>NW_027325375.1:1486526-1806526 GCF_036924035.1 Leuresthes tenuis | reverse complement strand
AAATGAACTAATGAAAAAATGTACATGTAAAGCATTCAGTTGATAATATTTACTGTAGAAATCTGACTTTACAGAACAGCAAATATGGGGCGAATATGCCCTTTTTCCCCTGAAGCCACCATGACAACGATAAGAAGAAGATAAAATCAGAGCTTTTTGGCCTCTTCAAAACTTATTTTTTCCAATTCCAACCGGTTTTATCTGCTTTGCTGTTTCCTTCAGGCCTTTTAAGCTCTACTGACAGATTTTTTTCTCCTCAGACTGAATCATCCCACGAACTCACCTGATCTTTCCTGATCCAGCTTTCTTTTCCGTGATGGCAGCCTTTGAATCCAGGGCTGGTTTGACTGGCTGGTTAGATATTCTGTTGTTTGCCACTGCCTGGTCAGTTTGAGAAGATTTTTTGCCTAAACTGAGGGGGGATGCTGAGCCTATAAAGAGGGACAGCAAGATAAAAAACAGAATATATTGTATGAGTCACAGCTGCAGGAAAAGAGAGAGAAAAGGAGGCAATTTATACTGCTAACAGCATGGATCAAGTTGCCTTAAAGTGACTGAAAGCTGAAATAAACACAGACAGGGGACGGTTTAATGAACGGGCCGCTGTACCTGACTGAGAGGAGCTGATCTGAGCAGGAGGAGCAGAAACAGTGACAGCGAGAGGGGAGGAGAAAGAAGTAGGGGTGGGAAGAGAAGAGCAGTGGGGGGGTCCAGGGAGTGGAAGGGTAGCAGAACGGGCTGAAGTCTCTGGTTCACAGAGAGCATCAAGATCTGGACTAGTTAACAGAGGGACTGGGGGGATGTCGCCACCTGTTGAAGAGGAGTCAGATATAAGCCACGCCCCTTGAGCACCTGAGGAAGATAGAGAGCAAGGACAGGAAAGGTGATGGCGGAATAAGGAGGAAAAGGAGGAAACGGGACTGAAGAAGGAACATCTTTACATTAGTTACCTGACTCTGAGCTAGAAGTGGGAGATTTAGGGAGAGCTGGTGCTGATGCAGGTGGGGGGGCATCAGCAGAAGAAGGAGAGGGAGAGGTGGGGCGGGCAATTGGTTTGACAACCTGAGGTCTGAAAATGTGAGCATGGCCTGACATGGAGGATAAGAAATAACAGGGAAGGTTAAAGTTTAAGGTGAGCAGCAGCGGTGGATAAGTGTGGCTTCAGTTTGGATGGCTGGACGCACCAGAGATGGAGGCAGAATCATCTGCATCCTGAGCCTCTGGGGGGCGCCGCTGGTATGAAACAGGAGCTGAGGACAGGAGGAAGTGCAGAGGGAGGAAGAGAAATAGTGAAAGTGGAAATGAATAGCTTACATCACAGAAAAAAGTGAAATGTTGCTCCATTTTGTTTTATTTTTTGTCCAGCGAGAGCATCACAAACCAAAGTTCAACACAGCCTGGCTTTCATTGCTTTAGCTTTCCAAAACTAAGCTTTTTCCATCAGATTCAGCTAAAAATGCACTGAAAGGGAAGAAGTTTTAGTTACTGTCACTCTCCAGGTTTAAATGGAGGCATCTTTAGACTCAACATACCTCTTCAAACCACTAATCTCACTGCGTTACCTCAAGGTCCCTGTATATATAGATCAGCTGCGGTGTCATTTTAACCATTTTAAAGAGCTCACAGCGTCATAGTTTGACTTTATTATAGTATGCCGTCCAAATATGTTCAATAATTTGATGTTTTTTCTCACCCCACAGCATCCTGTTATGGTTAATATAGAAGAAGAGTTTCAGCGGATCTCATTTTCATACATATGTTATGAATAAGTTGCTTACATTTTCATGTCTGCTAATGTTGTGTTAATAAGAAAAAAGGTTTGTGATGGACCGGCCTGAGACTGAAAACAGTTTAAAGCTTTAAAGCTTCTGTTGTCTGCCAGTTTTCCGAGTGGCTCAGCAGGGTATGTTGAGCCCAAAGTCAGAGTTTTCAGTCACTATGCAACTTCTCTTCACAGATTCGAATTAAAAAGGTGGCAAAATGCACCGTCCTTTCGCTGATTGGATTGCTGAGAATACCTCAGACAGCAAAACAACAAGGTTGTGTTTCAGGTTACTATGGGAACCGTGCTCTCAGCAGGTGAATCAGACTGAACTGAGTATGTTTTTAGATGTTTTTAGATGTTCTTCCATCCAGTCGGATCCACATTATACTGGTGACACCGGATATATCACAGATTGGATAAATACTTCACATATTTGGTCTAAGAATTAGATGATTTATATGTATTTTTATAGGACAGAGCTAAAGTTTAAGAGCTTTTTGCAGCTACCACAACCTCCTCCTCTCATGAATGCAGTGCTGTTTGTATGTTTGGGTGTGGAAGAAGTGGCAAATGATATGTAAAATGGCCCCTTTTTAGCTCAATGAAAGATCACATTCACTATCCTAGTGCCTGTTATCTCTGAGTGGAGATTAAGGTTTTGTTGAAAGCCTGGCTGTGTTGGAACGAGCTTCGGTCTTTGGTTGAATTCAGAAGAAAGAGTCAAACTAAGATACTTCAGACTGAATTACCTTCAAAACCTGATAGATCTTGAAGATAAAAAGACAAAAGACGAAATAAAATGCAAAAACATGCTGTTTCCTTTGCCTTTTGCTCAGACACTGCTAAAACATTTAGATTTGTAACTCAAAATTCAGATATGATGAGAACTTTCTCATGCAAAGTGCTCCACACACCACACATTATACATTAGTAGCATCGTACATTCAGTTATTGACTTTGTTCTATGGGCGTGAAGCAGAATTATGTGGAAAACAAGGTTAAATCAGACCATCAGACCATCACATGTCAGGAATCAGTTATCAGGAAGCATGCCTGCCTGCTGGCCAGCCTCTTGGTACCTTTAGCTGAGCCTGACTGGAAGATTCTAGGCAGAGAGGGAGGCTGAGACATGGTCCAGGTGATGGATGGGTGAGCAGATGAAGGCTCAGAGGACTTGATGAGTTTTTGGGGAGAGAAAGATTTGGATGGTAGAGGCTGGGTGGCGGTGGAGATGGGCTTATGGGTCAGAGTAGTGGATACAATGAGAGATGATGTTTGGGAAGCTGTGGAAGAAGATATTACTGTAGTTTCAGGTCGTGATAGTGATGAGAAGGGAGGTCTTGGGAACTCAGAGGAACTGGTAGATGGTGCATTTGATTTAGCAGAAGCTTCATAACTTGATGAAGAATTACAGAGAACCGAGGTCATTGCCGAAGAAGACTCAACGGACTTTGAGGGTAAAGTAGAGCCAGAACTGGAGCCTTTTGAAGATGGAGGATGGGGGGCAACATCTGAGAGAGGAAGGACAGAGGAGGCACTTTGGACTGATGGAATATCCGCTGTGACCTGAGACCTTGGAGGATCAGACACAGCAGAAACCTCTGGAAGAACAGGGTTGGTCGTCTTTTTATGCTTGGATCTGGGCGAGGGCTGAGGGGAGGGGCTAAGGTAAGGCTCTGATTGGACAGGGCCGCTGGAGAGGGGTTGTCGGGAGCGACGGGGTGAGGGGTGAGGAGCAATCGGGAGAGGAGGCCGGGAGTGGACAGCTGAAGACAAAAGGACCACCATCGAGTCCACAGGCAGGGTTAAAAGATGGAAGGATGGATTGATGAAAGTTTATAGAAAGAGAACAAATGAAAAAAGAAGAGAAAATTAATTGTAAATGACAATGAAATGAAACTGAAAACTAGATTACTGTTGCAATCGCGTGACCTTTAATGGAGACACTGTCGTGAGGATGCTTTGTTAATCATGTCTGATTGATACCGCAAACCAATTACAGAACTGAGTTGGAAATAAAGCCCATTTAATGTCGTCTTTGCATGTTTTCTCATCATTTTACTCCACAATTCAAAATGTAAAGCTGAACCATCACCACATTGCACCATGGTGTTTAGCCTCATTATGACTTGGCAGCAACAAAGCAGTAAAGAAAACTGTAATTAGCAACACGAGTGAAAACAGCTTAAGGCTGCAAGCCAGCACTGGACTTGCAGAATGAAATTCTGTAAGAATATGTAGAGCAACAAAAACACACAAAAACTTTGAGCTATTTTTGGTCTTTTGAGATTTCTGTTCAAGTAAAGCTCGCAGTGCTTCGCCTACGCTTCACTATTAAAGTTTATGTGCACTTGTTACTTCTGAAAAAGCTAAATATGACGTAATTTCTTAAATTCTTAAAGACGAGAAGCGTCTGAGACCAGCAGTGTGATAGAGTTAGAGTTCAGATCATGTGAGCTTCGCATTCTCACGGTCACAAAAACCTCTCTGTACCGCGCTGCAGCTGGATTTTCTTCAGACACACTTCTGCATCGGTGGCAGTCTACCGTCACATGATTCTCGGCTGTATTTAATGTCTAGGTTAGAAGGATTCAAAGAATCTTGTGGAGAGGACAGCAGAGCAGGTGACAGTAGCGTGTGAAATCCTGCGATATGAAGCAGTTCAGCAACAAACAAACAGATGGGGGTCCTCCTCACACCTCCTCCTCAAGTGAAAAGTGATTTTAAAGCTACCTGAAGCTGGAAAAGTGGCTCCAGTTGAGTTTCCCTTGTCAGGTGGAGGGGGGGCGGGGCGGTTTGGACGAGTTAAAGTGTGCGGCACTGTGTCAGCAGCCAGGAAAGAGAGGGGAGAGCAGAAGGAGGAACAGGAATCAGGTGAAAGAAGGGAAGGTGAAGGGCAGAGAGAAGTAGAAATGAAAGAAGTCTGCAAACCTGCTGCAGTCACAGACTTCTTGTCCTCGTCTTCATCGCTTTCATTGAAGTCGTCCAGGTTCCCGATGTCTGTGGGTTTGACGCTCATCAGGCTGGCAAGGCTCTGCATGTCTTCATCTCTGAGGAAAAAGAGGATCATTTATCACATCGTCACTAAGAAGCCGTTCTTGTAGATGTCTGTTTGTGACGGAGAAGAATCAAAAGGGTTTTAAAACTCTTCATAAATACAAAATATCCCGGCAGTGTAACAACATCAGAAGCACAACTAAACCTGCGTCAGTGGAAGGGAGCGAGCGGACTTGATTTACTCACGTGGCTTTGCCCTCACGAACAAACACACACGACAGCGACAGCTTGAGCGTGGCCTCCACCACTTTGACTGACAGCGGCTTCAGGTTCAGTGTCAGGTCAGTCTGAGTCACTGTGGGACTGGCAAAGCGCTTCAGGTTGATATCAGCAGATGCCAGGACCTTACGGTGACCCTTGTTCTCCTGTATATGATCAACAGAACGACTTATGGTACTTTGTACTGTATTCTTTATTTCTATGTAAAGTGAATTTAGTTTGCTTTATAAAGGGGGAGAGTTAAAGGGGAACTCTGGTGTTTTTAAACCTTATTTCTGGCATGAAATACGTTCATCTGCTCACTGAGAACAGTTTGGTGAAAGTCGGCGTCCTTCAGAAGATATTTAGATAACTGGAGCTCCATATAACGGAGTGAACGGGGCTTAGAGGATGCAGCCTCTAAATAAGGCATTATCTGTCTTTATTTCACCAATACTTTAAGAAGAATGAATGAATGAACGTGTGCTATAGCTCTGTTAGCTCATAGCTCTGTTAGCTCATAGCTCTGTTAGCTCATAGCTCTGTTAGCTCATAGCTGCTGTTAGCTCATAGCTGCTGTTATGTGGCTACTTGCTGCTATAGGAGAGCTAACGGAGGGATTTCTACACAGGCACTCTACTGGGACCACTTCATCCACACGCCCCCCTGCAGCACAGTTTATTCACTCCGTGCTCTGTGACAGTCGGCTAACTTCCCTTGCTGCTGATAGTTTTGTGCAACATGGCAGGATATTTATCAGATTTTGACAATGTGAACGACGACTTTGAGTAAGATGGACGTTCTTACCGGAGTGAATGACCTGTGCTGCAGCGGCAGGCGTCAATGACATCATCCCAGTAGACGAGTGTGTAGAAATCCCTCTATAAGCCCCCCAATAGCCGCCAATAACAACAACACAGCAGCTATGAGCTAACAGCAGCTATGAGCTAACAGAGCTATAGCACACGTTCATTCATTCATTCTTCTTAAAGTATTGGTGAAATAAAGACAGATAATGTGTTTCATGCCAGAAATAATGTCCAGGTTTAAAAATACCGGAGTTCCCCTTTAAAGTTAAACACGTTTGGGTTTTATTCACAGAATAATTTGGATGTGGTACTTACACCCTCAATGACAAATGTCCATTCTTTGTCCTCAAACTCATCGGCATTGGGCTCCTGAAGGGTTGATGACAAAGGTTTGTTTAATCAGACCTCATCCCCACACATTATTCCCCATCAATACAGACATTTACCACTGATAAACGGATCCATTTCCCTGTATAACATCATCTCTTCACGTGTAACTCTCTATCATAGCATTGCAAACGTTCCAATTTCCCCCCAATAAAACATGAACACTTTCCTTTTTCTTTCATCTGAAGGTGAATGCATCAAATCTTAATGAGTACCCTGATTATTTTCTGTTCTCAGACATTAAATATATACAAATACTTTCCTTCTCTACTGTTTATGCAACCATCTGCAGCCTCTAACATTTTTCACAACAGCGGCCAGCACAGAAGCAGAAGTGAAGTAAATGGAGAAAATGTGTCTTTTATAACACCTGATCGGTTATTTGTGTAGGGAAGCAATACCTTCTACTTCTCCATCACCACTATGTTGAATTGTTATGATAAAGCTTCAATAGGGACTACATCACGATACCTAACTTGCTTCATAACGTGTCTCAATGCCACTGATTTTTGTACGTTTGAATGAACATGTCAAGTTTCTTTCCTGATAGAAATACAAACTACCAGTGACTTGACCCGATTGACCTCTATTGTAAACAGTGAGTTCTGGTTCTGGCACCTTGAAGAGCGTCACAGAGATGTCGACGTTTTCCGGGACGGGCCACACCACCATGCCCCTGTAGGGGTTCTTGATTCCAGGCTGCCAGCTGTGGAGCTGCACAACAAAAAGCACATTAACAAAACTGCACGTTTGCAGCTGGATTTGTCCATTTATTGAGGACCAGCTTATGTTTTAGATCAGCAGTTTTGGCATTTTGTTCAGTCCTGACTTTTGTTTTATGGTCTCAAACAGACTTACCGTATTTTTCGGACCATAAGGCGCACTTAAAATCCTTTAATTTTCTCAAAAATCAACAGTGCGCCTAATGTATGAATTAATTCTGGTTGTGCTTTCTGACCTAGAACTGATTTTATGTGGTACACGGCGCTCAAAAATCTGTCAAAATGGTTTAGCTCGGCCTTGGTGAGCTAAGAAGCTGCACTGCTCGATGGATTGAGCATTCAGGCCACCGTAGTCAGGAGCCTCGAAGAGTAATACGACCTGTGCTTCAACATTAAGGTGCATTCATTCATTTTCTATACCCACTGCCCCAAAAATGGCTCCTGTTAGGATACAAGGTTACGGAGCGGGTTTCAAACTCAACGCTATCAGTCAACAACAAGTGAGCTGAATAAAGTTTGACTTTTCTGAGTTTTGTTTAATTTAATGCGCCTTATAGCCCGAAAAATACGGTACATTTAGGTTGGGATTTAAATTAGGCACTAAGTTATGGTGGATAAGGGCTGGGTAATTATTTAAATCAATGAGTGTGCAAAGATAGCCAAGCAAATGCGTTTGTTTTCATACTCTTGTGAGGACTTTAAACTAAGCACACCAATCAATAGGCGAAGTTTTCACAGGTCCTAACCTGGAATAGGGGTTAGAGCTGTGCTAACAGTGGTGTTGTGTATGCAGAAGTGTTTGTTAGGGTTTTTCCTGTGGCTTCACCTTGGAGCACATGCGCCTGTTCCTCCTGGTCCACACAACCCTTAGCTTGTCTGGTTGCCTTTAGAAACACATAAACACACCAAAACAGAAATGACTGCTTGCCTCATGTTGTTACATGACATGTTTCACACTCAAACGCATATATTCATACACAGACAGGGCAAAACCACTAATTGGCTGTGGAAACATGCTGTTTTCATCATTTTTATCTTGAATCTTAATGGTACCTTCAGACAAAGTGGACATTATGCAAAACAGATAAGACATGGTCTCATACAAGGTCTTATGACTGTCACTGCAAATTATGCCTGCGAGCCAAAGACAAAGACTGTGTGTGTTTAAGCAGATGTTTTGAGTCCATTCTAACACCTTTAATGTGTCTATCTGAGTCTATAACAATGTCAGAGAGTTCAAGCACCTTTTCATCTGGATTTACACCACACAATGTGTGTTTTTTGTTGGGGGGTGTGTTGGTAATGTGCTTCTATTGTGTTCACTGAGCCTTATTTGGTAGAGGAAGTGAAAGCGGAAGCTCTGAAGTCATGTGACATCTCCACAGGAAGAAGGAACCCCCTTAATCTGAGAACAACACACTCATGCAGACAAAGACTATAATATAGCTGGATATAATGACACCAATAATTCAACCTCTAACCTAAGATGTGTTTACTTTGCATCACCCACTCGTGTTCACCAGCATAATAACATCACCAGCGTTTAGATGCTTGTCATTGCCTCGCGTTTCTCAAGTTTCAGTGTGGCTCAAGTGTAGTTAAGAAGGCTTTTGTGCACATGTGTTTATGTGGTATGTGTGTTAGTGGGTCGGGGGGGGTGTCAGAAATAGCCTGTAGGGGTGATGCTGTGAAAAGAGAAGAACATCATAGGGACATGACATTAAAAAGAAAGAAGTGGGCACGGTTACAATGGGCAGTGGTAGAGGCCTGAGCCTGGTTTCACAGACAGTAATGGTGTAATTAGGCTTGGAAGACAATTTCCTTTTCTTCTCTGCAATTAACTTGAAATGTAAAAGTGCACGACATTTACAATAGGCACTAATTAAACAACATGTATTCAGATGTCTGACAGCAGCTGTTTCCTTGGTAAAACCCCTGACTCACTAACCTCTCTCATGGTCTTGTCCCATGAAGCATTCCTAGTGTGGCATAAAAATAGACTTGTTAAAATACGCCTGCGTCTCTTTATTGTGTCCTCAAAACATTGCCGAAGGTCCTATCTTTAATGAAACCTAAACCAGCAGGAAGTGGTTGCACTGGCTACTTGGGGACAGCAGCAGCAGCAGCTCTGATCTCATAAATTAATCCTATGAACTGTATCACTCACAAACCAAGACTATAAATCAAACGGAGTTGTGTTTCAAGCCACTTCCAATTATAATAGTCGAATATTTACTCTCTTTGGGCTCTGTTTTTGGTCTCCAGCAGCTCCTCCAGACCAGCAGTTGCAAACAATCTCATACAAAGGCACCTTAGCAGTCAGTGTGAATGGTTTCAGATGCTGGTTTTAAATTAGAACAACCCCCAAAAGCACATGCTGATACATGCGTTCAGATGATAGTCATACAGAGTGAAACAACTCCAGCCGCCCCTGATCGTAAGTGCCAGAAACCTTTGGCAACAAATGCAGGGTTTAATGGCACAAATCAACAAGAGAGTTCACTAAACTCTCTCCTTTTTGCCAAAGTCTCTCCTGACTTTTATCTACCTGCCTCCAGGTCTAAGTTGTAAAGACTATACGACCTGTTTTCTGTATCTGTCTTTCCACAGCTGATCAAACTCTTTCCTGTCAAGAGCAATCAATCGGAATCTGATCTGTGTTTCTTATCATGTTGCTGAACAGCCACTTGCACAATTTTTCTAGGCTTTAACGCAATCTCAACAGATAAGAGGGCCAAGCAAGACGTCCGGGCAAAGGTTTTAAGATACTGCAGAAATGTTCTTGGAAGTTTATTTGTTTATTTAGTAACAAACAGCTAAAAGACAGAAAGCCGGCACGAAAGAAACAGAAACAGCAACAAAAAGTGTTAGTGGTGGACTCCAAAAAAGCCGACATTTATGATCAATTTTTAATTTTATCTCAGCTCCAAATGATGCTCCGCGGCTCAGCTGAGCAAGAAACTGCTCATGAGGGAAAGTAACAGAGCTTGGGAGTGATAAAATGTCCCTAATTTGACGTTACAGTGAGATTAATGAGTCTCATGATGAAAAACAATAAAGCGGGCCCTGGTTGATTGTAAATTAAATAGCAAATCATTTCCTATTTCAAGGCCTATTTCAAGGAGAATTGACTATGACACACTTCATCTAATTATTTCGCCAATGTCTCCCCCCTTACTTCGAAGATAAATTACTTGAGAGATAAGGGATCTTTATGTTGATCTTTTTACTGTCCCTCTGACATTCACGAGAGGCGTGGTCGGGAATCGAACTCGCGCCCGCTCACGCAGACTTACAGGGGACGCCCTCAATGTTCTCAGAGTAGCGGAAAGGGTCACAACATGAGAATGAACTCGAATGGAGTCTTCCTAACTAATAACAACGCGGTTGTGTACATGCCAAACAGTGAGAAACCTTTACATGACGCAGGAAACTGCACTCACCATTTCTTGGTACACTCCAAAACGAGTTCCTGATACGAAGCAACAAACTGAAACTTTGACGCCTTTTTACCAACTCGCTGCAGTCTTTTCCACACCGAAGTCATCACTCGTGTCAGCGCAGTAAAACTTTAGAAAGGGGAAAAGGAAAGATAACGATCCAACTTTGTGCGCTGCCTCTGCTCCTTATAAGGTTTGCGTCTCCTTCCTCTGCCGCTGATGATGATGATGATAAACCCAACACAAGCCGCGACTTGCGCTCATTTGCAGTAACTTGAATTACGCACACTCACAGTACAGAGAAACGTCGTCATGTGCGCCACAGTACAGGCGAAAAGAAAAGAGCTGTATGCAGAAGAGGCAGAAAAAGGCTGGGTTAAAGAGGAACCGATTCCGCCCGGCTCGCTGTCATTCACACAAGCTATAAACGCCTTATGTGAAGCTAAAGTTTCAGCTAAACAACTCCGGCTCGCTCATTGACAGCTCGTCTCCCTCTCTGGCAGTAATCCACATGGAGACAGCACGGCTTTCTCAACCCCGGGCTGTTGTAACGCAGATCTGCTTCCTCTATAGTTAGGCAACCCTCCCTCTTTCCTCCAGTGACAGGAGCCAGTCACAGACAGACAGGCAGAGCGTGAGACGGGATATGCAAAGTGTCAGCGGTGATGCAGCATTAGGTTATGCAAAGTCTTTTATCTCACTGCTTATTGCACGTGTGTGAATGCACCGTAACAGTCATACCTGCAGACTTTGATCCTGGCTGTCCCTTTCTGGGACTATTTCACTTAATCGCTTCTATCACCTGCAGTCTGTATGGCTGAGAATAAACCTTCTGTTTGTTCTTATTTCGGACCAAATTCATAGTTATGAGTCAAGTCACTTCCTGAGTACCAGCTGCGTCACCCAGCACTCCCAGGAAAGTGTGTTTCATCCGTTAAATGACGGAGGAATGTTTCCACAGCTGAGGGCCGGCCGGCTGCAGTAAGTGTTCAGGCGGGGTCAAGGCGCAGGGATTTTCCTCAGTGAGAGCAGGAGGGTATTTTTAGATGGGGAACGGGGATGGATGGATGGACAGAGGCAGCTGGGGTGGAGGAGTGTGGGGCAGCAGCAGGGGGGAACAAATCTCTCATGACTCAGAGTTGGGTTAATATTACCGTGTGGCTCCAGCATTCAGCTGCGCGTTACCGCTTTGTCCAAATACACAAACCCCCGCTAACAGCGCGATGTCCTTCGCTTCCCTAAGATCTTAATTAATTATAAGCAGTAGCCACCATGATCCAACAGGCCCTGCACGGGCGCAGACATGCCAAAGGCAACCCCTTAATCCTATAAAGGACTCGGACTCCCAGACGAAGGAAGATAAAAATCAACAAGTAACCATCAGATAGAATTTGCTTTCGTTCGTGTCTCCAACTATGGATCTGGCAGATTGTTTGCATTATATTCACTCAATATCTGCTGAAATTTGCATCAATTTATTGCCGATTTTTAGTCTAATTTTAGTCGTAAATCTTCTTTTGGTTGTTTTGTGGCTCTCTGCTCCATTTGGATCACACACACACACACACATATATATATATTTATCATTTTTTTGGTCCCTTTTGTATCTCTTCATGCTTTTTTTGCCTCATTATGCCTTCTTTTGCATTTGGGGTCATTATCAAATAACCTAATCTGTTTTGTGTGACAGTTTGGTCACTTTGCCTCTCTTGGTTTCTATTCTAAAGCTCTTTCAGGTCATATTTTGGTTTCTTTAGTATAACTGTATGCATAGACCTGACAGAAAACCACAAAACGGCTGTTATGACACACATCCACATGTCGACATATGCTGAATATAAACAGAGAGCCATGTTCTGAAACATCCCTCCACAGGAAATGTTTTCCCCGTGCTGCTGCTTTAAACTTCAGACGGAGGCCAGCACAGGTCAGCTCGCTCCTAGACTGGAGTGTCCCCTGTTGGTCATGTTTGGCAGCACCCTCCCTGACACTGGCTTCAGTTTCAGGTCTGCGTATAACTCCGGTCCTGGAGGGCCGCTGTTCTGCAGGTTTTAGATGTTTACCTGCTTCAACGCACCTGATTCAGATTAAATGAATCTCTTCAGAAGATTGTTAGTTCTGCACAAACCAGCTAATGAGGCATTGATCTGAATCAGGTGTGTTGGAGCAGGGAAACATCTAAAACCTGCAGGGAAACATCTAAAACCTGCAGGGAAACATCTAAAACCTGCAGGGAAACATCTAAAACCTGCAGGAAAACATCTAAAACCTGCAGGAAAACATCTAAAACCTGCAGGGAAACATCTAAAACCTGCAGGGAAACATCTAAAACCTGCAGGAAAACATCTAAAACCTGCAGGGAAACATCTAAAACCTGCAGGAAAACATCTAAAACCTGCAGGGAAACATCTAAAACCTGCAGGAAAACATCTAAAACCTGCAGGGAAACATCTAAAACCTGCAGGGAAACATCTAAAACCTGCAGGAAAACATCTAAAACCTGCAGGAAAACATCTAAAACCTGCAGGGAAACATCTAAAACCTGCAGGGAAACATCTAAAACCTGCAGGAAACATCTAAAACCTGCAGGGAAACATCTAAAACCTGCAGGAAAACATCTAAAACCTGCAGGAAAACATCTAAAACCTGCAGGGAAACATCTAAAACCTGCAGGAAACATCTAAAACCTTCAGGAAAACATCTAAAACCTGCAGGAAACATCTAAAACCTGCAGGGAAACATCTAAAACCTGCAGGGAAACATCTAAAACCTGCAGGAAACATCTAAAACCTGCAGGGAAACGTCTAAAACCTGCAGGGAAACATCTAAAACCTGCAGGGAAACGTCTAAAACCTGCAGGGAAACGTCTAAAACCTGCAGGAAAACATCTAAAACCTGCAGGAAACATCTAAAACCTGCAGGAAACATCTAAAACCTGCAGGGAAACATCTAAAACCTGCAGGAAAACGTCTAAAACCTGCAGGAAAACATCTAAAACCTGCAGGAAACATCTAAAACCTGCAGGAAACATCTAAAACCTGCAGGAAACATCTAAAACCTGTAGGGAAACATCTAAAACCTGCAGGAAACATATAAAACCTGCAGGGAAACATCTAAAACCTGCAGGGAAACATCTAAAACCTGCAGGGAAACGTCTAAAACCTGCAGGAAAACGTCTAAAACCTGCAGGAAAACATCTAAAACCTGCAGGAAAACATCTAAAACCTGCAGGGAAACATCTAAAACCTACAGGGAAACATCTAAAACCTGCAGGGAAACGTCTAAAACCTGCAGGGAAACATCTAAAACCTGCAGGAAAACATCTAAAACCTGCAGGGAAACATCTAAAACCTGCAGGGAAACATCTAAAACCTGCAGGAAAACATCTAAAACCTGCAGGGAAACATCTAAAACCTGCAGGGAAACATCTAAAACCTGCAGGAAAACATCTAAAACCTGCAGGAAAACATCTAAAACCTGCAGGGAAACATCTAAAACCTGCAGGAAACATCTAAAACCTGCAGGGAAACATCAGTTTTTACATGAAATCATCTAAAAGCAGAATGGGAGGCAGAGCCTTCAGTTATCAGGCCCCTAAAAGCAGAATGGGAGGCAGAGCCTTCAGTTATCAGGCCCCTAAAAGCAGAATGGGAGGCAGAGCCTTCAGTTATCAGGCCCCTAAAAGCAGAATGGGAGGCAGAGCCTTCAGTTATCAGGCCCCTAAAAGCAGAATGGGAGGCAGAGCCTTCAGTTATCAGGCCCCTAAAAGCAGAAAGGGAGGCAGAGCCTTCAGTTATCAGGCCCCTAAAAGCAGAATGGGAGGCAGAGCCTTCAGTTATCAGGCCCCTAAAAGCAGAATGGGAGGCAGAGCCTTCAGTTATCAGGCCCCTCTCTGTGGAACCAGCTGCCAGTAAATGAAATCAGTGTGTAATGTGGACTGTGGGCTTTCTGCAGGACTTTGCCACCACTGCAGGTTCAGGATTGTGGTGAACCTGTCACACCTTTCCTCACTTTGCTCTCTTTTTAATTTCTCAATTGATTTTATGTCCATGTGACATTATTGTGGTTATTAACTTGTGTTTCCCTGTTCCAGCAGGTATCCTTTGAATGGTGTTATGGTGTTTTTCCCCCCTCTTTTCCCTCTTTTCTGTCTTCTCAAACCCCAGCTGATCAAGGCGGATGGCCACCCTTCCTGGTTCTGGTTCTGCCAGAGGTTTCTTTCTGGTTCTGGTCCTGCCAGAGGTTTCTTCCTGGTTCTGGTTCTGCCAGAGGTTTCTTCCTGAGTCTGGTTCTGCCAGACGTTTCTTCCTGGTTCTGGTTCTGCCAGAGGTTTCTTCCTGGTTCTGGTTCTGGTTCTGCCAGAGGTTTCTTCCTGGTTCTGCCAGAGGTTTCTTCCTGGTTCTGGTTCTGCCAGAGGTTTCTTCCTGGTTCTGGTTCTGCCAGAGGTTTCTTCCTGTTAAAGGGAGTCGTTCCTTTCCACAGTCCCTCAGGCTCA
Source organism: Leuresthes tenuis (assembly GCF_036924035.1). Lineage (NCBI taxonomy): Eukaryota > Metazoa > Chordata > Actinopteri > Atheriniformes > Atherinopsidae > Leuresthes > Leuresthes tenuis. The sequence goes on along the minus strand of NW_027325375.1, from coordinate 1,791,653 downwards.
GGACGGGAGATTGGACTGAAGACCAGTTTCGGTCCAATCTGTTGGTTTCCTTAGCTCGGATATTATTTTTGAATTGGCTCCATATGAATTAATTGGATTATAATTACAATGAATTGAATTCCAATTGGCTTGAATTGGACTTTATTATTTAAGTGCCTTGAGATGACAATTGTTGTAATCTGGCGCTTTATAAATAAAACTGAATTGAATTGAGATCATGACAGTAACACCATCGGACGTATTTGGGGTTCTTCAACAGGTTTTCCCACTGCTCCGGGAGGCTTTCTCGGTTCTTTTTACCTTTTCCCGGCCAGGCTTTCTCGGTTCTTTTTACCTTTTCCTGGCCAGGCTTTCTCGGTTCTTTTTACCTTTTCCCGGCCAGGCTTTCTCGGTTCTTTTTTTACCTTTTCCCGGCCAGGCTTTCTCGGTTCTTTTTACCTTTTCCTGGCCAGGCTTTCTCGGTTCTTTTTTTTACCTTTTCCCGGCCAGGCTTTCTCGGTTCTTTTTACCTTTTCCCGGCCAGGTTTTCTCGGTTCTTTTTACCTTTTCCCGGCCAGGCTTTCTCGGTTCTTTTTACCTTTTCCCGGCCAGGCTTTCTCGGTTCTTTTTACCTTTTCCCGGCCAGGCTTTCTCGGTTCTTTTTACCTTTTCCCGGCCAGGCTTTCTCAGTTCTTTTTTTACCTTTGCCCGGCCAGGCTTTCTCGGTTCTTTTTACCTTTTCCCGGCCAGGCTTTCTCGGTTCTTTTTACCTTTTCCCGGCCAGGCTTTCTTGGTTCTTTTTACCTTTTCCCGGCCAGGCTTTCTTGGTTCTTTTTACCTTTTCCCGGCCAGGCTATCTCGGTTCTTTTTACCTTTTCCCGGCCAGGCTTTCTCGGTTCTTTTTACCTTTTCCTGGTCAGGCTTTCTCGGTTCTTTTTACCTTTTCCTGGCCAGGCTTTCTCGGTTCTTTCTTTTTTTACCTTTTCCCGGCCAGGCTTTCTCGGTTCTTTTTTACCTTTTCCCGGCCAGGCTTTCTCGGTTCTTTTTTACCTTTTCCCGGCCAGGCTTTCTCGGTTCTTTTTTTACCTTTTCCCGGCCAGGCTTTCTCGGTTCTTTTTACCTTTTCCCGGCCAGGCTTTCTCGGTTCTTTTTACCTTTTCCCGGCCAGGCTTTCTCGGTTCTCTTTACCTTTTCCCGGCCAGGCTTTCTCGGTTCTTTTTATCTTTTCCCGGCCAGGCTTTCTCGGTTCTTTTTACCTTTTCCCGGCCAGGCTTTCTCGGTTCTTTTTACCTTTTCCCGGCCAGGCTTTCTCGGTTCTTTTTACCTTTTCCCGGCCAGGCTTTCTCGGTTCTTTTTACCTTTTCCCGGCCAGGCTTTCTCGGTTCTTTTTACCTTTTCCCGGCCAGGCTTTCTCGGTTCTTTTTTACCTTTTCCCGGCCAGGCTTTCTCGGTTCTTTTTTACCTTTTCCCGGCCAGGCTTTCTCGGTTCTTTTTTACCTTTTCCCGGCCAGGCTTTCTCGGTTCTTTTTTACCTTTTCCCGGCCAGGCTTTCTCGGTTCTTTTTTACCTTTTCCCGGCCAGGCTTTCTCGGTTCTTTTTTACCTTTTCCCGGCCAGGCTTTCTCGGTTCTTTTTTACCTTTTCCCGGCCAGGCTTTCTCGGTTCTTTTTTACCTTTTCCCGGCCAGGCTTTCTCGGTTCTTTTTTACCTTTTCCCGGCCAGGCTTTCTCGGTTCTTTTTACACCTTTTCCCGGCCAGGCTTTCTCGGTTCTTTTTTACCTTTTCCCGGCCAGGCTTTCTCGGTTCTTTTTTACCTTTTCCCGGCCAGGCTTTCTCGGTTCTTTTTACCTTTTCCCGGCCAGGCTTTCTCGGTTCTTTTTACCTTTTCCCGGCCAGGCTTTCTCGGTTCTTTTTTACCTTTTCCAGGCCAGGCTTTCTCGGTTCTTTTTACCTTTTCCCGGCCAGGCTTTCTCGGTTCTTTTTTACCTTTTCCCGGCCAGGCTTTCTCGGTTCTTTTTTACCTTTTCCCGGCCAGGCTTTCTCGGTTCTTTTTTTTATCTTTTCCCGGCCAGGCTTTCTCGGTTCTTTTTTACCTTTTCCCGGCCAGGCTTTCTCGGTTCTTTTTTACCTTTTCCTGGCCAGGCTTTCTCAGTTCTTTTTACCTTTTCCTGGCCAGGCTTTCTCTGTTCTTTTTACCTTTTCCTGGCCAGGCTTTCTCGGTTCTCTTTACCTTTTCCCGGCCAGGCTTTCTCAGTTCTTTTTACCTTTTCCTGGCCAGGCTTTCTCTGTTCTTTTTACCTTTTCCTGGCCAGGCTTTCTCTGTTCTTTTTACCTTTTCCTGGCCAGGCTTTCTCTGTTCTTTTTACCTTTTCCTGGCCAGGCTTTCTCTGTTCTTTTTACCTTTTCCTGGCCAGGCTTTCTCTGTTCTTTTTACCTTTTCCTGGCCAGGCTTTCTCAGTTCTTTTTACCTTTTCCTGGCCAGGCTTTCTCAGTTCTTTTTACCTTTTCCTGGCCAGGCTTTCTCTGTTCTTTTTACCTTTTCCTGGCCAGGCTTTCTCGGTTCTCTTTACCTTTTCCCGGCCAGGCTTTCTCAGTTCTTTTTACCTTTTCCTGGCCAGGCTTTCTCTGTTCTTTTTACCTTTTCCCGGCCAGGCTTTCTCAGTTCTTTTTACCTTTTCCTGGCCAGGCTTTCTCGGTTCTTTTTTACCTTTTCCTGGCCAGGCTTTCTCAGTTCTTTTTACCTTTTCCTGGCCAGGCTTTCTCAGTTCTTTTTACCTTTTCCCGGCCAGGCTTTCTCGGTTCTTTTTACCTTTTCCTGGCCAGGCTTTCTCAGTTCTTTTTTACCTTTTCCAGGCCAGGCTTTCTCGGTTCTTTTTACCTTTTCCCGGCCAGGCTATCTCGGTTCTTTTTACCTTTTCCTGGCCAGGCTTTCTCAGTTCTTTTTACCTTTTCCCGGCCAGGCTTTCTCGGTTCTTTTTACCTTTTCCTGGCCAGGCTTTCTCGGTTCTTTTTTACCTTTTCCAGGCCAGGCTTTCTCGGTTCTTTTTACCTTTTCCCGGCCAGGCTTTCTCGGTTCTTTTTTACCTTTTCCCGGCCAGGCTTTCTCGGTTCTTTTTTACCTTTTCCCGGCCAGGCTTTCTCGGTTCTTTTTTTTATCTTTTCCTGGCCAGGCTTTCTCGGTTCTTTTTTACCTTTTCCCGGCCAGGCTTTCTCGGTTCTTTTTTACCTTTTCCTGGCCAGGCTTTCTCGGTTCTTTTTACCTTTTCCCGGCCAGGCTTTCTCGGTTCTTTTTACCTTTTCCCGGCCAGGCTTTCTCAGTTCTTTTTACCTTTTCCTGGCCAGGCTTTCTCTGTTCTTTTTACCTTTTCCTGGCCAGGCTTTCTCGGTTCTTTTTACCTTTTCCCGGCCAGGCTTTCTCGGTTCTTTTTACCTTTTCCCGGCCAGGCTTTCTCGGTTCTTTTTTACCTTTTCCAGGCCAGGCTTTCTCGGTTCTTTTTACCTTTTCCCGGCCAGGCTTTCTCGGTTCTTTTTTACCTTTTCCCGGCCAGGCTTTCTCGGTTCTTTTTTACCTTTTCCCGGCCAGGCTTTCTCGGTTCTTTTTTTTATCTTTTCCTGGCCAGGCTTTCTCGGTTCTCTTTACCTTTTCCTGGCCAGGCTTTCTCGGTTCTCTTTACCTTTTCCCGGCCAGGCTTTCTCGGTTCTTTTTTACCTTTTCCTGGCCAGGCTTTCTCGGTTCTCTTTACCTTTTCCCGGCCAGGCTTTCTCAGTTCTTTTTACCTTTTCCTGGCCAGGCTTTCTCTGTTCTTTTTACCTTTTCCTGGCCAGGCTTTCTCGGTTCTTTTTACCTTTTCCTGGCCAGGCTTTCTCGGTTCTTTTTACCTTTTCCAGGCCAGGCTTTCTCGGTTCTTTTTACCTTTTCCCGGCCAGGCTTTCTCGGTTCTTTTTTACCTTTTCCCGGCCAGGCTTTCTCGGTTCTTTTTTACCTTTTCCCGGCCAGGCTTTCTCGGTTCTTTTTTTTATCTTTTCCTGGCCAGGCTTTCTCGGTTCTCTTTACCTTTTCCTGGCCAGGCTTTCTCGGTTCTCTTTACCTTTTCCCGGCCAGGCTTTCTCGGTTCTCTTTACCTTTTCCTGGCCAGGCTTTCTCGGTTCTCTTTACCTTTTCCCGGCCAGGCTTTCTCGGTTCTTTTTTACCTTTTCCTGGCCAGGCTTTCTCGGTTCTCTTTACCTTTTCCCGTCCAGGCTTTCTCAGTTCTTTTTACCTTTTCCTGGCCAGGCTTTCTCTGTTCTTTTTACCTTTTCCTGGCCAGGCTTTCTCGGTTCTTTTTACCTTTTCCCGGCCAGGCTTTCTCGGTTCTTTTTTACCTTTTCCTGGCCAGGCTTTCTCGGTTCTCTTTACCTTTTCCCGGCCAGGCTTTCTCAGTTCTTTTTACCTTTTCCTGGCCAGGCTTTCTCTGTTCTTTTTACCTTTTCCTGGCCAGGCTTTCTCGGTTCTTTTTACCTTTTCCCGGCCAGGCTTTCTCGGTTCTTTTTACCTTTTCCCGGCCAGGCTTTCTCGGTTCTTTTTTACCTTTTCCAGGCCAGGCTTTCTCGGTTCTTTTTACCTTTTCCCGGCCAGGCTTTCTCGGTTCTTTTTTACCTTTTCCAGGCCAGGCTTTCTCGGTTCTTTTTACCTTTTCCCGGCCAGGCTTTCTCGGTTCTTTTTTACCTTTTCCCGGCCAGGCTTTCTCGGTTCTTTTTTACCTTTTCCCGGCCAGGCTTTCTCGGTTCTTTTTTTTATCTTTTCCTGGCCAGGCTTTCTCGGTTCTCTTTACCTTTTCCTGGCCAGGCTTTCTCGGTTCTCTTTACCTTTTCCCGGCCAGGCTTTCTCGGTTCTTTTTTACCTTTTCCTGGCCAGGCTTTCTCGGTTCTCTTTACCTTTTCCCGGCCAGGCTTTCTCAGTTCTTTTTACCTTTTCCTGGCCAGGCTTTCTCTGTTCTTTTTACCTTTTCCTGGCCAGGCTTTCTCGGTTCTTTTTACCTTTTCCTGGCCAGGCTTTCTCGGTTCTTTTTACCTTTTCCTGGCCAGGCTTTCTCAGTTGTAACGAGCTGACGCTGAGCTCCACTTGTGGGTCTTTAACAACTTAACAAAGCATCATGTGGGACGCTGCAGGCGAGACACTGGGGTCACTGTACATGAACCAATGAGCTAATGGTGGCGACGCTGGTTACAGAGACATGTATAAGTGGCTCTTTTCAGAGGAGCTTTCTCCTGGTTTAATGCAGACTGTCTTTTCCACTCCTTTCTCTCTTCTTTGTGCAGAATTCTGAAGACGTTACTACCGGCCTATAGGCGTCCCTCGTCCTTTAGATGCTCAACCCGTGTTTGGCTCTTTTATATCGAGGGTAAAATATTTTCTGTCTGAGAGCATTGGGTCTAAACTGTGTTTGGAACTGTTTTTCAGACATAAATAATGACACTTTTAGTCCGTTTTGTCCTTCTCTCTGTGATGGTGTGGTGTTTTTTATAGATTCAATCGGGGCATTTAAAGCGTCGTAATTACAGCTCTCAGCTCAGGATGCTCTCCATCCTCTGGAGTCGGGTTCTGAGAAGCCAAAGTGTTCGTTCCACTGGGTGGAAGGAGGCAAAGAGCGGGCCTTTCAAACTTTAATGCTGAGACTTTCGTCCTCAGTCACAGTCCAAAAAAAGGCAGCTCGTCTTCCTCGGTTTCTGCTTAGCAAAGACTTCTGAATCAGAAACTACCTCACATTAATAATCTTAATTGGTATAAATAATCATAGCGTACATTAATTAAATGATGTCATAATATCCGTTAAAAGCAGGTCCAGAAAAAGCTGACAATATGCGATCTTCCTTTTATTTATTTGGGCTTTTCCAACCGAACTGGATCCAAAGCTAGAACTCAAATGTGGTCTAACTGGTGCCACTTTTCCACTTTTCCACATGGATCAGAAACCCTGGAGTTTTTAAGCTCTCCCTAGGATGAGAAAAACAGACTTTTACAACACCCAGTGCAGATGAAACTCACCTGGATTCACACCTGATACAGTTCAGCAGAAAGTCATTAAAAGAAAAGGCAAAGGCCACATATGTGAGTGCTAAAAATGACCAAGAGTTTAAAAGGTGTCAGACAGATGCACTCGGATACAGGCACTGATGTCACAAAGTGTAAATGAAAAGAATGTGGAGCAGTCTATAGAGTGGACACATCTTTGTGGTACAAAAGAGTCTCTACAGTATGTGCTTCATGCCATATTAAAGGAGTCTTTGGGACACGGCTGTGAGACGTTTGCCTCTTCATCATCCTCCTTCTCCTCCAACTCGTCCTCCTCAGAGGATCCGTGATCAGCGGTGAAGGAGGCCTCTCCCTTGCACTCCTGGATGGCCTCATGGAGAGACCACAGCTGGCAGAGCAGAGACATGTCGAGCTGACGCAAACCCACCTGAAATACAAGCACAGGACAAAAAGGCTCGTTGGTGTGAAGCCGCTGGAGCTGCCCAGCACCCTGCTGGTTGGAGAAAAACACCAGAAGAAGAAAAGAGAGGATCGACACTAAAGTTTTACAGCTTCAGATGAACAACAGCAAAGGACAAATTACGCTGCGTCATAATTCAACTAAAACTGGACCAAAGTGCAGAAGCAGTGTGTGAAAATCCTGCGATTCAACAGCTTGTAGAAGCAACTTTAGCAGCAATAACTATAATAAAACTAAAATAAAACGAGATAAACTCATTATCAGGTCTGAGAATGAAGTAACTGAAGCCAGAGATGAATATAAGCTCATAACATCGAGCAAAAGCTCTTTTAAAATGAAGAAGAATCAGCTTTAGCTTGAACTAATATCTTTAAGTTATCAGTTTCTGTATGCTGGGACGTTATCAGTCTTCAGCAGCAGTGAGTGTAAAACTAAGTGAACACCTGATCCAGCAGCTTCAGCAGCAGTGAGTGTGAAACTAAGTGAACCCCTGATCCAGCAGCTTCAGCAGCAGTGAGTGATAAACTAAGTGAACCCCTGATCCAGCAGCTTCAGCAGCAGTGAGTGATAAACTAAGTGAACCCCTGATCCAGCAGCTTCAGCAGCAGTGAGTGTAAAACTAAGTGAACCCCTGATCCAGCAGCTTCAGCAGCAGTAAGTGTAAAACTAAGTGAACCCCTGATCCAGCAGCTTCAGCAGCAGTGAGTGTAAAACTAAGTGAACCCCTGATCCAGCAGCTTCAGCAGCAGTGAGTGTAAAACTAAGTGAACCCCTGATCCAGCAGCTTCAGCAGCAGTGAGTGTAAAACTAAGTGAACCCCTGATCCAGCAGCTTCAGCAGCAGCTTCAGCAGCAGTGAGTGATAAACTAAGTGAACCCCTGATCCAGCAGCTTCAGCAGCAGTGAGTGTAAAACTAAGTGAACCCCTGATCCAGCAGCTTCAGCAGCAGTGAGTGTAAAACTAAGTGAACCCCTGATCCAGCAGCTTCAGCAGCAGTGAGTGTAAAACTAAGTGAACCCCTGATCCAGCAGCTTCAGCAGCATTGAGTGTAAAACTAAGTGAACCCCTGATCCAGCAGCTTCAGCAGCAGTGAGTGTAAAACTAAGTGAACCCCTGATCCAGCAGCTTCAGCAGCAGTGAGTGTGAAACTAAGTGAACCCCTGATCCAGCAGCTTCAGCAGCAGTGAGTGTAAAACTAAGTGAACCCCTGATCCAGCAGCTTCAGCAGCAGTGAGTGTGAAACTAAGTGAACCCCTGATCCAGCAGCTTCAGCAGCAGTGAGTGTGAAACTAAGTGAACCCCTGATCCAGCAGCTTCAGCAGCAGTGAGTGTAAAACTAAGTGAACCCCTGATCCAGCAGCTTCAGCAGCAGTGAGTGTAAAACTAAGTGAACCCCTGATCCAGCAGCTTCAGCAGCAGTGAGCTGCAGTAAAACTAAGTGAACCCCTGATCCAGCAGCTTCAGCAGCAGTGAGTGTAAAACTAAGTGAACCCCTGATCCAGCAGCTTCAGCAGCAGTGAGCTGCAGTGATGGTTTCCTGTGGGACGTTATCAGTCTCTCTCATGGTTCTGGAGGAATCTCGGCCCTCTTCTCTCCAGCGCTGCTTCAGCTCATTGAGGTTTGCAGCTTTGGTTTCTGCACAGCTCTCTTAAGGTCCCACCACAGCATTTCAGTCAGGCTGAGGTCTGGACTCTGACTGGACCATTGCAACACCTTGATTCTTTCCTTTTTCCCACATTCTGCTGTAGATCTGCTGCTGTGTTTGGGATCTTTGTCCTGTTGATGAGCCAGTTTCAGCCCAGCTTTAGCTGGGGGACAGATGGCCTCACATCTGACTCTAGAATACTTTGGTATCCAGAGGAGTTCATGGTGGACTCAATGACTGCAAGGTGCCCAGGTCCTGTGGCTGCAGAACCAGCCCAGATCATCAGCCCTCCACCACCGTGCTTGACAGCTGGTATGAGGTGTTTGTGCTGATCTGCTGTGTTTGGTTTCCTCCAAACGTGCTGCTGTGCATTAGGACCAAACATCTCCACTTTGCTCTGGTCTGTCCAAAGGACATTGTTCCAGAGTCTTGAGCTTTGTTCAGATGCAGCTTTGCAAACCTAAGCTGTGCTGCCATGTTCTTTTTAGAGAGAAGAGGCTTTCTCCTGCAGCCCTTCCAAACAAGCCATCCTTGTTCAGGCTTTTTCTAACTGTGCTGTCATGACCTTTAACCTTTAGCATGCTAACTGAGGCCTGTAGAGTCTGAGATGTAGCTCTGGGCTTTTTCACCTTGGGGTGACCTTTAACCTTTAACATGCTAACTGAGGCCTGTAGAGTCTGAGATGTAGCTCTGGGCTTTTTCACCTTGGGGTGACCTTTAACCTTTAGCATGCTAACTGAGGCCTGTAGAGTCTGAGATGTAGCTCTGGGCTTTTTCACCTTGGGGTGACCTTTAACCTTTAGCATGCTAACTGAGGCCTGTAGAGTCTGAGATGTAGCTCTGGGCTTTTTCACCTTGGGGTGACCTTTAACCTTTAGCATGCTAACTGAGGCCTGTAGCGTCTGAGATGTAGCTCTGGGCTTCTTCACCTTGGGGTGACCTTTAACCTTTAACATGCTAACCGAGGCCTGTAGAGTCTGAGATGTAGCTCTGGGCTAAGAGAAGAGGCTTTTCAATGGCAATCCTTCCAAGAAAGCCAAACCTGCTCTGTTTTCTCTCTCTAACTGAACTGTCAGCTGCTTCTCCTGCATCACTGCTGATATTTTCTCCTCCTTGACACATACCTGAAGGCTCCAGACCAGCAAAGTGCCAAAACTTCTCCTTTCACAGAGCTTCTCACACCTGATCAGTTAATTAAGTGTATTCCATTCCCAAAGGAGTAAAAACCTGTTTAAACATTAAATAAAAGACAGAATGCAGATGGAAGATGTTGTTTACCATCCTAACAGTGCAGTTTAACTCTTCTCCAGTAGGTTGTGTGAAGAGGGCCAACAAAATGCCTGTTTCTCTAGTCGACTATGAAATGAGTCCAGAGCAGTTTATTATCTGAATTTCCCTCTAAGCCTGAGTGTGATGAAGAGAGAAGCAGACAGAAAGCGGAAAGTTTGACTCGTTTTCCACTTTAAAACCCGCTGGAGAGCAGAAACCGGCCAAGCTCAGGGTGTAAAAGTTCTCAAAGCACGCCTTTATGGGACATGTGCACGAGATGAGCGCATCCCTTACCATCTCCTTCCGCAGAAGAGCCAAAGCTGCGTCCAGACCCCTCGGTTTGGCTGCGACCGCCTGCCTGTCGCCCCCGCCGCTGATTTCAGCCTGGATGCGCGCTCTCTTGCTGTGCACCCTCTCCGTGTCCCGCCACGACCCGCCGCTGGAGCTCAGGATGCCGCTCAGGCTCTTGGGCAGCGGCGGCAGCCCCTCCGCTCCCAGGACGCCGCCGACACGGTGGTCTCTGCTTAAAGAGGCGTCCATCGTGACCGCTGCGCCTGCACAATGCGTCTCAGCCGGCAGGAGACGCAGCTTCCACCGAGGAATGTGCAAACTTTCTGCACAGCAGGGTCAGAACATCACCCAGAGGTGCCGTTTTCTCATGGCAGAGCAGAGAGTTGCGCTTTAAAAACACAGAACAAAAGCATCGTGGACGGGGAATTATCTGGCCACAGCAGACGCAATTAACGTCGGGTAAATGTCAGGCTTCCGGGCTTTGTTTGTATCCTGCTCTCTGTGAAAGAGGGGGGGGGGGGGGCACGCTGACAGGCCCCTGCTCCGACCGGAAGTGAACGTATCACGCTGGGCTGTGTGTGCGCGCGTTTGGTCTCGCGGTCTCCTTTTACAGCTGATTGGCGGTGAGGCTCACGCGCTATAAGCCCCGTTATAAATACATACATCTTATTAGAAGTGGCGCTGACACCATCTTAAACATCTCAAAATTTTCCAAGTCTCCATTAATACAGCAAGACACAAACATTTTGCCCCGTTTAACAACTTTATGGCGTTGTTATTTGCACGTGGCGCCCTCTTGTGGACATATGCCGCGGAGCCTCTGGACCGGTGTTGATTTACTCTGGAACATTAAAAGGGGAATTCTGGTGTTTTTAAACCTTATTTCTGGCATGAAATACGTTCATCTACTCACTGAGAACAGTTTGGTGAAAGTCGGCGTCCTTCGGAAGATATTTAGATAACTGGAGATCCATATAACGGAGTGAACGGGGCTTAGAGGATGCAGCCTCTAAATAAGGCATTATCTGTCTTTATTTCACCAATACTTTAAGAAGAATGAATGAATGAACGTGTGCTATAGCTCTGTTAGCTCATAGCTGCTGCTATGTGGCTACTTGCAGCTATAGGAGAGCTAACGGAGGGATTTCTACACAGGCACTCTACTGGGACCCCTTCATCCACACGCCCCCCTGCAGCACAGTTTATTCACTCCGTGCTCTGTGACAGTCGGCTAACTTCACACAGAGTTTGCTGCTGATAGTTTTGTGCAACATGGCAGGATATTTATCAGATTTTGACGACGTGAACGACGACTTTGAGTAAGATGGACGTTCTTACCGGAGTGAATGAGCTGTGCTGCGGTGGCGGGCGTCGATGATGTCATCAGTAGATGAGTGTGTAGAAAGCCCTCTATAAGCCCCCCGATAGCCGCCAATAACAACAACACAGCAGCTATGAGCTAACAGAGCTATAGCACACGTTCATTCATTCAAAATCTGATAAATATCCTGCCATGTTGCACAAAACTATCAGCAGCAAACTCTGTGTGAAGTTAGCCGACTGTCACAGAGCACGGAGTGAATAAACTGTGCTGCAGGGGGGCGTGTGGATGAAGTGGTCCCAGTAGAGTGCCTGTGTAGAAATCCCTCCGTTAGCTCTCCTTTAGCTGCAAGTAGCCACATAACAGAGCTATGAGCTAACAGCAGCTACAGAGAAAACTATTTTGATCAACACTGAAGCTGACAAAATGCCGTCTAGTCTTATCCAGTGCAGTTTACTCGCTTTTGCTGCTATAACGAATAAAGAAATGTCATCTGAGCCACATGAACATCATCGTCTCACATCCAACACACTTATATGAAGAAGCTCAAATGAACCTTTTTAATAAGAAGACGGTAAAGCACATCAGAAATCTGAGCGAACACTGAGCAGCAAGAAGATGCAGCTGGGTTTGTGGGAAGAGTCTCAAAGGACAGACGTCTCTTAACAACATGCCGGAAACTTTAATTGAAGCCCAACAGTCAAGTCGTAGGTTGTTCATCAGCACAAAGTCCCGTGTGTGTGGGCCAGGAAACCAGCAACATTTTCAACGCATTTAACATAATCAATCAAACTTTGGGGGTTTATTATGTGGACATGCTAGTGAGCACTGTTTTTATGTGACACACAGATGTGGGCCAGATGTTTTCAATCGAATACGGACCCTGAATGTGCTTTGAAAATGTTCGTAAATATAACTTACAGTCACACGAAGCAGTAACATTATATTTCTGCCTGATGGAGGCCTACAATCACCCATGAGTACGTTGTTAAATTTGACATTTTAATTCTATTTCAAGTGCAATTTTGGACCAATTTTAAATTGAGCTCTAAGCAGGGATTCAGCTAAACCAGAGTCAGTCCTCCAAAAGAGAGGCAGGTGGAGACAGCATTCGTGTTGCTTCAGGGTTTCACCCGGTCCACCGGGGTTACTGGCTGAGCTCCTTGAGGCTGCGCAGCGAACTGGCGCAGCTGGTGATGAGGCCGCACAGCTGGATGCTCGTCTCCAGTGAGCCTGAGCTCTGTAGCTGAGTGGTGGCCCAGCGAAGTTTAGTGAGAACAGCTTCCTCAGCTTCCTGCAGCAAAGGCTGGAGGGCGGAGCTCTGTGGACTAACGGCGGGCCGAGCGGGCGCCACGGGGGCAGTGCAGGCGGGAGCTGCAGGAAGAGGAACCGCTGGTGGAGCCAGAAGGGCTCTTCCCCCAGCGGCAGCGCCCTCGCAGTGCTCTGGTCTGGGCTGAGGGACTGACCCACTTGCTTGACTCGCGCAGGGATCTGCGTTGAGTTCAGGGACCTGGGACTGTGCGGGAGACTGGGCCGCGAGCTGCCGTTCCCTCACCTGAGACAACGCAGCCTGTGCATTCAGAGCTGAAGGAACAAAGGGGAGACGCTGTAACAAGAGCTCGTAAAGGGCGAAGGAGCAGTGGTGAATGGCAGGTGACACGTGAGGAGATAAAACAGCTTTATTTTGCCGGTGCATCACCTCAGGATGAAGGAGCTGAACGTACCAGGGTTGTCTTTGTCAACATCAGAGTCCAACTCCTGGCAGGCGACACAGTAGTTTTTCTGCTGTTTGTCCTGAAGAAGAATAGTCTGGAAAACCACAGACACACGTTACACCACTCCACCCCCCCATGTGGTTTAGATTCAGATGATGACAGCCTGCCCTCACTCACCCCGCACATGTCGCAACAGTCTCCCAGCATCTTGTATCCTTTCAGCAGGTAATCTCCCATCAGCTTGCTGATTTTGTCTTGTCGCTCCCTCCGTGCCTGGATCACCTTCATCTCTGCCTCTGTTGGCGGCTCCCACTCATAGTCTTCATCTGCAGGTCAGGAACAACGTGCTGCGTTAACTGAACTTCGCACAGATATAGAGTTTATCACAGAATCTGCGACATGTCTAAGTCTTCACAACCTTGTCAAATGCAGATATGCTGCTTATCTATATAGGCCGATTTTACCCGCGAGATTCCACGAGACGTTTGGACAAATCTTTTGTTTAAACATTTTGTCACAGCTGCGTTGCTTTTATAAAATGACAACCAGAGCCGAGGAGCTCTGTCGGGAAATATTGACAAGCTAGCTAGCAAATCAACCGAAGTAACGTCTAGATAACAACTATGTACACTGCGGCGACAGAAACTCGGCAAAAATAAAAACCAAACGCGAGAATCACCGTAAATATGATCGCCAAAATGTTCAAAAAACATCACAAACGTCAGAGTTATCAGACTGATAACAGTTAAGCACACAAACCTCCATTCAAAGCCATGTTGCGCCAATGCTACACGTTGTGCGTGATGACGTCACGTCTTATCTTCTTCTTCGTTTAAGGACCCGTAACTGACTTTACTGCCCTCTACCGGTTGAAAACACCACAACATTCTTTTGGAAAGGCCCTCAATTTTCAAAGCAAATTTAAATAGTTTTTGATTCAGTGAAAGTACATTAATTATATTTGACGTTATTTATCAGTGCTGGATTCTGGAAATACCTTAATCATATTAACCATATTGCTCCTGGGGTGTAGATTTTGTCTGACCTTCACTGTGTTCCCTGCAGAAGTGCGAAAATTAGAAGTAAAAGGACTTTTCTTTCATTTATTGAAATCTTGGAAACATTACTTTACATCACTTATCAAGCCTCATCAGCAAATGCTACGGCTTGTTTTAGCTAACAAATTACATTTCAGTGATATGTTTGCCTGTGATGGACTGGCGACCTCTTAAAGTGGTTTAAGTGAACATGTTAGCATACATGATGATTTTAAATCAACTAAAGGTATAAATGGGAGCTTATTGGGAGCTTGTTGTCTGTCTCTCCACTGGCCAGTGATGGATTGGCAACCCAATGTTTCCACAAACCTAAACTGTATAAATCAGGTACAGTAAAAAAAAGAAGAAAAAAAGATGGATGGATATAACCAAAATACACCCAGAAATATTTCTAATGAAACATGAACAACTACCTAAAAAAGGTCACAAAACGATCTTTTACAATTGTTACTTTTAGTCCACTACCTAGAGAAAACGTAATAAAAATAAATGCTGTTCTTCTGCAGCGTGGTAAAGATCCCATTCCCTCTCCAACATGTCAGGAACCTGTTGGAAGCCAAAAATGTGGATGGATGACACCAAATTAGATCTTTTTTGTTGTCTTCCTCTCATTATTATTCATTTAATCGTTATCATTATCATCATTTTTGTTATCAGTATCATCAATGTCACAGTTTGGGTCTGTTTTCTTGCATTTGGCCGATAGAGCAGTTAATTATAAAATAAACGAGTGTATTCTTAGGGACAATCTCAGGACATCTGTCATGGGAAAGTGACTCATAAAGTGTTTATTAAGAATTATAAAGTTGTTTTTCTAAATATCCAAGTCATCAGTTAGTGGAAATGCACATGAAGGTATACTGAAAGCAGAGCGCATCTCAACAAAAAAGCAATATAAAAACTCGATCAACTAAAGGATTTGTCTGAAAATTGGATGATATTTTGGTCCCAGATGCATAAATTTAGAAAATACCAAAGTGTTAAATTTTCAGTCGCCACTGTGTGTGTAATGAATTCTTACGTTTACAGATTTGTTTGGTTTTTAATATCATTTTTCCATCTTTATTTATTTACTTTCTATCCATTAATCACTCCAGCAAAGTCGTGGAAATCATTTTTACTGAATCATTACTGATGATTTGATCATTATTTACGGCATTTTGTTTTGGAAAGATGTGTTTGACAGATGGTATGCAATACAAGAATTACATAGATTAAGCCCTGAAAGGCCTATATAGAGTAAATATGTATAAACACGAGACCGTAGTCGCTTTAAACACTGTAGAGAAAGATTTAAAAAAGGTTAGAGGGTCTAACATTTCAGCACCACGGACAGAGACTCGTCCCAAAGTGCTGAAACGCCCACCATCTCCCAGTCTTTCCTCAGAAGGTTGCATTCATACGGTTGAAGGTATTTTTCATGTTATTCTGAAAAAGAAAACCTCACAAACATAATTTGTTTTCAAAATCCTTTTATTGTACGTTTGGATACTTTATGAGTCCAATCAAAGCCATGATCTGGTACATTAAATGCATTATTTATTGAGATGATCACAGAAAGCACTGTGGCTCCTGTGAGCCTCGATCTGTTTTGGTTCTTCCTGCATCTCATATTCTCAAAGGAGGCGGGAAAATTCTTCGTATGTTTGTGTGTTTCTAAATGAGTCTTGTGTTGGATTCAGATTTGTTATCTAAACACTTTCTTTACAGCTAATTAACAATAATCTGACCGCAAAAACATAAACAACAACACCAAAAAAAAAACTGATGTTACATCTTATATCCATGTTGTTTTGAAAAGGTTTTGACTTTAGTTGCTTGTTATTATTATTTGTTTTCAGGACACCAGTCTTCTTCTTTTTCTTCTTCTTCTTCCTCTTCTTCTTCTTCTTCTTCTTCATTTTGTGTCACTTCCCTTTGTTTCTTCTTCTTTATCTTTCTGCTGGTGTCTTCTCAACCTGCAGAGTAACCTCCTCTCTGGAAAGCAGTAAAAATATGGAGAAGTTGTAACACAGTATTTGGATTATATAAAATATATATACATATTATATATTTTATATATATATAACATGTAATTCCGCATTTAAGATCATATTTTTATTAAATATGATCTTAAATGCAGAATTACATGTTAGATTAACACATAGAAGATCTTTGAGCTTAATCTAACATAAATTATAACATTAACTGACTATAAAGGTAATTAATCTATTTTTTTTACATTATTCTTAGACCATATGGTGTTTAGTTGTTTTCTCTTTTATTCACAATAAATATCAGTGGAGATTGTACAATTAAGCAAACAAAAACAAATTAAAATGATTGTTATGTATTCATTAAAGTCACTTTCATGTTGCAGCTGAGAAAGGTTGAGTAATGAGTATATTTGAACAAGACAGTAACAAAATACATGAGATAAGTCTAAAAAACATCAGCCTTTCATATGAAATAATGTGAAGTTGTAGAAAAAAGTTATATCCAGTGAGTTGTAATAGCTCCAAAACTAGAATGAATACTTACAGTGAAGTGAAACCTTTACTCTGTCCAGTTTGGAGGGATTTTAGGAAGAAGGAAATAATAGGATGAGAGAGTAAAACCATTAGTAAGTATCAACTGTGAGAGGCTCTCTCAGCTTTGAGTTTCCGAACCGTGTGATATTTGAAAAAGTACCTTGAGGCTTGGGGTGCATCAGGTTCAGTGGCAGCTCCACAGAGACGTCACTGCACAGGAAAGAGGTAAATCAGCACAGAGGGAAAGTTATGGGCTGTGATATGATTGCTGTTATCGATGCTGCTTACCTGGAAGTGAGGCCGCCCAGCAGGCTGAGGACAGAAAGGAAACCATCTTTCTTCAGATTTGTTTTAAACTTTTAGTTTTCCTTTTGACTAAAGTGCTGAAATAGACCCGGACTCACCCTCCTCCGGCCACCATCAGGTTGATTTTAATCTTGTAGGTGACCAGGATACCCAACACCTCTTTGTCGAGACCCGGCCGCAGACTGTGGAGGAGGAATTACAGGGATTTAAGGGATTGTGGGTCTAATTTAGCAAAGTGCTCAATCATTGGGGTGACAGGTGGAGTCAGCTGTTTGAGCAGGTGCCCCAGGTGCCGCATTTTGGGTGAAACCCAGCCTGTGGCCCTCTGCTGCATCTGTACTTTCAACTAAAAGCCAGTCAGATTTATATCTAGATGGCAACATTTTCAAAACTGTCCAACAGTGAAAGCACATGTCTGCTGTGTTTGTGCACTAACATGGTGGTGGAGGCCAAGTTAGTGTCCTCGTCCTTCAGCCGTCCGTCCAGAGCCAGACCTCTTTTCTCCTTGTTTTCAGACAGCTGGGGTGTGATGGTCAGAGATTTCTCAAAGGTGCCATTGGAGTCCACTGTCTCTCTGTACAGAACAAAAACACAAACATTTGCACCCATAGACACATCAAACTGTGCCAATGCATGTGATCCTTTCTGTATTTCCAGTCTCCTTTCCCTACGTACCCAAACTCTTGGGTAAGAATGGTCTTGGTGTATTTGTCTGCCGAGTAGAGGACGATGTCTGTGGTTTGGTCCACTGCGAAAGTAGGAAAAAAGGGGGAAAAACACCTGAAATTTGCTCTTCTGACAGTCAGGGGATTCAATCTGTGTAAAGACATCTCTACAAGCAGGTACCCACCACTAATTTTGATTTTCTTCACAATCTTATTGCTCTCGTTATTGATCTTGATTTTGATTGGTACGGGTTCTCCGTGAAAGTAGAGCTGCGGAAAACCAGAAAATGAAGTCATATTAGTGACAAATAAAGCTCAGTCAGTTTAAGCTGCCTATGAGGATGGAAAATGCATGTATTTGAACATTTTTGCCACCGTACATCTTTCTCCATTGATGCTTCTAGGTGAACCGGTTTGTCGGACATCATGAAGCTTTTGCAGATGTCAGCCTTGGGCCCGGCGCCCACCTGACTGGGCGCAAACTGGATTTTACGGATGACGAGGCGAGCAGTGTCCCTGTTTGGGCAGAAGAGGAGAGAAGTTCAAGGTGATGGTCGAAGAAGGAGAAACAGGAGAGATAATAGCAGCCGGGCAGATTAGGAAATGACCCACTTCTTTTCAACTTTTTCATCAGGGTTGTTTTTCTCCTTGGCAAGGTAAGTTTTTATTTCAAAGTCAACACCACAAGCCTGTAAAGTAAGATAAAATGTTAATAGCAATCTGAAATTCCTGCTTTTACGCCAAGTTTATGGTCGTAGGAAAGTGTTGGCGGATTGACGAGATTGGCTGACCTTCCCCTTGTCATCGGGCCCAGGCTGCAGAGAGACTGAGCACGGAAGATTTGTTGGAATCTGAAGGAACAAAGAGAAAAGTTTGTATCTAAAGAGCAGAGTTATTCATATCTGACCTGTTTATAAACACTATATTTTCAAGGATTACATTTAAATGGAAAGTATCTGCTTTTAGGTCATCGAATCCTTTTCAGGACATTACGCGATAACAAATAGATTTAGTCAAGTTCTAAGTCCATTATTGTCCCACATCTATTACTTAGAGGTGCAGAAGTATAAAGCAGAACAAAATGTGGCCAATTCAAATCATATAACTTTATTTTAAAGCATCAGTGAACGACATTTGATTTCAGCTGAGGCCTTAAACTCTTCCCATACATCAAAGGAGAATGGGTAGGCATTGTCTCCCGCCTTCTTCATCAGGGTGTCATGCATGGCGCTCAGTTCGGGCTTGCTGCCATCCGGGTAGATCTGCATCTGGTGGATCCAGATGTCCTTCCTGAAGCACAGGCCCATTACATCCAGATCATCGGTACCGTAACGGAAGGCGCACGCCATCTGCACGAAAGCTGTGAAAACATCAGGGAAGATACATCATTTCATCACACATTTGACTCAAGCTGCTTGTATTTTTTCTGAAGAGATTAACAACAACGTTACCTTTTCTGTCTCCAAAATCAGTTGGGTCCACCTTCACAACGCCATCTATAAAAAGGTTGTGATTAAAATCAGGAAGCTGCAGCTGCACAAAGAGTCAAAGTGAACAAGAAACGCACCAACTCTGTCCACTTGGGTGACGTGGTCCACGTAGTCCCTCTTCCCCAGGTAGAGGGTCAGCTGTCACACAGGGAGAGGAAGCGGGTTAGAGCTCATCAAGAAGAATCTTCCTCATGGAGTTCCTCAGGGTTCTGTGCTTGGACCGATTCTTTTTACTTTGTACATGCTTCCATTAGGTAACATTATCAGACAGCATGGCATAAATTTCCATTGTTATGCTGATGATACTCAGCTGTACTTATCTATGAAACCAGATGAAACCAATAGGTTTAAGACAAGCATTTCTTAAAGACAAAGACCTGGATGACTCAGAACTTTCTGCTTTTAAATTCAGACAAAACTGAAGTTGTTCTCTTTGGACCTGAGCGCTTCAGGGAGAAATTGTCCAGTTATAGTTACTCTAGATGGTATTTCCTTGGCTTCTAGTTCTATAGTGAGGAACCGTGGAGTTATTTTTGACCAGAATTTATCATTTGACACACATATAAAACTGGTTTCTAGGACTGCCTTCTTTCACCTTCGTAATATTGCTAAAATCAGGAACATCCTGTCTCAGGGTGATGCAGAGAAACTGCTCCATGCATCTGTTCCTTCAGGACTGAACTACTGTAATTCCTTATTATTGGGCTGTCCCACATATTCTCTGAAAAGCCTCCAGCTGATCCAAAATGCTGCAGCCAGAGAACTAACAGGAGAGATCATGTTTCTCCAGTTTTAGCTTTTTTTTTAGCAATTGAATTGAATTGAATTGAATCCATGAAAGGGATTTTTTAATCAGTGTAAAAATAAGTAGAAAAAAGACTCACCCCTCCATTTCCACTGGTCTTCTTGAAAATCCTATGAGTGAGACAGCAGAAATACCAATTTAGAACTCATATTTACTCACATTATCTCCAGAAAACTGAGAGAAAGAGGTTGCAGAGAGGTTTAAAAGATGATTTGTTTTCTTGGCCTGGGGCAGAAAGGTCAGTGATTCCTTATTCCAGTTCATCCAGTTAGGAATAGCTAAGTGTGGAGCAGCTTTACCTCATCCTGCCCGGATTGAGAGGGTGGGTCAGGTGAGGGAGCCACAAATGCCTGAGACAGTGTTCCCAAACAGGTGATTACCCCTGTGATCAGAGGAAGCTGATTACCAGTTAATTTCTGAGGCTATATTCCAAATAACACACCACTGCCTCGGCCCTTAGGAACCACAAATAACGGACTTTCAAAAGCTTGTCGGTTTCAGGAATTATCTTTTGTTACTTGATTTATTTTGATTGTCTGGTGCTGATATATTTGGTCCTTTTTTTTGTTTGTTTGATGATTTTTGTTTAAGAAAAAGTTCAGGACTCTCAAATTAACAGTTTAATCACAGTCTTATCAGCAAGAAAATGTTAGATTGTTGTGCTTTTGGAAGATAAATTATCTTAAAGATGGATTTAAAGCAAATGAGAAGCCAAGTAGGAAAATTACCTTTACTTCACAGACAGAAAATAAGTTAAAAAAAGACTTACTTTGCCATCTCTGGATTATGTTTTCAAGCGGTCTGCTGGAAGAAAAGAAGAGAAAAAGGTTGAATTGTCAGTGAGTCTCGGTGTTTGTCGTGAACTGTAATTAAAACATTAATTCCACACCTTCTGTCAGCTATCTGACAGCTGGAGTGATATTTTGTTTTAAGGCTAGAGAAGGTTAATCCTTTTTGATAAGATTATGCCCCTGGTGTTAAAGGGAAGTGCCAAAGCTGTAATTCTCTAGCTGCTAACTGGCCTCCATCCAACAAACACTACAGATTTACATTGATCAAGATTATGTCACAATGTGTCTCCCTTGTGAGGTAAAAGCGGTTCCAAACCCAGAGTTCTAGACAAAGACAGTCAAATGGTTAAAACCACCTGTACTTGAACACCAAGTCCTGCAGAAGACATCTGTGGTTCTGAATTAAAGACGACTGCTGACAGGTTAAAAGAGATAAAAGCATTTGTTTCATTGCTGTCACCCTCAGGTGTGATGGACCTGAAAATTAAACATTTAAAAGCCAGAAGCACGGACTTTATCACCAAAATCAGGAGACAGATTCTAGTATCAAGTCAAGAGTGAATATGGATGTGTTGTCCCCCATCTCCTCCTATTTATTAACCTTTTGTAAGCTTGGAAAAGTGTTAAAATGATGGACCTTTTTGTTCTTTTTTTGTTTATTTTCACTGTGGGAGATAAATGGAAAAGGTTGAGTAGAACATTGAGTTGCTTGATGCAGAAAGACTTCCTGGAGTGGAGAAATCTACTGCAAACCAGTAAATCTGTTCTGTACGATGTCGTCCATCCTGTCTGGGATTCTTCAAAACATGCACCCCCGATTCCTTACTGGCCTCATAAATAAACATTTGGTCGTATGATCACTGTTCTGCTGACAGGAACAGAAGCTGAAAGCTGAGAAACAGGCTTCAGAAGAGATTTGGTGTGTTTGTGCGTTTCAGCACCACGGAGAGGTACAGCCCAGCTGGATTCCTCTGTTCTGATTGGCTCGTTGTTGTTCATTATCAACAATAACGCTCATTATATGACCTGTAAAACCTGCTGATATGTGGAACACATAGGAACACCTGGATGATGACAGAAAGCAGAGGTTTTATGATAACTTTCCTGCAAGGAGGGGAGCCCAAAGTGTTAAATGATTCATCCCATTTTCCTCTATAATACATTTATGTGGAGAAGCTATAGATTCATGGATAATCTAAATTAAACAATGCATTGTTTCTGCTTAGCCCAGCATAATCTCTAAAGTAAAAGCTCGCCCCTCATTAGTATATTCTCACTCAGTCACCTATCTCCATCAGTCATTTTTACGCCTCCATCCTTCCAACCATCCCATTATGAAGATGAAGAAGTCTTACCTATTCTCAGTTGCGTGGCACCTTGGCAGAGTGTGTCAGGCTGAGATGTGTGTGTGGAATACAACAGTTGTTCTGCCTTTTATAGTGGCTTCCCCCATCTATCGTTCGGATTTAACCAGTTCATCATTGCTGTCCTTCCCTCTTCCATAATCCAATTAAGTAATCAGCGGATAGCTGTTTTAAACTACAAAGGGGCTAAAATTGTCACCCAGCAAAATCAACAGCCACACTTTAGCTGCCACATGGCTGCGATAGTAGTAGGCTGATAATCCCCCTCATCACCGCCACACATCAAGGAATAAAATTCACTTTAACCCTAAAAACAAAGGAGATTCAATCAAGGAACCTTTAGGTCTTTAATACTGGGTTTAATTTATGTGAAAAGAGATGTTCTAAGAAAGCATGTGTGACATTTGTCACCAAAGGTGGGTTTAATAATAGCCTCTAAAGCTGCTATTTTTATCTTGATCTGTGAGCCGGACCTCAAACTGTGTTAATTAGAAGCAAACATCAGAAGGATTTCTCCTAAAAGCTTATTCTTCCGTCGCAGAGTTGTTAATAAAAGCTGGCAAAAGGTAAAGATATTGCACATTAAAGACATTTTTCTCAGAAGAGAACGTACATTTTTTTTTTGCAAATGATAAAATATGATAAACGCCAGAATATTTTTAAATTCTTTTTGGTAAAAGGTAAAGATAAAGGCTCTGTTTTCTAACATTTGAGCCATATGTGGAAAAGTGTGTCTGATCTGAGCAGATTAACGACTCTCAGTCACGTTACGGTACGGATGATGGAGCGTCGACGGCAGTGTCGGATTAAGCTTATTCAACGCTGTCTCAGTAAAGTGCCAAAGATTAAATGGGATTAAGTGCATTCCCTGCAACCTTTGAAACCCCTTGAATATTTTCTGAAGTCCATTATAACAAGCTCAAGTGGAAAGAATGAGGAGGAAGCAGCATAAAGTAACAGCAAATAGGCATAAAGTGTGAAAAACTTTGCTTGAAATAGGACCGAGAGTGGAAAAGGTTCAAGAAGGGGAACAACACGACACTGGTTCTGTTGTTCTGGCTCCATAAAACGCCTGTTTTTAATATAAAGTGGCTGTATGGGTTTGGCTTTTCAAGCTTCATCATCAGTGTGGATATTTCAAGTGAGAAGCTTCAGTTGTTAGAGGTTTTTTAATAGATACTTAGCTTCCTTGCTTTTAGGATATTCTGCCTAACCACCATCATTTTTGATCTGGAGATAAAAGGAAACATTTATATAATGAGGAAGTTTGGTCACGTACTGAAGTGGATCCCCGACTGAAGAACACCGGTGCAGAGGCCTAAACTGATGAAGGGAATCAAAGCTTTGTGCTAAAGTAGGCAGATACTGAACTTATTACTCGTGTTCATTTATTTGACAACTATTGTTACTACAAGCTAGCTAATAGTCAGCAAAAGCTGGCACTTTAACACCCTATAATGATGTACTGAAGAGTATAAAATACATTGAGTTGTTATACAGAAAATTGAACCACTTAAATAAGTCAACTTAATGTTCAACGGTGGCTTAATGCAAAATGACTTAGATGATACCGTCTAACTGTGTGATGAATACTTTCACGTTTTTGCATCTTCTTAGGAAAGATGAGCATAGGATCCATAATCTTTCATTAAAAATCACCAGATGAGTCTCTGGTTTGTAAAATAAGACGATAAGAGACGATCTTTCAATTCTGACATAATTAAAAAAATAAAATGCTTCTTATCAGGTTTCAGAAACAATGGCAGAAGGTCAAAGTCCACTGCTTCCATATTATTGAAGAGAGAACGATAGCAGCCAGGAGCTGCTGATCAATGCTCTGATTTACTGATCATCAGTCAGTGTGAAAAGCTCTATAAAAGCTCTATAAAAGCAGAAGTTCTGTCAGTTTTCAGGTGTGTTTTAGCATGATGCCAAGGAGGAAAGACACCAGCAATGATCTGTTGCTGCCCATCAGTCTGGGAAGGGTTATAAGGCCATTTCCAGACTATCTGGAGTCCATCATTCTACAAAGACAGCTGTCAACCCTCTCAGGAGCGGACGTCTCAGCAAATCCACCCCAGAGCCCAGAGAAGCTGTAAAAAACCCAGGAGCAACACCTCAGGCTCTACAGGCCTCATTTAGCATGTTAAAAGTTACCGTTTGTGCCCGTGCAATGAGAAAAAACCCAAAGTGAACAAGTGTGTAGGTGTTAAGGTGGTGAAGGGTTGACGATTTGGGCCTGTTTTCAGAATCAGGAACCATTGAGTCACCCATGAACTCATGTGTCAAAGTATTCTGCCGTTAAATGTGAGACCATCTGTCCGACAGCTAAAGCTTGGCTGAATTTGGGTAATGCAACAGGACAGTAATCCCCAAAAGAGCAGCAAACCTACAACAGAATGACTGAACTCAAAGAGAAAAGAAGCAAGATGGTGCAAAGACCCAGACAAAGACCGTTGAGGTCACACAGAGAGTGAATACTTCTCTGATTGTTGCTGATTAGAAGCACAATTTATATGAAAACACATTCCAGTACATCATGTGTTGTTAATCTAAGGTTGTATTCATCAAATTCTAAGACCCGGCAAGAGCTAGATTCAATTTTATCACATCCTGATGCGTAAAACGTTGGATAAATGGTTTAGTTTCTAAACAAATTGCTGGAATTGTGTCTATATTCTGAGGTTATAAGATTTTAATAGTTTTATTTTATGCTCTTCTTCCTAGTTTTTATCATGCAATCCCCCCCCGGGGCACCCAAAAGTGTGAAAAAAGGCACTTTCTGACCTCAGATCTTTGGTCTTTATGGCAGCTGCAGGTGAATCTCCTGCTTTAAAGCGCCACCTGGCGGATCCACGGAAGAATGTTTCAGTAAAAACCTTCTCTTGCTCCTAATGTGAGGACAGTTGTTTTGTCGCAGTTGTTGTGAATTTAAAATAAAATAAATAAGAGAAGAATGAGAAATATACATTTTTTTATATAAAGTAAAGAGGAGAAAAAACAGTTTGAATATTGAATGTATTGAGCGGGGCTTGGTAGATTTTTTGGGGGGTTCTTGTTGAAATAACTACATTTCTTCCATGTGAGGAAACAGCTGAACGGGTTATTTTATGCGTCCAAAGTTCAGAGCGACAGGAGCTCGGTGCTCTTGGAGCAACTCTTTCAGACTTTTGACGTCAGGTGAGCAGAACACACCCCGCCATCCCGGTCCAGAGCCCAGCTACGTATGCTGAGGTGCGCACTCGGCGCGCCGCTCGGCCCACCCGGACACTGCAGTGGCTACAGTGCCATCGCTGCGGCAGCTCGCTCCCGACACCGCGTCCCGCTGCAGACGTCCCGGGCCCGGTTAGTCCAGGGCAGAACCGGGCAGCGCCAGAAGCCATGGCCGAGTCCAACCCGCTGTGGGGGTTCCCCCGTCTGCGCCGGGCCGCGGTAAGCTCTGCCGGGGGGTGTGGGAGGCTTCAAACGGGTCGGAGAGGATACTGCAGCAGAGAGAGAAGCAGGGAGACAGGCGAGCTTAAGAGCAGCTGGTACTGCGGCACCGAGGATGTGATGATCTCTCCAACTGGATTAGATATGAAGCACGCTTCTCGGTTTAGATGCGGCTCAGATGTAGAAAGCAGCTCAATGTCAAAAGTCTGCGAAGGGGACCGAGACAGGCCAATGACAAATGTGTGCGTTTGGGATGTAACTGCAGGTGCAGAACAGCAGGAGGCTGCATCAGCGCTGGCACTGCAGCCTGTGAATGCGGAGCTGTGCTAATGCACCTTTCTGACTCAGATCCTGCATGTACACATGTTTGTGTGATGGGTTAAAAGTCTGGAGTCGCATCCATCATCATGCCATCATGGCTCCGAAAGGATAATTCAAAGATATACGAGCCCAAAGTTTCTCTTTGAGAGTTGAAAACACACTTATCAGTTAAAATATATATATATATATATGACTAAACTTTTGTATTTCTACAGAACATAATTGTAAAGCCTCTAATACAAGAAAGAAAGTGTGCCGGTACAGGCAGAATAACCACGGAGCCGACTGAGAGTTGCTGAGGTGCTACGGAAGCTTAAAGATGTGCCAGATTGACACTGAAGGAAGCCGATGTCGTGTTGAGCTGTACTCGGCTGCACAAAGAACCGCCTTCAGCTGTCAATTGTTCCGACATCCCAATCCCTACAGCCCTCTTACTGTCTTCTGACATGAACCAGGGATGAATGAAAAGTATTCTCTAATGAATTAGTCGCTAACGCTTTATCTGTAACCCTCAGACGACTCAAAACACTTATTTACAACGCGTTGCTAAAGGATTCGCCTCCCGTGGCATTAAAATGGATCTGATTAATGCACCGTGCAAAGCTTTTTATGATTGTCAAACAAGAAATAAGGCATGTGTGTGTTCTCCCCAGCTAAAACAAACACAGCACTTTGTGAAACCCACTTTTTAAAGCTGCGAGT
Source organism: Leuresthes tenuis (assembly GCF_036924035.1). Lineage (NCBI taxonomy): Eukaryota > Metazoa > Chordata > Actinopteri > Atheriniformes > Atherinopsidae > Leuresthes > Leuresthes tenuis. Next base: position 1,765,517 of record NW_027325375.1, on the reverse strand, counting down.
TTTCTTTGGGTTTGGCCCATCGGGCCAGAGTTTGTTTCCATCTCTCAGGGCAGAACTGCACCACCTCCCGCATCCTGGATGGGTTCCACCGGTCTACAGCAGCCTTTAAATCACGCCACAGATTCTCAGTCTGAATCGGCCATTTATCAGTGTACTTAAGGTCACTTTTAGTCTCCCAGATGCATGTTTGCAAACTTCAAACACACTTCCTTGTTTCCTTCTTTAAGCGATTGCTTTTACTTTTCACACCTTCGTAAAGCTCTCCTGTGTGGAGTCGCGCTCCAGGTTCAGCTTCTTCAGGGTTGCCGTTGGCATCTTCGTTATCTTTCTGATCAATTCTCTCTTTGCCTGGCTAGTGAGTTTAGCAGATCTTCTCTTTCTTAGCATATCTTTCCTCTTTCTAATAATGGATTTATGGTGCTGTGCTTTGCGGGATGGGGAGTTTTTGATGTTTTTAAAAGCCGGTTCTAGTCTGTAGTTCTCCAGAGTTTTGTCCTTGACCTGTGTGCAGAGCTCCTTATTCTTCATTTATCTCGTTGTGTTGTTTTGAGTCTGAGGAGCACATCCACTGAAACTATGTGACCCTCAGACTGCACACGAGAGGACTTAACTGGATTAATTATGTGATTTATGAAAGTAATTGTCAGCATCAGATCCTAATTTGAACCTCAAGGTAAAGGGTTTGAATACATATGCAGTCACCACTTTGTTTTGGTCGTTACATTAAAATTACAGCTTGTAATGAAACGAAACAGGAAAAAGCACCAAGAGGGCAAATGTTAGTACAAGGCACCATGACTGTAGGTCTGCTGTAGGCCATTTTTACACGTTAGACTTTAGCATGTTAGATTTTAGCATGTTAGATTTTAGCATGTTAGATTTTAGCATGATAAATTTTAGCATGTTAGAATTGAGCATGTTAGCATGTTAGATTTTAGCATGTTAGATTTTAGCATGTTAGATTTTAGCATGTTAGATTTTAGCATGTTAGATTTTAGCATGATAGATTTTAGCATGTTAGATTTTAGCATGTTAGATTTGAGCATATTAGATTTTAGCTTGTTAGATTTTAGCATGTTAGATTTTAGCATGGTAGATTTTAGCATGATAGATTTTAGCATGTTAGATTTGAGCATGTTAGATTTGAGCATATTAGATTTTAGCTTGTTAGATTTTAGCATGTTAGATTTGAACATGTTAGATTTTAGCATGTTAGATTTTAGCATGTTAGATTTGAGCTTGTTAGATTTTAGTATGTTAGATTTTAGCATGTTAGATTTTAGCATGTTAGATTTGAGCTTGTTAGATTTTAGTATGTTAGATTTTAGCATGTTAGATTTTAGCATGTTAGATTTTAGCATGATAGATTTTAGCATGTTAGATTTGAGCATATTAGATTTTAGCTTGTTAGATTTTAGCATGTTAGATTTGAGCATGTTAGATTTTAGCATGTTAGATTTTAGCATATTAGATTTTAGCATGATAGATTTTAGCATGTTATATTTTAGCATGTTAGATTTTAGCATGTTAGATTTTAGCATGATAGATTTTAGCATGTTATATTTTAGCATGTTAGATTTTAGCATGTTATATTTTAGCATGTTAGATTTTAGCATGTTAGATTTTAGCATGATAGATTTGAGCTTGTTAGATTTTAGCATGTTAGATTTTAGCATGTTAGATTTGAGCATATTAGATTTTAGCTTGTTAGATTTTAGCATGTTAGATTTTAGCATGTTAGATTTTAGCATGATAGATTTGAGCTTGTTAGATTTTAGCATGTTAGATTTTAGCATGTTAGATTTTAGCATGTTAGATTTTAGCATATTAGATTTTAGCATGATAGATTTTAGCATGTTATATTTTAGCATGTTAGATTTTAGCATGTTAGCATGTTAGATTTGAGCATGTTAGAGTGGTAAAAGCACGGCTCATTGCTGTGTTAAGCTGGAACTCTAAATGCTGGCCCACTGGGACACTAGATCAGCAGTAACCCATGGTTACAGCTTTTTAGTAACATGTAAGCTTTTCCAACATGTGGGACGTTTGTTAAAGAATGTTGCAAATATTCCTATGAGGCCATGAGTTAAAATGTTGAAGTTGGACTTGGAAAAATGAGTCTCGTGACAGCTGTGCCAGTGCAGGACTTACCTACAGTTTAATTTTACTTGCCTTATAAAAGGTTTGAAGAACTATATTATTTCCATTCTGTTTTTTCAGACCTCGTTTCCGGGGAATCTGCATTTGGTCTTGGTGCTCCGCCCCTCCGGCTTGTTAAGCTCCACCCCCAGCCCATCCTCAAGCACTGACCTCGGCTTTCGCTTCAGCCAGGATGACTTCCTGTTAAAGATGCCGGTGAGAGGGGCTTCAAAACTGAAAAAAGGATATTTTTGTTCTGTTTATGAAGCAGTTGATTCTGGCAGCTGTTAAAATGGCGTACAGCACCTGTCAGATCCCTTGTTGCTGTGTGTTTTTTAGGTGGTGATGCTGCGTTCGGTCGGGGACCTGCTGCGCTACATAGATGAAAATCACCTGGCGTCAGACTTTGCTGCCAAAGTGGAGTACTGCCAGAGTGATTGGCTCGTCCTGCGCTCGGTATGCTCCTCTGATGCTGATTAATCCATCACAGCTTTCTATGATGTCTGCAAGCAAAAGTGGCTCAACTGTGGGCCGCAGGCTGTTCAGTTGTGACATATGTCATGTAATGTTTGGGTGAAAATGTGTGTGTTTGTAGTCCATTGAGACTTTTGCAGTGACAGTGAAGGAAATTGCCCAGCTGCTGCAGGGCTTTGGGTCTGAGCTGTCTGAGACCGAACTTCCAGATGAAGCTAATGCCATTGAATTCTTGCTGCACTCCCACACCCACCGATACCGTCAGCTGAAGGTTGCTGCTCCCTCTTTATCTCTTCTTGTTTCTCCTCTTTTCTTATGCAGATTGCGTGTATCTGCGCTGGTTTTTGTGCGGTTTCATAGGCCCGTTTTCTTGTTGTTTTATCAGGATGAGATCCGGGGTGTGCTGAAAGAAGGGCGCCTGCTGCTGTCTAACTTGGAAACAGTCAAAACTGCTAAGAGAGACGCAGAGGAAGAGAGGGAAATCCAATCAGATATGGACACTGTTCAGAGGTGCAATGCGTGTGAATAAGTTCTTGCATGAATGCTTAAACATTCTTTAAACTCCTGGTAGAGATAGGTAGTTTATTTGAATTTACAGAACATACTCTGAGTTTGATTTCCTTCAGTCTTTATTTCAACAAACTGTCTGGAAAACTGTGAGACATGTGGACATGTGTGCTTTAGGCTCCTGGCTCAGCTCAGAGACATGGAGGAGGCGTTTGATGGCTTCTTTGAAAAGCACCACCTGAAACTGCAGCAGTACCTCCAGCTGCTGCACTATGAAGTCAGCTTCCAGCAGGTGTGATATTTGGTGTCTTTAACTCAGTCACTTTAACTCTGCCTTGTGATTTACATTTTTTTTTGGCCTGTGTGTGCAGATGGATGAGGTGCTGGAGCGGATCTGTGCACAGGAAAAGGAGATTGCATCAGTGGGAACCACAGTGGTTCAGACAGAACAGCTGCTTAAAGACCTGGACTCACTGGACATTCATGCTCAGGTCACTCACAAACACAATCACTGATGAAAGACAAACGTTAGATTAAACTTATGATAAAATGAGCACTGACTCATGATGTGAATGAAGCTCGTTGCTTCCTGGCATCACATTCCCTTCCTCCTGTTTTTGCCCTCAGCAGACATTTACTATTATGGGTACTGAACAGCACAAGCTATGGACTCTATACTAGTTTGTAGAGCTTATTTTTGAAGCTTAAGTTTGGCATTTTGTCATCTTAGCATTTCTTTCTATCCACTTCTGTACTGTTGGACTTCTTTCTCTGCCAGTGGAGTCGCCCCCTGCTGGCCATTAGAATAAATGCATGTTTGTGAATCTTCGAAAACTTCCCTTCAGACCTCAGGCTTCCCCCATCTTTTACATACAGTCTCTTGGGCAACAGCGTAAGTTCTGGTTTGAAGGTCTGTAATTGCCAAGAACAAAAAGGACAAGTTTCCTTCAAGATTCCATAATATGTGGAAACTTAGACCCCAATTTACACTGTGTGGTGGCCATAAAATGAAGCTTGTAGATACTACTATCTATCGCCATTATGGATTAACTTCAAGAAGTTGCAAAGGCATTAAACATTAAAGGGGAACTCTGGTGTTTTTAAACCTTATTTCTGGCATGAAATACGTTCATCTGCTCACTGAGAACAGTTTGGTGAAAGTCGGCGTCCTTCAGAAGATATTTAGATAACTGGAGATCCATATAACGGAGTGAACGGGGCTTAGAGGATGCAGCCTCTAAATAAGGCATTATCTGTCTTTATTTCACCAATACTTTAAGAAGAATGAATGAATGAACGTGTGCTATAGCTCTGTTAGCTCATAGCTCTGTTAGCTCATAGCTGCTGTTAGCTCATAGCTCTGTTAGCTCATAGCTGCTGTTAGCTCATAGCTTCTGTTAGCTCATAGCTGCTGTTAGCTCATAGCTCTGTTAGCTCATAGCTGCTGTTAGCTCATAGCTTCTGTTAGCTCATAGCTCTGTTAGCTCATAGCTCTGTTAGCTTATAGCTCTGTTAGCTCAGAGCTGCTGTTAGCTCATAGCTCTGTTAGTTCATAGCTGCTGTTAGCTCATAGCTTCTGTTAGCTCATAGCTCTGTTAGCTCATAGCTGCTGTTAGCTCATAGCTCTGTTAGCTCATAGCTGCTGTTATGTGGCTACTTGCAGCTATAGGAGAGCTAACGGAGGGATTTCTACACAGGCACTCTACTGGGACCTAAGTGGTTAAAGTTATCTTTAGCCATCTCGATTTGGGTAAAATTACCCTGGAAAATCCGTTCAATACCTCTTAACACCAGACCGAAGCTATAATAAAACTGTTTCCAAACCTATAGTGAAACAAAACCATGTTTTTGTGGGAATCAGGAGGAGATGGCTCGTGCCCAGGTGGTGATTCTGCACGGTCACCAGTTGGCTGCCAACCACCACTACGCCCTGGCACTCATCATCCAGCGCTGCAACGAGCTGCGACATCACTGTGATGTCATCACTACTGCCATACGTACCAAGCGGGCCTCGCTCACCAGAACACGAGACCTGCTGCTGCGCCTTGAAGAGGTATTACTCACTAATGCCTGTACTTAAAGATGTTCATACTGATATGCCACCTTATAATCTTTATAATAACTTTATAATCCATCTTTATTGCACCTTCTGCTCTGAGAGACTGAATAACGAATCTTCTTCTTTTGAGCAGGCCCTAAATTGGTGTGATGAGGGCGCCTATCTTCTGGCCAGTCAAATGGTGGACAGGTTCCAGACCCGAGAGGGAGCTCAGGAGGCGCTGCAGTACCTGAGCTGTCACCAGGAGAGGGCGCCATCTGCTCTGAACAATTGCCAGGACATCCTAAGCTTTGATTTTGAAGCCGTGCTCAGCCCACAGCTGCAGGTACCAGACTGCAGCCGACGCATACAATCACTGGACTCGCGACCCACCTCAGTCTACGTTTTGTTTCCTTGCAGTCCCAGATTACCATGGTAACAGAGAAGCTGAGCTCGGTGCAGTCTATGATCCGAAACAGAGAGCAGTGTTTGAGGAGGCTGGCGGATGTGCAGGTCCGACCGATACAGCTGGTGGCTCCCCGGCCCGAACCAGACCAGAATTTGCTGCGCTGCAAGTCGCCCTTATTTTCCCCAAAACACGGTACGCCCTCCTCCACACTTTGACCCTCAGCTTCAGGAAAGTCAGTCACAGTTTGTGTACGTTTGCTTGTTTACGGTATTTTCTTGTATTTTCTTGTATACGATAAAGCACCGGATATATCTGTTCTTGTTTATGATGTGTTTGGATATATTTGGACCTTGGTTATCTATCGTCTGCTCTCCCCTCTGATGTGATTTTTAACACTGGCACTAAGCTTTGTTGTTGTATTTATCTTGTATCCTTTGGTCTTCTGCCTGCAGTCCCTCTTTGCTCTGTCAGCACCGTTCATATTTTGGCATTTTGCACGATTATCGCCTGCAGGTGTCGACTTCAATGTCTTGAACTCCAAGTTCTCCTTTGACCTGCTTCCTGGCAAAAGGGCCGCCAGGAGGAACAACAGCCAGCGTAAGGTGTGTGTGTGTGTGTGTGTGTCAATATATTACCCAGTATTCATGTGAAATAAGGTTTTTATTTAACTTAAAATGTATTTCTGGCCAAAAAAGACGTGATAAAATCCTAAAATCCTATAACTACGTTGCCTTTGCTAACAGTTTGTCTTTTTCTCACATTTCCTTACAGCCAAGCTGGCATACTTGTTTCACATGTGTGTGTTTGTGTTGCCAGATTGAAGTGATGCACGATTACCAAGGCAACCGCAGCTGTCTGTATGGCCCCAGTCCTGAAACCGATTCAGAGGCGGAGGACAACCCGGAGCAGGTGACACGGTAGGCAGTCTTTCTCCTGTCAGACCTGATCTTTGAGCTGAAACTTGGCCTCTCATGTTGCACAGGTTGTGTGTTTATGTGACCCACAGAAATGCAAACAGATTTCTGTCAATTTACTGGTAATTTTCTCTCTCTTTAGCCACATTATGAAGGAGCTGATAGCGACAGAGAGGGTCTATGTGGATGAATTGCTCTCCGTCCTGCTGGTGAGTTTGTTTTTGTTAGATACAGTAGGAAGCTTTGCACTTTAGTGAGGCTTGATTTTGTTCCCCTTATCTTGTCTATTCACTTATCAGGGCTACAGGGCAGAAATGGAGGACCCCTCCATGTCTAATCTTCTTCCCTCAGCTCTACGCAGCCAGAAGGATGTTCTGTTCGGTAACATGCCAGAGATTTACCAGTTCCACAGCAGGCACGCCTCACTCAGATTCACACGAGTTGTCCTCGTCTTCCACTCCTCTCTCTCTCGCTCTAATCCAATTTCCTTTCATTTTCCTCATGGATTCTCAATTTAGGATCTTCCTCCAAGATCTGCAGGGTTGCCTGGAGACACCAGAGAGGGTGGGGTCCTGTTTCCTACAACGGGTGAGAAAACATCGAGAGATCCCGACACTTCATCTGATTTAATACAGCACAACAAAACTGTGAGTGTGCATTTGTGTGTGAGCAGAAAGAGAAGTTCCAGGTGTATGAGCGTTACTGCCAAAACAAGCCTCGCTCCGAGTTGCTATGGAGACAGTGCTCTGATTCCACCTTCTTTCAGGTATTGGCCGAATTGGTATATTGGTGTAATCGGACATAATCGGAACCAGATTACAATCCCTCCTCATCTGGCTCTTGCAGGAGTGCCAGAAGAAGTTGGACCACAAGTTGGGTCTTGATTCTTACCTCCTGAAACCGGTCCAACGCCTCACCAAGTACCAGCTGCTGCTCAAGGTTTGTACATCGAGAGAAAATGCAGATAACACCATGCCTAGAATGAACAATATTTGAGTTATAATCGGAGGACTTTTTGGAACAGAAAATAGAAACAGTATTGACTGATAATTTAATCTGAAGTCTTTCCACCGGCTGCCGGTCCATCAGAGGATAGACTTTAAAGTTCTGATGCTGCTCTATAAAGCTCTGACCTCTGACCTCCTGACCCAGTATGAACCTCTCAGACCCCTCAGGTCATCTGGATCCGGTTCTTTATCAGTTCCCAGAGTCAGAACCAGACCTGGAGAAGCTGCATTCAGCTTCTATGCTCCACATGTCTGGAACAAACTCCCAGAAAGCCTCAGATCAGCTGAAACTCTCAGGATTTAAGTCCAGGTTGAAGAAACATCTATTTTCAGCTGCATTTGAATAAGCTTGAGTTTCAAAACTGAATCATATTTTAACTGATTTTATCTTTCATATATATATTTTTTTCTGATTTTATCTATTGATCTTATTTCTTTCTTTTGCTTAAATTTTAAATTGTGCTTTTTATTTTTTATTTCTTCTGTTTTAATGTCTCTGTAAAGCACTTTGAATCACCTTGTCGTTGAATTGTGCTCTAAAATAAACTTGCCTTGCATGTACATAAAGTGCATTTTTTATCAGCTTAGTAGAAAAAATGTGTTTTCTATAGAATCAAAATGGCTGAACAGAACATAGCAAATTCAGGGAATCATTCTTGACTCAAGGAGCTTGGAAAGCTCATAAAAAAAAAGCAATAACAGTGTACTGTGTGGACTTATCGGTCTGCAGTAATGGATTTTACTTTGGAAAGAAAATACTGCATCTGGACCGATGATTGTGCTCAGAGACAACAGAGCAAAGAGCTAACAGACACAGAAACAAGCAGACAATTGCTTAGATCAGATAAAGCGGTAGCCGCCAACATGCCATCCTGTGTGTCTGTCTTTGCTCAGGAGCTTTTGAAGCACTGCGTGGAGGAGCGATACCGGTTTGAGCTCCAGGAGGCTCTGGACTCCATGCTGGAGCTGCTGAAGTCTGTCAACGACTCAATGCACCAGATAGCCATCACCGGATATCAAGTACCAGCCAATCAGAGTCAACAATCACATCACTGGATACCACATTTATGATATATTGTTGCAGTTTTAGCTAATATTGCTAAATGTAGCTCAAGTTCTGGGTTTTGTGTGCAGCTACTTTGAGGATCTCATTTCTATGAATGATGTCACCGTCTTTGGTTCAGGGGGATCTCATCCAGCTCGGCCGTGTCGTGATGCAGGGCGGCTTCAACGTGTGGATTAGCCATAAACGGGCAGCAGTGCGAATGAAGGAGCTGGCCAGATTCAAACCCATGCAGCGCCATCTCTTCCTCTACGAGCACGCCCTGCTCTTCTGCAAGCGCCGGGACGAGGACAACCACGACCGGACGCCGTTCTACAGCTTTAAATCCTGCCTCAGAGTAACAACGACACACTCACATCATTAGACACTTGTAGCTGCAATCTTATCTTATTTATCCTGCTTTAACCTAACTTTTTGCTGCATTTAAAGCTAAATTAAAGTGAAATATACTGACTTTCTACAGATGAGTGCAGTGGGCATCACAGAAAGTGTGAAAGGAGATGTGAAGAAATTTGAAATCTGGTACAGTGGTAGAGAAGTGGTGTACGTAGTTCAGGTATTTAATCCACTTTTTTCTGTTTCATATCTGGCTGTACAGACTTTCGGTGTGTTGAAATCTGTACTTTGTTCCGTTTTTCGTAGGCTCCCACCGTGGAGGTCAAAGCTTCCTGGCTGACAGAGATCCGAAAGATTCTCACCAACCAGCAAAAACTACACCAAGGTTTCTATTGTTGATGTGATTCAACTGAAATTTAAGGAAGTGCAGAACTGTAGTTTGATTAGTCTGCTCACATTTTTCTTTATCAAAGCTCCTGCTTTTAATTCCCGAGTCTTTAAGTTGGGTGTTTGTGCATTTTCTTTGTAAATCGTGCCTTTGTTTCTTCTCCTGATTCCTCAGATGAGACGCCTTCTCTTCCTCTTTCAGACAACCCTCTCTCTGACAGGTGATCCTCTCTGCATGACTTCCATAACTCATGCAACTGGGCTAAAAAGCAAAGAGATTAATATAAGAACTGCACCATATCTTCAAGTTTTAATCTTAAGAAAATACTTTAGGATGATTTAATCCATCACCAGTGTGGCTTTCATGGTGTTAAGAACAGGTCAACACTGAATTTATGAATGTATTCAATGCAGGAAAATTTTATTTTTGAGGGGATTTTGATGATCTAGCCTTTATATCTTGGTATTTTCTAAGAAATCATCTTCATGGACAGCAACCACAGCTTATGTAAGACCACTGCTGATGTTATTCCTCTTTAGCATTACATTAACACATTAACCCAGAATTAAACCTTCTGCTCTCATAGAGCCGCTCACACCTGCTGATGGTCAATGAATCAAGTGAACTTGATTAGCAGCACCTGGCTGCTACTTACCATCTTAATTCCTAGGAGCAATAAGGGTGAATTTCAGGGATGCCCACGTCCGGAAGGGATCTTTTCAAAAGATTAAGTTCTGCACAAGCCTACTTATGATGATCTGAATCAGGGAAACGTCTAAAAGCTGCAGGACAGCGGCCCTCAAGGACCGGATGTGGGTGTCCCTGCTGTATTTAGTTGTTGACACGCTTCTTCTGCTTTTTCTTCTGCCTCTGTGGCTGGTTTGTCACTTTAATAGCCACTGAACTCGACCGTAAACCACTGGAGTAGCACTGTGTCAAGGTGCACAGCGTGCATGGCAGCAGTGCTGCGTTTTGTGGGTCACTTTAAAGGAGTTAGAGCTGGCTTTCTCTAGCATTTAACGGTTGTTTATGTGCTTGTTTGTGGAAAGTTCTGCGTCTCCAGGACGGTTTTTAACAGGGTGCTTCTGTGTGTGCGCTTGGGAAGTTACTGTAGCAGATGACGGGGATTTCTAGTAGCATGCTAGCATGTTGTGAATGTGGTGAATGCCTAAGTGTTGTGAGCATAATAATATATAATTTGTTCATTCGTTGGGCAGGAAATTTGTCGCATTTGAAACTTTTTTTTCTTGTGTGGACAGATTTCATGACAAGATCAAAACCAACAATGTTTGTGACCATCTAAAATATAACATAGACAAGTTGGGAAGAGACACTTGGTTTGTTACAGTAGTCTCAAATATAGAAGGAAACCTGTTTATTTACCAAAAGGAAACCGATATCAGGAAGACTCAAACAGCTGGATGAACAGGAAATCTTTGTTGTTAAAGCACGACAAGTTAAAGAGCAAAGAGAGGAGGGAAAAACAAGAGAAATAAGTGCTGGGGAATAAAAAACGATGAGCACAAGAAGTAGGAGAAGGCAGGCGTTAGTCAGGAAATATGTTGGGAAGAAACACTTATTGGGTTTGTTACACTTTAAAACTTTAAAAAGCTTTTGTTTTTTATTTTTTTCAGTTTAAAAGGCGGCACAAACACATGGTTTTCACCAGGTACAGCGAGGAAGAAGGGCTTCATAAATTATATGATTTATGCACTTGTTTATTTTCTATTTGGTTTGTTTTTGTAAATATGTATCATTTAGATATGTATGTTTGGGGAGAAAGATGGTTTAAATAAGCATATGCTTCATCCTACTCCTTTTCGGACATGTTGGTTTCTCATTATTACTTTTTTTCTTGACTATTATTGTTGTTTTGACTTTTTTCTCGTTGGAATTATTTAGTTTTTTTCTCAGTTTACTTTGTTGTTGTGATAATCGCACATGTTCGAAATAAACTAAACTAAATCTTACAGTCGTCAAAGGCAGCGGATGTCTCTAATATAGAGTCTCCCAACAAAAACCTGTTTATTTACCAAAAGGAAACCGATATCAGGAAGACTCAAACAGCTGGATGAACAGGAAATCTTTGTCGTTAAAGCACGACAAGTTAAAGAGCAAAGAGAGGAGGGAAAAACAAGAGAAATAAGTGCTGGGGAATAAAAAACGATGAGCACAAGAAGTAGGAGAAGGCAGGCGTTAGTCAGGAAATATGTTGGGAAGAAACACTTATTGGGTTTGTTACACTTTAAAACTTTAAAAAGCTTTTGTTTTTTATTTTTTTCAGTTTAAAAGGCGGCACAAACACATGGTTTTCACCAGGTACAGCGAGGAAGAAGGGCTTCATAAATTATATGATTTATGCACTTGTTTATTTTCTATTTTGTTTGTTTTTGTAAATATGTATCATTTAGATATGTATGTTTGGGGAGAAAGATGGTTTAAATAAGAATATGTTTCATCCTACTCCTTTTCGGACATGTTGGTTTCTCATTATTACTTTTTGTCTTGACTATTATTGTTGTTTTGACTTTTTTCTCATTGGAATTATTTAGTTTTTTCTCAGTTTACTTTGTTGTTGTGATAATCGCACATGTTCGAAATAAACTAAACTAAATCTTACAGTCGTCAAAGGCAGCGGATGTCTCTAATATAGAGTCTCCCAACAAAAACCTGTTTATTTACCAAAAGGAAACCGATATCAGGAAGACTCAAACAGCTGGATGAACAGGAAATCTTTGTTGTTAAAGCACAACAAGTTAAAGAGCAAAGAGAGGAGGGAAAAACAAGAGAAATAAGTGCTGGGGAATAAAAAACGATGAGCACAAGAAGTAGGAGAAGGCAGGCGTTAGCTCAGGGAATATTGAACTGAAACCCAACAGAACCATGATTTAAAAATCCTCCGTAACAGTGTTGGTTTTTTTCTTATCGTTGGACAATAACAGCATTTTTCATTCAGATACGCTCGTGTTTAAGTTCTCACGGGACTCTTTGGCTTGTGAAAAATGTTCCTCACGGCTGGATGATAACACAGCGGCCATCACATCTGGAATGATTTGTGTGTATAGTCACATCGTGTTTGTAATTACTCGGGTTATTTCTGCTTTGCTTAGCAGATGGGTAAGTGTGAATGAATCCTGATTTTACTTGTATTTTGCACCTTTTGATGGGACAAACTCCACCCATCTCCTTCTTAAAGCAAGTTAAAACCACACTGGGTTTAGTCAAGAACCCGTATGTGTGTGTGTGGAGAATATTTTTGGGACTAAATCCATATATTGCAGCGATCTGATGGTCAATAATTGTGTTGAAATCTCAAACAACGTTTGAAGTCAGAGGCTGGAATATATGTGACTGTGAATGCTGTATTAACCCACTGAATGTGGATGAGGTATGAGCTCGTTTTGTGACACGGCGAATGTTGTTGTTGTTTGTTTGTTTTTGTTTGTCGTGCTCGTGTCTTTGTTTCCATGGTGATGTGGTTTAGTGCATCAGAGATGTGTGTGTCGTGGGGCGGCGCGTCGGTGGGAGGCTGCTCAGCGTGTCTCCCTGTTCCTCACAGCTCCTCGGCAACAAGCCACTCCCACAGGTTCAGAGGGGAGGAGTCGACCTACAGTAGCCCCGCCCACTCAGACCCCGTGGTTCATTCACCTCGCCGCAGTGAGTTGCTTCTTTAATAAATTTAATGAATTTTCTGCCAATATTTGTCATCTTAATATGGATTTTCAATATAATATTTCTACAAGTCTTTTAAGATTAGGCGAGACGCGACATAAAAAGAATAAATGAGGAAATATACGACCCGGTTTCACACAAAACGAAGGGATTGACCCTCAGTGTCAGCTGATGATCAGTAACAGTAGAGCATACTAAACTGTTCATAAATGTCTCAGAGGGAGTGATGGGCAGCTGTCTGTCATCTGCAGGTTGGCCTGTCGCTGCTCACTCTGTGGCGATCTGTGAGGGCCTGGAGGACTGGGGCGCTACAGACCTTTCCGCCTTGTCAGACTCGGATGAGGACGATCAGCCTGCCCCACTGGTGAGATTTCTTTTTAAAAATAATCATGATTATTCACTTGTTTCACAATTCCACAGACAGTGTTTTGCTGCTGAACACGGATAAAAACACAGTATCGCTGCATTTCGTGAAACTGCCACAAAACGCCTGTTTTATCAGAGTCAAATGGCCACGAAATCTGGGGTTGGTGCCACACATAAAGCCAGAAGTCGACACCCGTCCCCATCGACCATGTTTAGCAGTAGCTTTGAAATGTTATCGTATCATTTGGTCAGACTTTCTTTGTTTTCAGCCGCTGTTTCATTGCTGTTTTACGTGTTAAAAACTACATGGGTAAAGATTGTGGCCTGCATTAAAGAAGACACTGTCAGAAGGTATTGTATCGTAACCTTTGTGCCATCAGAATCGTAACATTTTTCCTGGATTACTGGCTGCAGAGTCTTATTTCCCTTCGCTGAATACACAGAACAGGTTGGACTAACGAACCAAAGAGCCTCGCATGCCAACTTTCAGCTCATTCCACCATCGTGGGACGACACATGAACAGAGTTTGGATTGTCTTAGGCGTGGTGTAGGAGCTGCTAGACGACAATCCTGGGACCAACGGAGGGACCCAGTTGGGACAGAAGCCTTTGCAAGAGCATTCAAGTAGATGGAGCCGTTCCATTAAGCTCTTTGTAGCTAACATCAGGGACTTGGATCTGATGCTAAGGGCAGCCAGAGGAGCTCAATGAACAGAGGGGGGACGTGTTCTTTTAGGCTGATCCAAGACCAGACGCACCGCCGCGTTCTGGACCATCTGCAGAGGTTTCACAGGCTGGAGACCAGTTAGGAGACCAGTTAGGAAACCAGTTAGGAAACCAGTTAGGAGAGCAGTTAGGAAACCAGTTAGGAAACCAGTTAGGAGACCAGTTAGGAGAGCAGTTAGGAAACCAGTTAGGAAACCAGTTAGGAGAGCAGTTAGGAAACCAGTTAGGAAACCAGTTAGGAGAGCAGTTAGGAGAGCAGTTAGGAAACCAGTTAGGAAACCAGTTAGGAGACCAGTTAGGAGAGCAGTTAGGAAACCAGTTAGGAGACCAGTTAGGAGACCAGTTAGGAGACCAGTTAGGAGAGCAGTTAGGAAACCAGTTAGGAAACCAGTTAGGAGACCAGTTAGGAGAGCAGTTAGGAGACCAGTTAGGAGACCAGTTAGGAGAGCAGTTAGGAGACCAGTTAGGAAACCAGTTAGGAGACCAGTTAGGAGACCAGTTAGGAAACCAGTTAGGAGAGCAGTTAGGAAACCAGTTAGGAAACCAGTTAGGAGAGCAGTTAGGAGAGCAGTTAGGAGACCAGTTAGGAAACCAGTTAGGAGACCAGTTAGGAGACCAGTTAGGAGAGCATTGCAGTAGTGAAGGTGGGAGATGACCATGGCCTGCAGCAGGAGCTGGGGGGCATGTTGGGCCAGGTATGGTCTGATCTTTCTTATGTTTAGTAATGCAAAGCGGCTGAACGAGCAACCGAGGTAACGTGATCTTTGAAGGTTAGTTGGTCATCAATCATGACACCCAAGTTTGTAGCAACCTTTGATGCAGCAAGAGATAGGGATTCAGTTTGGATGCAGATGCTGTGGTGTATGGTTGGTTTGGCTGGGAAGACCAGCAGCTCAGTTTTTGGGAGGTTAAGTTGGAGATGATGGGCTTTCATCCATGTTGATATGTCAGAGAGACAGTCTGAGATTCGTGCTGAGACCGTGTGGTCGTCAGGTGGGAATGACAGATAGAGCTGGGTATCATCAGCATAACATTGGTATGAGAAGCCATGTGATCGGATGATCTGTCCCAGTGAGGTCCCAGTACTGAACCTTGGGGGACTCCTGTGGCGAGGTGGTACGCTGCAGAAGTTAGCTCCAAACCAGGATACTTGCCAGAGAAAATGCAATGTAAGGATTTGCGAACAATGAAACCCGATATTCCACTGAAAATTGTGCAAAGATTGCTTAGAAATATAAAGAAAATAGGTTCCAGGTTAAAAAAATGTAGCTTTGCTTTCTGGAATGTTTCTCTTTTTATTCCCAGTCATGTTATCAGCTATCTGTGGCTAATGAAGCTAATTTGTTGTAAGAGGTTCCAGCAGGTGCTTTTATAAACGTAACAAAACTCTTTTAAACTTTAGTTGCTTCATTCTCAGCTGAGAATGTGCTGCTGAGACCGAGTTCAAAGTGTTTTTTCCACTATTTTTATTCCATTGAGTTTTTCCCTTTTTGTTTATTCGGTTTACAAACTGCCTTCAAGATGTGGCCCAAGCTTTTGGGGCTTTGTTTTTTTTCAAAATGCCTGTTTTTTTACGCTGGAACCTGTATTTTTCTCTTTGTATAGTCGCTGCTCCACTGCGCTTCAATGCAATCTGTCGTCCTCTTTAGGTGGCGGGCAGGTACAGGGTCATGGTAGAGAGCAGCATGGCCAGCACCGATGACATCATCTTTAACTGTGGCGATGTCATCCAGCTGCTGCATGAGGATTCATCAGGAATGTGGTAACGTGTGCTAAATGTTTAAGAATTACCGCCAATTTGAAATTCAGACAGAAATGAGACAAAACAAAGTCTCTGTTTGTGTTAATTACAGGATGGTGAAGAATATCAGTCGTGGTGAGGAGGGTCGTGTTCTCCCTGAAGACTTGCACAGGATTCTGGGAGAGACTTACTGAGAGCCAATCAGAGCGGAGGAAAGATGAGTGTACATTGTTCTGTTTTTGTCGCTTTTCTCGCCAATTTAATACCCGAATATCCCTCCGCACCCACAGACTGGCATATTCCATCAATTCCATCAACAGGACGTGAACGTCTGACCGAGCTGACTGAAGCGCAGCGTCAGGCACTTCCTTTTCTCCTCAGACAACAGTGACAGTTTCACCTCAGAAGGCTGTGAAACCGCAGAATGGACCTCAGAGGACAATGGAAAGCACATACGAGCCATGTTTTTATCTGCCTTTTCCAGCAGTGATGCAGTAGATCATTTGTACTGAAGGGGTAGTAGCTTTTATTCATACTTACAGAGTGGACTTTTGTTTACAAAGTTATATAATTTCTATTTTCTTATGGAGTATAACAGAAAGCGTTCATGTCATCATTTTGTGCCAAACAGCTAAGCCGATCCCTGCAGCTTCTTCTTGTGTAAGTGAGGGTCATAGAGAATAGCTTTATTGTTTAAAGTGAAGCCTTCTTTTTGCTACAGCCTCGTGGGTTGAGGTTAGACGTCTGATTCATGTTGTCTTCTTTCTGCATTTGCACGATACAAAGAAGGCAAAGAGAAGAAGAGAAGAAGGTTTTGGGGTCAAGATGTAACAGTTCTTGCAGCTCACCTCTTTTGTAATTGCAACTAGGATATTGTTTAGCCTCTTATTGGAAATAATTGGGTTGGTTGCACATTAGAAAATGAATGAATACCCTCTTAGTTCCTATTCAGCAGGAAAGGTGCAGGATTATAACATTATGAATGGTAGCCTGCGGGTGTTTTGTCTTCCAGTTGCACCAAAGAGCAGTTTTTCTATGACTGGGTCCGAACAGATTGACGTGCACTTACCCAGATCCATAAACATTGAAAAGTCCTGCCAGTGTTTTACGCTATTCCACAGAGGATGTTCCTGTTAGACCTTTGGCTTGTAAACAGTGCTGTTGAGCTACAAATCTCAGTAAATGTTATGGCAGGATATTCATTTATTTTTCACAAAAAAAAACCCTCAGGGCAGTTTTAATGTTTTGTTTCCAGATCCCAGTTGTACAGAGAAAGAGACATCTCTAATTTTACTAAAACACACCAAAAGGTCATCTACTGCACCCTTTGAATCTTTGTAAACCTACTCTGGCAGCTGCAGCTGGTGGTTCGAGTTCATTAGCTATTTAATCTTGAAATATTTTATGTATGATTGCCATTTATGCTGATGATGTGTTGCTATTTTGTTATTACTTGCTGCTGATATGTGTTGCCTTTACCTGAGGCAAGTTTCTGTTTGTGGTTCTGCATGGACGAACCACACCTGCACACATCTGCTGCTTTGTTTCCGTATGCACTGCTGCTTTAGGCCAACAGGGAAACTGTGCTCAGTGATAGTAAATAAAATGTAAATGTAGAATCATTTACATTTACAATGTGGATGAATTCATTAACTGTATCACTAACATTTTTGGGAAATAACGAGTAAATAATGCCATCAAAACACTGCCACTGGGTTAATCTTCTGGACAGACACCTGTGTTTTTAGAAAACAGCTCCAGTGAACTGTGAATATGTAAATGTTAAACGTAGATTTTAGATATTAAACACAGGAACACTGCCCTCAGATTTTGATACTCAGCTATTAAGTGACAAAATTTCCACAGTATTTATTGTGTCAGTAGAATAATGAACTCGAGTCATTCTGGAAGTACTCAAACCAAGATTAACACTGCTGAAATAACCATTTTAACAGTATTTATCGTCCACATCAGGACCATTAAAGTCGCTTGATTTCTGAGTGTTGGGATGTGTAAAAGATGTTTGCCCACCGATCCTTTAGAAAGAAGAACGTTGTATAATATTTAGCTGATTAGAAAAGCACCGAGATCTGGCCTTACTGTGGCAGGTTGTAAATGGATTTGTTCATTCAGGCTTCAGTGTCTTTTCCACTGTATCTTTAAATGGTCATTTTGCACTTTTTGGATCTTTTCAACCATCTAGGAAGCTTGTATTATAATGCATAATGTATATGATTATTTTAAAAAAACATAAGCACACGAGTATTTCATTTGATTCAACATCTGTGATTTATTTCCAACCTTATTTCCATAAAGTCTTACCCTCACGCAGCTGTTTTCCCTTTTTTTTGCCTGATTAAACCTCCTCTCAGTGGTCTATTGGAGCTGGATTGACTTTAACTCTGCTGTTTGATGTGGAGCATTTGTTGATTTATACCTTTTCTTTATTCATTCACCCTAAAACATAGGGGTGGGTAAAAATATCAATTCAGCAATGCATCGCGATTCTTTTCTCTGAAATTCAATATCAATTCAGCAATGTTCTGAATCGATTCAAGCCCCTGGCCACTGGGGGCGCTGTGAGCAACACCCCCGTGTGATTCGTGCTGTACGGACAGAGGCTGCACAAGACCAAACCATAACAATGGCGACCGGGGTGAGTAGCAGCAGCGTTAAAACAGCGCCTTCAAACCTGAAAGCAGACGTGTGGATTAACAGGAAAGAGATAAAAGTAAGGAGTTGTGCAAACTTTGCCAGGCAGTTCTGAAATACTGTAGCAACACGACAAACCTGCGAAACCACCATGAAGACGTTCTTGCGGCTATAGGAGAGCTAACGGAGGGATTTCTACACAGGCACTCTACTGGGACCACTTCATCCACACGCCCCCCTGCAGCACAGCTCATTTACTCCGGTAAGAACGTCCATCTTACTCAAAGTCGTCGTTAAAATCTGATAAATATCCTGCCATGTTGCACAAAACTATCAGCAGCAAACTCTGTGTGAAGTTAGCCGACTGTCACAGAGCACGGAGTGAATAAACTGTGCTGCAGGGGGGCGTGTAGATGAAGTGGTCCCAGTAGAGTGCCTGTGTAGAAATCCCTCCGTTAGCTCTCCTATAGCTGCAAGTAGCCACATAACAGAGCTATGAGCTAACAGCAGCTATGAGCTAACAGAGCTATGAGCTAACAGAGCTATGAGCTAACAGAGCTATAGCACACGTTCATTCATTCATTCTTCTTAAAGTATTGGTGAAATAAAGACAGATAATGCCTTATTTAGAGGCTGCATCCTCTAAGCCCCGTTCACTCCGTTATATGGATCTCCAGTTATCTAAATATCTTCCGAAGGACGCCGACTTTCACCAAACTGTTCTCGGTGAGCAGATGAAGGTATTTCATGCCAGAAATAAGGTTTAAAAACACCAGAGTTCCCCTTTTAAAAGACGAAAAAAGGTGAAAAGTCAACAGTCTTTTACTAACTTATGCTGCATCGTTACCCTTAAATATGATTTATCCACTGGCCTCAAACATCTGAGGATGGGGGTAGATGTCAGCAGAACATTTCCATGTGAAGCTGGCTTTTTGATCTTCACTTCTAAAGCACAGAAAAAGAGTGATTTTTCCATAATATGCCCCCTTTTTTAAATTTAAACTATGAAACCCGCTCAGCTGATTATCTGTTCATGTATCTAATATGATAGAAATTAAACTCAGTTAATCAACAAGAGAGTTCAAGTTTGACGGGTTACATGTTGGCTGTAACTCTTGGATCAAATGAACTGCTTCGTAGGAAGAAGATTGTCACGGTTTATGTTTTAATATCCTTGTTTTCAGGTCATTTTTCAGGTTTCTGGTCATGTTTTTCCCCCTGTCACTTAGTCTCACTCAAGTCACCTGTTTCTGTTCACAGCTGCTCGTCATCACCAGTCACCTCCCCACAGTACTTAGCTTCCAGGTCCACAATCCTCACTTTCCCAAGTCTGCTTTTGCCTCATAGTCATGTTAATTCACAGCCATTGTTGTTAATAAAACCAAGTTTACTTTTGAAGTCTGCATCTGGGTCCTTCCTCGCACCAAAGATGAACCCAAAAGAGAGGAGGCCGAGCAGATAGATCCTTTCTAACCGTGTGTTGTCTCAGAAAATATAAATGATAATGATCAAAGGTCCAGATTTAAGATGAATCTGATAAATCCATTTTACCCCAAAGATTTTGACAAGTTCTGCAAGCTTCTGCCACAGCTTGCTGTGCTTTTCCTGCCACTGTAAGACAAATAAAATATAGATACCAAATATATATACCTTATAGATAGAATTGCAGTGGAGAAAAACACACATTTAGGGAACCAGATTCAGCTTTTGGTGCTTTTTGGCACATCTGATTGAATGAATCATAATGATAAACTCATTTTACTCCAAAGATTTTGACAAGTTTAATCATCCTGTTGTAGAAGCTCCAGCTTGCTGTGCTTTTCCTACCACTGTAAGACAAATAAAAAGTCTGCTTTTGGTGCTTTTTGGCACGTCTGATTGAATGAATCAAACTGAATCTTCTGTTCTACACACCTTATAGATGGAATTGCAGAAGAAGCAGGACATGGGGGCGCTGCAGTGGAGAAAAACACACATTTAGGGAACCAGATTCCTTTCCTGTCACATTACATTTGACTAAAAGGTGATGAGGAGGCTCAGTACAGCTCCATCCAAGGCTCTTAAATACTCAGAATGTTTGTTGTACAGATTTTATTGACAGATTAAGATTAGATCGAAACGTTTTCATGGGCCCATGTGTCAGGTGGTCATTCTGATCCCCGTCTTCTGAGTGATCCATCGGTAGTACCGTGAGACCCGGGTGTATATGCCATACTTCCCGTATCTAATAAGATAGAAATGAAACTCAGTTAATCAACAAGAGTTCAAGTTTCACGGGTTACATGTTGGCTGTAACTCTTGGATCAAATGAACTGCTTCGTAGGAAGAAGATTGTCACGGTTTATGTTTTAATATCCTTGTTTTCGGGTCATTTTTCAGGTTTCTGGTCATGTTTCTCCCCCTGTCACTTAGTCTCACTCAAGTCACCTGTTTCTGTTCACAGCTGCTCGTCATCACCAGTCACCTCCCCACAGTACTTAGCTTCCAGGTCCACAATCCTCACTTTCCCAAGTCTGCTTTAGCCTCATAGTCATGTTAATTCACAGCCATTGTTGTTAATAAAACCAAGTTTACTTTTGAAGTCTGCATCTGGGTCCTTCCTCGCACCAAAGATGAATCCAAAAGAGAGGAGGCCGAGCAGATAGATCCTTTCTAACCGTGTGTTGTCTCAGAAAATATAAATGATAATGATCAAAGGTCCAGATTTAAGGTGAATCTGATGAATCCATTTTACCCCAAAGATTTTGACAAGTTCTGCAAGCTTCTGCCACAGCTTGCTGTGCTTTTCCTGCTACTGTAAGACAAATAAAATATAGATACCAAATATATATACCTTATAGATAGAATTGCAGTGGAGAAAAACACACATTTAGGGAACCAGATTCAGCTTTTGGTGCTTTTTGGCACGTCTGATTGAATGAATCATAATGATAAACTCATTTTACTCCAAAGATTTTGACAAGTTTAATCATCCTGTTGTAGAAGCTCCAGCTTGCTGTGCTTTTCCTACCACTGTAAGACAAATAAAAAGTCTGCTTTTGGTGCTTTTTGGCACGTCTGATTGAATGAATCATAATGATAAACTCATTTTACTCCAAAGATTTTGACAAGTTTAATCATCCTGTTGTAGAAGCTCCAGCTTGCTGTGCTTTTCCTACCACTGTAAGACAAATAAAAAGTCTGCTTTTGGTGCTTTTTGGCACGTCTGATTGAATGAATCAAACTGAATCTTCTGTTCTACACACCTTATAGATGGAATTGCAGAAGAAGCAGGACATGGGGGCGCTGCAGTGGGGAAAAACACACATTTAGGGAACCAGATTCCCTTCCTGTCACATTACATTTGACTAAAAGGTGATGAGGAGGCTCAGTACAGCTCCATCCAAGGCTCTTAAATACTCAGAATGTTTGTTGTACAGATTTTATTGACAGATTAAGATTAGATCGAAACGTTTTCATGGGCCCATGTGTCAGGTGGTCATTCTGATCCCCGTCTTCTGAGTGATCCATCGGTAGTACCGTGAGACCCGGGTGTATATGCCATACTTCCCGTATCTAATATGATAGAAATGAAACTCAGTTAATCAACAAGAGAGTTCAAGTTTGACGGGTTACATGTTGGCTGTAACTCTTGGATCAAATTAACTGCTTTGTAGGAAGAAGAGTGTCACGGTTTTTGTTTTAATATCCTTGTTTTCAGGTCATTTTCCAGGTTTCTGGTCATGTTTTTCCCCCTGTCACTTAGTCTCACTCAAGTCACCTGTTTCTGATCACAGCTGCTCGTCATCACCAGTCACCTCCCCACAGTACTTAGCTTCCAGGTCCACAATCCTCACTTTCCCAAGTCTGCTTTTGCCTCATAGTCATGTTAATTCACAGCCATTGTTGTTAATAAAACCAAGTTTACTTTTGAAGTCTGCATCTGGGTCCTCCCTCGCACCAAAGATGAATCCAAAAGAGAGGAGGCCGAGCAGATAGATCCTTTCTAACCGTGTGTTGTCTCAGAAAATATAAATGATAATGATCAAAGGCCCAGATTTAAGGTGAATCTGATGAATCCATTTTACCCCAAAGATTTTGACAAGTTTAGCAAGCTTCTGCCACAGCTTGCTGTGCTTTTCCTGCTACTGTAAGACAAATAAAATATAGATACCAAATATATATACCTTATAGATAGAATTGCAGTGGAGAAAAACACACATTTAGGGAACCAGATTCAGCTTTTGGTGCTTTTTGGCACGTCTGATTGAATGAATCATAATGATAAACTCATTTTACTCCAAAGATTTTGACAAGTTTAATCATCCTGTTGTAGAAGCTCCAGCTTGCTGTGCTTTTCCTGCTACTGTAAGACAAATAAAAAGTCTGCTTTTGGTGCTTTTTGGCACGTCTGATTGAATGAATCATAAACTGAATCATAAACCTTATAGATAGAATTGCAGAAGAAGCAGGACATGGGGGCGCTGCAGTGGAGAAAAACACACATTTAGGGAACCAGATTCCCTTCCTGTCCCATTACATTTGACTAAAAGGTGATGAGGAGGCTCAGTACAGCTCCATCCAAGGCTCTTAAATACTCAGAATGTTTGTTGTACAGATTTTATTGACAGATTAAGATTAGATCGAAACGTTTTCATGGGCCCATGTGTCAGGTGGTCATTCTGATCCCCGTCTTCTGAGTGATCCATCGGTAGTACCGTGAGACCCGGGTGTATATGCCATACTTCCCATATCTAATATGATAGAAATGAAACTCAGTTAATCAACAAGAGTTCAAGTTTGATGGGTTACATGTTGGCTGTAACTCTTGGATCAAATGAACTGCTTCGTAGGAAGAAGACTGTCACGGTTTATGTTTTAATATCCTTGTTTTCAGGTCATTTTCCAGGTTTCTGGTCATGTTTTTCCCCCTGTCACTTAGTCTCACTCAAGTCACCTGTTTCTGTTCACAGCTGCTCGTCATCACCAGTCACCTCCCCACAGTACTTAGCTTCCAGGTCCACAATCCTCACTTTCCCAAGTCTGCTTTTGCCTCATAGTCATGTTAATTCACAGCCATTGTTGTTAATAAAACCAAGTTTACTTTTGAAGTCTGCATCTGGGTCCTTCCTCGCACCAAAGATGAACCCAAAAGAGAGGAGGCCGAGCAGATAGATCCTTTCTAACCGTGTGTTGTCTCAGAAAATATAAATGATAATGATCAAAGGCCCAGATTTAAGGTGAATCTGATAAATCCATTTTACCCCAAAGATTTTGACAAGTTCTGCAAGCTTCTGCCACAGCTTGCTGTGCTTTTCCTGCTACTGTAAGACAAATAAAATATAGATACCAAATATATATACCTTATAGATAGAATTGCAGTGGAGAAAAACACACATTTAGGGAACCAGATTCAGCTTTTGGTGCTTTTTGGCACGTCTGATTGAATGAATCATAATGATAAACTCATTTTACTCCAAAGATTTTGACAAGTTTAATCATCCTGTTGTAGAAGCTCCAGCTTGCTGTGCTTTTCCTACCACTGTAAGACAAATAAAAAGTCTGCTTTTGGTGCTTTTTGGCACGTCTGATTGAATGAATCATAAACTGAATCATAAACCTTATAGATGGAATTGCAGAAGAAGCAGGACATGGGGGCGCTGCAGTGGAGAAAAACACACATTTAGGGAACCAGATTCCCTTCCTGTCCCATTACATTTGACTAAAAGGTGATGAGGAGGCTCAGTACAGCTCCATCCAAGGCTCTTAAATACTCAGAATGTTTGTTGTACAGATTTTATTGACAGATTAAGATTAGATCGAAACGTTTTCATGGGCCCATGTGTCAGGTGGTCATTCTGATCCCCGTCTTCTGAGTGATCCATCGGTAGTACCGTGAGACCCGGGTGTATATGCCATACTTCCCATCCTTGGCGCACTCCTCCCCCCAGCTGACGATGCCCGTCAGGAACCAAGTGCCTTTGTAATTGGTGGCATGCGGGCCGCCACTGTCCCCCTGACACGAATCCTTCTGTTCGTTTTCAAACCCGGCGCAGAACATGTGGCGTGTGATGTTGCTGCTCTGTATGCACAGGGTTCGGTCCACATGGGGAACGCCCAGCTTCTGAAGCTTGGTGGCCTCCAGGCCCTGGAACTTCAGCCGTCCCCAGCCACTCACCAGGGAGCTGCTGGACCCTCTCAGGAGGCTCTGTATGAACTCTTTCGGGCCCAGGCAGATGGGACGCCTGTGGTTGGACAGTTCCACAGGACTGGCGAGTTTCAGTAGCGCGATATCATGGTCAAACTGTGACTCCTCATATTTATACGAGGGGTGAATATGCCGCTCTGCCACCAGATGGTCGCTCTCTGTACCTTCATCCACGTTTATGTCATGTTCACCTGAAAGAATTGATTAAGTTATATATATATGTGTGATATAGAATGTGCTTTATCAAAAAATTAAGGCAACACAGACATCCAGAAGAGCTAATTAAGATCTAACATGAAAGTTTACATAGAAAAAGTGCCGTTTTTTAGAAAATTTAGACACATATCGATACAGTTGTAGCTCAGAGGCCTGGAAATGAAGCGTAAAGCTGCAGAATCATTGGTTTTGCCTACCAGCTCTGACGAAGAATCTTTTATTGATATCCGTCTTCATCAGACAATGGGCTGCAGTGATGACCCATAATTCACTGAGCAGAGAACCTCCACAGAAGGGCTGCGCTCTCATGAGGATCTCAGAGGGAATCATCAGCGACACCTGCAAACACGAGCGCTTCATAAGCTCAGATCAGGGCAGCAACAAAACTACACCGAGCAGGGGGCAAGAAGCCGCTCTAATGTTCTCAGGACCTCACAAGTCACCGTTTTTCAAGCTCAGGCACATGTTTCCAATTAAAGGTTATTTCCAGCTACGATATTTCTGAAAATAATGTGTCATCCCAGCGTTTCTCAGACTGTTAGTGGGGCCATAAACTGCCATTTTGGCCTTATTCAAGCGTTTATAGTTATGGAAGCTAAAAGCAACTAAATATATATATATATATACTATTTATCGCATTTTTCAATTCAATTCAACTTTATTTATAAAGCGCCAAATTACAACAAATGTCATCTCAAGACACTTAAATAATAAAGTCAAATTCAAGCCAACTGGAATTCAGTTCTTTGTAATCATAATCCAATTAATTCATATGGAGCCAATTCAAAAATAATATCGTAGCTAAGGAAACCAACAGATTGGACCGAAACTGGTCTTCAGTCCAATCTCCCGTCCTGAGCCTGAGGGACTGTGGAAAGGAACGACTCCCTTTAACAGGAAGAAACCTCTGGCAGAACCAGAACCAGGAAGAAACCTCTGGGAGAACCAGAACCAGGAAGAAACCTCTGGGAGAACCAAAACCAGGAAGAAACCTCTGGCAGAACCAGAACCAGGAAGAAACCTCTGGCAGAACCAGACTCAGGAAGAAACCTCTGGCAGAACCAGAACCAGGAAGAAACCTCTGACAGAACCAGGAAGAAACCTCTGACAGAACCAGGAAGAAACCTCTGGCAGAACCAGAACCAGGAAGAAACCTCTGACAGAACCAGGAAGAAACCTCTGGCAGAACCAGAACCAGGAAGAAACCTCTGGCAGAACCAGGAAGAAACCTCTGGCAGAACCAGACTCAGGAAGAAACCTCTGGCAGAACCAGAACCAGGAAGAAACCTCTGACAGAACCAGGAAGAAACCTCTGGCAGAACCAGAACCAGGAACAAACCTCTGGCAGAACCAGAACCAGGAAGAAACCTCTGGCAGAACCAGAACCAGGAAGAAACCTCTGGCAGAACCAGGAAGAAACCTCTGGCAGAACCAGAACCAGGAAGAAACCTCTGGCAGAACCAGAACCAGGAAGAAACCTCTGGCAGAACCAGACTCAGGAAGAAACCTCTGGCAGAACCAGAACCAGGAAGAAACCTCTGGCAGAACCAGAACCAGGAAGAAACCTCTGGCAGAACCAGAACCAGGAAGGGTGTCCATCCGCCTCGACCAGCTGGGGTTTGAGAAGACAGAAAAGAGGGAAAAGAGGGGGGAAAAACACCATAACACCATTCAAAGGATACCTGCTGGAACAGGGAAACACAAGTTAATAACCACAATAATGTCACATGTACATAAAATCATCTGAGAAATTAAAAAGAGAGCAAAGTGAGGAAAGGTGTGACAGGTTCACCACAATCCTGACCCTGCAGTGGTGGCAAAGTCCTGCAGAAAGCCCGCTGTCCACATTACGCACTGATTTCAGATTGAAGGGAAGCAGGAAGTCATGTGATCTCACATCTGTCACCTTGACTCGACCTTCATTCTCACTACTTTACTGCAGTACCTGCCACGGTATCTCTCCAGGAAGAGCCTCGTCTCCTCCCACAATCCTCTGCTTGACGTTGCCCTCAGCTCTGATGGTGGGGAGCGTGGGGAAAGCCCAGGAGGGCAGCTCCTTCTTTTCGCTGGGACCCCCAGCAGCCTCAGATGCACCGGCAGAGGCAGCAGAATCCAACTGTGGATCCACTGCTGAGTCCAGAGAGCCGTTGAGCAGGTCTGACACGTTTGTGGAAAAGTCCAGGTAGTCATACAGCGGTGTTGTGGTGTCGTCATAGTAGTCATCCTGCTGAGTTTTGGTGGAATTTTGCATCGATCGAGGGGTGTTTCCTGAGTTCGGAGCCTGTACGATGGATCTGCCGACGGAGCCGGACGCCGGGCTCGTACGGCCACAGCTGAACTGTTCTGAGGGAAAATAAGCAAAACAGAGCGGGATTCACTCCTCTTTAAACCTCTATAGTGTGCTTCCTGCAGGCCTTTGTGAAATACTTTGATTAAATTCAGCAAAGAACCAGTCGTTTTCATTTGGGAAAACTGTATTTGTGTTAGGATCGGGTTAGGAATGTTATAACATAAATTCATATTCTGTATTTTACTAAATAACCTGTTCCTAGCTGGTACTTTTCCACTTTGCTCATACTGCACAACAGATGACCTTAAATGGTCCAAAACCTTAGAAGGACATAAACAACTGGGTCAGACAGAACATCTGTATTAGGGCAGATAGGTCTGGTACATTAGATCCGAGCCTAAAACAGTTTATAACATATACTATAGTATACTATAGTACTTTAGTAACATCCAAAGAACACAACAAGGACAGTGTTTGGCCTGATCAGGCCACTAAAAACTGGCCAATTATACTCTGACAAGTGTGAATACAACTTCTGTGAGATAAAGCTGAATATAAATATGATATAAAGCTGAATATAAATATGATATAAAGAGATAAAGCTGAATATAAATATGATATAAAGAGAAAAAGCTGAATATAAATATGATATAAAGCTGAATATAAATATGATATAAAGAGATAAAGCTGAATATAAATATGATATAAAGAGATAAAGCTGAATATAAATATGATATAAAGAGAAAAAGCTGAATATAAATATGATATAAAGAGAAAAAGCTGAATATAAATATGATATAAAGCTGAATATAAATATGATATAAAGAGATAAAGCTGAATATAAATATGATATAAAGAGATAAAGCTGAATATAAATATGATATAAAGAGATAAAGCTGAATATAAATATGATTAAAGAGATAAAGCTGAATATAAATATGATATAAAGAGATAAAGCTGAATATAGATATGATATAAAGAGATAAAGCTGAATATAGATATGATATAAAGAGATAAAGCTGAATATAGATATGATATAAAGAGATAAAGCTGAATATAGATATGATATAAAGAGATAAAGCTGAATATAGATATGATATAAAGAGATAAAGCTGAATATAGATATGATATAAAGAGATAAAGCTGAATATAGATATGATATAAAGAGATAAAGCTGAATATAGATATGATATAAAGAGATAAAGCTGAATATAGATATGATATAAAGAGATAAAGCTGAATATAGATATGATATAAAGAGATAAAGCTGAATATAGATATGATATAAAGAGATAAAGCTGAATATAGATATGATATAAAGAGATAAAGCTGAATATAAATATGATATAAAGAGATAAAGCTGAATATAAATATGATATAAAGAGATAAAGCTGAATATAAATATGATATAAAGAGATAAAGCTGAATATAAATATGATATAAAGAGATAAAGCTGAATATAAATATGATATAAAGAGATAAAGCTGAATATAAATATGATATAAAGAGATAAAGCTGAATATAAATATGATATAAAGAGATAAAGCTGAATATAAATATGATATAAAGAGATAAAGCTGAATATAAATATGATATAAAGAGATAAAGCTGAATATAAATATGATATAAAGAGATAAAGCTGAATATAGATATGATATAAAGAGATAAAGCTGAATATAGATATGATATAAAGAGATAAAGCTGAATATAGATATGATATAAAGAGATAAAGCTGAATATAGATATGATATAAAGAGATAAAGCTGAATATAGATATGATATAAAGAGATAAAGCTGA
The DNA here is from genome assembly GCF_036924035.1 of Leuresthes tenuis. Lineage (NCBI taxonomy): Eukaryota > Metazoa > Chordata > Actinopteri > Atheriniformes > Atherinopsidae > Leuresthes > Leuresthes tenuis. The sequence continues at coordinate 1,736,594 of NW_027325375.1, read as the reverse complement.
ATATAGATATGATATAAAGAGATAAAGCTGAATATAAATATGATATAAAGAGATAAAGCTGAATATAAATATGATATAAAGCTGAATATAAATATGATATAAAGCTGAATATAAATATGATATAAAGCTGAATATAAATATGATACAAAGAGATAAAGCTGAATATAAATATGATACAAAGAGATAAAGCTGAATATAAATATGATACAAAGAGATAAAGCTGAATATAAATATGATACAAAGAGATAAAGCTGAATATAAATATGATATAAAGAGATAAAGCTGAATATAAATATGAAATGTTTCCGGATATCGGGGCTCTGGCACTCTGAGTCCAGCTGCAATATACTTTACTATGTGACCACTAATAAATACTTTATTAATAAACGATTTCTCCAGCTTGTTCCTGGGCTTCCAATGAAAAAAAAAATCGGGCTAACAGGAAGCTGAAGTTGTATTCAGGCCATGTTCTTTATTTGTCTGGGTTTCTTTTTCAAAGATTAGTGCCATAAACTCAGAAATATGGTCACAGTCGCTCCCATTCATGTTGTCTTTGACCTACGATGCATGCTGGGAATCGAGACATCTTCAAATGTCATTTTCTTACTCATATCTACATTTCTTGCAAAATCAAAAGCTAGGAACTCTGTCTTCTCTGACTGGTCGTCTCCATCAGCCTGATCAGGCACCACTTGTCTCCAATTTGCATTTCCAAAGAGAAACAACAACAAAAAGCACAGCAAACACCCTTTGGTGCAGGAACATTTTTCAATTGTTTTCCAGCAAATGACAAACTGTAAGAAGCTGATGAAAAGGCTTCATTTTCATCGTTTGGTCAGAAACTGGTGAGATTTAAGATTTTAATCTGTTTAAGATTGAGCTTTCGTACTGGAGCTTTTCATCTATTCTTAGAGGTGTTCCACAGACTTTAGTTACAGAGAAAAAGGCGTGTGATGTCTGATTTGGTTTCACCTCTGGGCTCGCAGCTCTTCCTGTCTGCTTCCAGTCGGTAACCGCTGGCGCAGCGACACACGGCCCGCTGGCCCTGCATCGCACAGAAATGCGCACATCCGCCGTTGTTGACCGAACACTGCTTGGTCACCTCTGCAAAAGGAAGACGCTGAATGAATAAACAGCCGTCCCGGAGCACATTGGCACTCGTGGAAGTGGGAAAACGCACTCACCGATCTCACAGTTCTTGCCGCTAAAGTTTGGTTTGCACCAGCAAACATAGGAGCTGATTCCATCCTCACACACACCTCCATTTTGGCAGGGCGGCGGCTTACACTGGTCACCATCTACACGTGAGCATGAAGCATTGATCAAATGCTTTTAAGTCTGAGTGGGGAACTTATCTTTCACTTTTCTTACCAGTGTAGCCGACCCAGAACTCCATCTGAAAGAGAAGCGCGGACATTAAAGACGGACCTCGCTCTAAGATTGTCAAAACGTGGCGATAATTTGGGTATAACCTACAGTTTTCTCATCGTCTTCAAAGCATTCTCTGGCTTCCTCCATCACGCAGACCTCCTCTATACATTCCCGCTCCAAGTTGTCTTTCTTAAGGATTTCCTCCAGATGGCCGCTGTTGAACCTGCGCTGGCGACGCAGCACCATGTGCGCCGCCTGCTCTGACACGAACACGGCTCCTGGAGAGGCACAAAAAGAACATTAATGTTCCTCAGTAGCTACTTTCAGGGGCTAAAATGAACACACTGCATAATGTTTAGAGACCTTTTATGAAAGACATGCATGGACCGATGTACTTGACCAAAGTTGGATCAACATGAGGGAAGCTATGACGGAATTAAGGAGGTTTCCATTCATTTGTTTGATTGTCACAGTCTGATTTGTCAGTTTATGTTATGTCACAGTTTGTTTAATCATGTTATGTTCTAGCCATCTCGGTTCACCCACGTCACCTGGCTCTTTGTTCACAGCTGCACCTCATATCACTGATCACTTCCACAGTATTTAGCCTCCTGGTTTCCTTTCAGTCACTGCAGAATCCTCACTGTCCCTTAATGCCTCGTCACAGAGATAAAGTTGGTTATGCCTCATAGTCCTGTTTCTTTGGTATTCCTAGTATTCCATGCCATAGTCTTGTTTTGTCTTAGTCATAGTATATTGTATTTATGTACTATTACTATGTATTTATCCATAGTCCTGTTTCTCTGTTATTCACAGTCTTGGTTTTTTTGTCATAGTCCTTTTTCCACGTTGAGTATTTTTGATCCGCGCCCTTTGTTCATGCTCCCTGTCTTGTTTTAAGGCATAAACCTTGTTTTTTTTCACTAAAGAGCTGCATCTGGGTCCTACCTCACCACAGTTCCTGACATGGATAAGAATGAATAAGTCAGGGTTGTGCTGCATTGGATTTCTTAGATACACAACTTTTTTTTTAACTGGAACCATATGAATTGAACTAATTTGGACTGAAATTAATTGGATTTAACTGGATTATAATTGGCATGCAATGGATTGGACTGAATTTAAAGTGTATTTTTGCATGGAAACTGACTTTTATTCAATTGAACAAGCAGCACAACTCCAGTAACATTAAATGTTAAACTTAGGCTTTATGCACATTACCAGGTTCAGACGACTCACGTCTGATTCCTTTTTGTCTTATTTAACACAACCGTAAGTTTGCTGTCGTGACCAGAGATTTAAGTCATAGAGACGAAGAGTCTGTGTGAACTGACTGTCTCTGAAACCAACAACAAGAGACACTTTCACATTGGACTAATTCTTCAGCCCTTGATATTTGCAACCTGGTGTAACCCTGTCAGACCTTAACATTTGGGTGCCATACTGTGTGATCGTTGCATATGAACTGAGCCCTTGATAAATGATAAATTATGGCGTTCTCTTGCTCCGATCCTCACATTTAATCTGCTTTAAAAAGACCATGGCACATATTTTGGTATCTGCATGGACCAGTGAATGGCTCCTTATCAGGCCCCTGCAGAGCTGATCCTTTGAATCAGGTGTGGTGGAGGAGGGAAACAAGTAGCTAGCAGTAGCTAGCAGTAGCTAGCAGTAGCTAGCAGTAGCTAGCAGTAGCTAGCAGTAGCTAGCAGTAGCTAGCAGTAGCTAGCAGTAGCTAGCAGTAGCTAGCAGTAGCTAGCAGTAGCTAGCAGTAGCTAGCAGTAGCTAGCAGTAGCTAGCAGTAGCTAGCAGTAGCTAGCAGTAGCTCCACAGGTCTTGCAAACAGCCTCTACTTCTCTCTACTGTTGCTTGACTGATATGTTTTTAAAAAGCATCAGAGTTGTCAGTGTTCTAAAAAATGCTTCCCAGATGTTTTGCTTATCAAAAAGAAAACATACTGGGTTCAAGAAATGTCTCACTGTCAGTTTGAGGTTGTGTCAAGAGAAGCAAACGTGGTGAAAAAAACCCACTAATTATGTTTCTGTGTGGCTCTGAAGTTCAGCTGGAAGAAACAGAGCCAGCCGTGTTTTTAAGAAACAACACGTTTGGTGGAGTTACAGCAGAAAACTGATTAATTTAAGCAACTTCTATCAAAAACATCAGTGGGATCACTTGATATCTAAAAGCTGGAGAGAAAATAGTCTTTAAAAAAGATAAAAAAGAATATTTTTCAGCTCTGAACTTTGGCTGCCTCCGACCTTCTCAATCTACTCTGTTCTGCTGTTATTTACCTGCGTTTTCCTCTGTGACTTCAGCACCCAGTCCGTACGTCTCCAGCTGCGAAGCAGCAATAAAAACCAGCAGACAAACTCGGGCCATTTTGTTGCTGCTGTCCATTGTCTGTCTGATTTTGACCCAAAAGCCAAAGTGGTGCCGGAAAGAAGAATCCACAGCTCCAAAGTACAGCGACACAATGTTTACTCACCTGTCTGCCCACAGTGTGTGTGTGTTTGTTCATGTGTGTGTGTGAAAGAAAGAGAGCTAAAGAACGGGGAAAAAGTTTATGAGAAATAAAGAATGAGTAGAAAACAACAAAAAGAGACAAAGTTTTTTCACTGGAAGGGATTTTATTCAGTAGAGTCTGATTTACATGGAGGAACGTGAAATACTGACAGCTGATGAGACATTTGTTTGTGTGCTGACATTAATCATGTTGTTTATCATGATGAGTCTTGTCTGATAAGCAGCTTTCGCAACCCGGCTTACGTGTGTCCGCACAAAAAACTCAACACAAGCTTTGTGCTTAATAATAACATCATCATCGCACTGCAGTGAGGTTTAAAGTTGGTCCTTTAATTTGTACTTTATTATTACATAAACAGAAGTTTAAGAAGTGAGATAAAATCCTTTGAGATCTATTTATTCAGGAAAATGATCCAATAACATGGATAAAGGTTTTCTGACATGCATCATAATGGAAAAAGCTTTAAAATCGTCTCTAAACTGCACCGATCTGCGGTCAGATCATTTGTAACTTCAGTCACCAGCTGATGTTCATTAGACCATCATCAGTGTGAATGCTGCAGTGCTATTCATGACTGGGATTCAAGAAAGTCACTGCTCTCCTCAAAGAAAACCAGTTGTGGTCATAATAGCATTCGGTATTTCATCGCTTCAGGCAGCAGAGGAGAAATTTGACTCGTATAAGCATTTTTCAATTAAATTAAATTTATAAAGCGCCAAATCACAACAATTGTCATCTCAAGACACTTAAGTAATAAAGTCCAATTCAAGCCAATTGGAATTCAATTCATTGTAATCATAATCCAATTAATTCATATGGAGCCAATTCAAAAAATGAATATCCAGCTAAGGAAACCAACAGATTGGACCGAAACTTGTCTTCAGTCCAATCTCCCGTCCTGAGCCTGAGGGACTGTGGAAAGGAACGACTCCCTTTAACAGGAAGAAACCTCTGGCAGAACCAGAACCAGGAAGAAACCTCTGGCAGAACCAGGAAGAAACCTCTGGCAGAACCACGAAGAAACCTCTGGCAGAACCAGAACCAGGAAGAAACCTCTGGCAGAACCAGAACCAGGAAGAAACCTCTGGCAGAACCAGACTCAGGAAGAAACCTCTGGCAGAACCAGAACCAGGAAGAAACCTCTGGCAGAACCAGAACCAGGAAGAAACCTCTGGCAGAACCAGAACCAGGAAGAAACCTCTGGCAGAACCAGACTCAGGAAGAAACCTGGAAGAACCAGAACCAGGAAGAAACCTCTGGCAGAACCAGAACCAGGAAGAAACCTCTGGCAGAACCAGAACCAGAACCAGGAAGAAACCTCTGGCAGAACCAGAACCAGGAAGAAACCTCTGGCAGAACCAGAACCAGGAAGGGTCTGACCCATCCGCCTCGACCAGCTGGGGTTTGAGAAGACAGAAAAGAGGGAAAAGAGGGGGGAAAAACACCATAACACCATTCAAAGGATACCTGCTGGAACAGGGAAACACAAGTTAATAACCACAATAATGTCACATGGACATAAAATCATTTGAGAAATTAAACAGGGGGAAAAAGAGAGCAAAGTGAGGAAAGGTGACAGATGAGGTCCCCCAGCAGTCTAAGCCTATGGCAGCTTAACCATGGGATGTTTCAGGATTACCTGAGCCATCCCTAACTATAAGCTTTATCAAAAAGGAAAGTTTTAAGCCTGATCTTAAAAGTTTCAGGGTGTCTGCTTCCCGGACATTAAGAAGCCATGAAGTTCTCATTAATAAGAAGAAAGAGATGTGGAGGGAGCAGTTATGTGATGCGTTTCCAGCCCAGGACGGTCCCCAGCGTATGACTCACCGATTGTTATTCCACCGCTGAATTATACTTCTCTGAAGCCCTTTTGTGGCTTCCTCTTTGGGTTTAGAACTTAATCCTGGTAGGGCTAAAATGTACGACTTTTACCTTCATGGACGCCATTTTTACACTTCACATGCAGTTACTCTCACAACCACTAGAGGTCACATTGACAAAATGTAATTATAGGTTGCTTGAACAGGCGGCTTGTGCACATTTTGGGGAAGAAGACTGTTGTTAAAGTGTTTTCCTTATTAATCAATTAGATTAACTTAGGAAAAAAGAAGAAAACTCTGTTAATCGGTTAATATGCTGCTTTCAGTCAGGATTCATTCTGAATTTCCAAGTATTCGCCAATAAAATCTGCTGTGATTCCATGTGTCTGGAAAGAATAATTAAGTTGATCTTTTTAAAGTAACACCAGAGAATTTGGCCCATTTTTGGCTCTTTAACACCACTGTCATTAAAACAAATCTCTGTGAGTCTGATGTCGTGTTAAAGAGGCCAAAAAGTTGCCATCACAAGCCTACAAAAACTGAACGTGACTGGAGTGTAAAATGGTGCCGAACTGGGCAGGAAACCAAAGTTCTGGGGTGCAGAAAATCAGGCACAGTTTCAGGTTCAGTAAGTACTTGTTTAGATCTTAAGGAGTAATTATTTGGTTATGGTCATGAAGTGAAATACCTGGAAACAGTTTCACAGTAAGTACACAACTTAAATAGCCTGTAAATTCCCCACAAACCGGCTTCTATTGGCTGAGGAATGCAGATATGAAGCATCTCCACTCCCACGTAATCCAGGTCAAGGTCACAGGGACCTGGAGCCTGGAGCCTATCCCAGATGCCACTGACTGAGAGACTAGTTAAATTCTGAATTATACCAGGTGATTTTACAGGAATATTTAAGAACATCTGACAGTACAATGAATGTACTGCAAGGACACAAATTTACTCTACCAGAGAAATGAATGTATTGGAATGGCAAAGTCCTGACTTTAATCTGATATAAATGGAGTAGACAGACCTGAAGAGATGGATATATGTGAGGAAATCTGATCAACTGATCAACAGTTATTGGAGATTCATCAGAAATCTTTACATGTGGTCACTGATGCAGCCAAAGTGGATGAAATCTGGAACACTTACCTCAAACTTTAGTTTTTCTGTCTATTATCTGTGTGTTTCTTGGACTCATGACTCATAGAACTCCTTATCTCGCAAACCTATCACATACCTCAATTCAACCCACATTTTATAGCAAGCAGAAGATGTATTTATTGGACTGTTACAAAATTCAATTTGTTCTGAGGTTTTGCAATCGAATCCATTTTATTATAATAGGACGAGAAGCTCTCATGAAGGCTGTCACGGACCGGCAGGACGCAGATGCAGGGTTTCAAAATAAATCAGTTTATTTGATATAAACAACTTCTCCTGGGCAGAGTAAAGCCTAATACACTTGCCTCAATATCTACACTTGAGCCTAGTGTAGCTATAAAACTTATCAAAACAAAACTCACTCCACTCCAGGAGGAAAAGAGAAAGGCTGTGAAACTTAAAGCTCTATCAAACTTAACCCTAAACACTAGGCTCTCCTTTAACGGAGACTTTATGAAACTTAACCCTAAACACTAGGCTCTCCTTTAACGGAGGCTCTATGAAACTTAACCCTTAACACGAGGTTCTCCTTTAACGGAGGCTTTATGAAACTTAACCCTTAAAACGAGGTTCTCCTTTAACGGAGGCTCTATGAAACTTAACCCTTAACACGAGGCTCTCCTTTAACGGTGGCTCTATGAAACTTAACCCTAGGTTCTCCTTTAACGGAGGCACTATGAAACTTAACCCTTAACCCTAGGCTCTCCTTTAATGGAGGCTCTATGAAACTTAACCCTTAACACTAGGTTCTCCTTTAACTGAGGCTCTATGAAACTTAACCCTTAACACTAGGCTCTCCTTTAACGAAGGCTCTATGAAACTTAACCTTTAACACGAGGCTGTCCTTTAACGGAGGCTCTATGAAACTTAACCCTTAACACGAGGCTCTCCTTTAACGGAGGCTCTATGAAACTTAACCCTAGGTTCTCCTTTAACGGTGGCTCTATGAAACTTAACCCTTAACACGAGGTTCTCCTTTAACGGTGGCTCTATGAAACTTAACCCTTAACTCTAGGCTCTCCTTTAACGGAGTTCTCTATGAAACTTAACCCTTAACACGAGGCTCTCCTTTAACGGAGTTCTCTATGAAACTTAATCCTTAACACTAGGCTCTCCTTTAACGGAGGCTCTATGAAACTTAACCCTTAACACGAGGCTCTACTTTAACGGTGGCTCTATGAAACTTAACCCTAGGCTGTCCTTTAGCGGAGGCTCTATGAAACTTAACCCTTAACACGAGGCTCTCCTTTAACGGAGTTCTCTATGAAACTTAACCCTTAACACGAGGCTCTACTTTAACGGTGGCACTATGAAACTTAACCCTAGGCTGTCCTTTAACGGAGGCTCTATGAAACTTAACCCTTAACACGAGGCTCTCCTTTAACGGAGGCTCTATGAAACTTAACCCTTAACACGAGGCTCTACTTTAACGGTGGCACTATGAAACTTAACCCTAGGCTGTCCTTTAACGGAGGCTCTATGAAACTTAACCCTTAACACGAGGCTCTCCTTTAACGGTGGCACTATGAAACTTAACCCTTAACACGAGGCTGTCCTTTAACGGAGGCTCTATGAAACTTAACCCTTAACTCTAGGCTCTCCTTTAACGGAGGCTCTATGAAACTTAACCCTTAACACGAGGCTCTCCTTTAACGGAGGCTCTATGAAACTTAACCCTTAACACGAGGCTGTCCTTTAACGGAGGCTCTATGAAACTTAACCCTTAACTCTAGGCTCTCCTTTAACGGAGGCTCTATGAAACTTAACCCTTAACACGAGGCTCTACTTTAACGGTGGCACTATGAAACTTAACCCTAGGCTGTCCTTTAATGGAGGCTCTATGAAACTTAACCCTTAACACGAGGCTCTCCTTTAACGGTGGCTCTATGAAACTTAACCCTTAACACGAGGCTGTCCTTTAACGGAGGCTCTATGAAACTTAACCCTTAACTCTAGGCTCTCCTTTAACGGAGGCTCTATGAAACTTAACCCTTAACTCTAGGCTCTCCTTTAACGGAGTTCTCTATGAAACTTAACCCTTAACACGAGGCTCTACTTTAACGGTGGCACTATGAAACTTAACCCTAGGCTGTCCTTTAACGGAGGCTCTATGAAACTTAACCCTTAACTCTAGGCTCTCCTTTAACGGAGGCTCTATGAAACTTAACCCTTAAAACGAGGCTCTCCTTTAACGGAGGCTATATGAAACTTAACCCTTAACACGAGGCTCTCCTTTAACAGAGGCTCTATGAAACTTAACCCTTAACACCAGGCTCTCCTTTAACGGAGGCTCTATGAAACTTAACCCTTAACACCAGGCTCTACTTTAACGGAGGCTCTATGAAACTTAACCCATAACACTAGGCTCTCCTTTAACGGAGGCTCTATGAAACTTAACCCTTAACACTAGGTTCTCCTTTAACGGTGGCTCTATGAAACTTAACCCTTAACTCTAGGCTCTCCTTTAACGGAGTTCTCTATGAAACTTAACCCTTAACACTAGGCTCTCCTTTAACGGAGACACTTGACACAAGAGGAAGGGGGAGGTTTCTGACACAAGAGGGAAGTTAGTATTTAAAAATAAAACAGGAAATAACGAGACAATACATGGTTCCAAACATGAAACGTGACAAAGGCTTGTTTAGGCAAACCTTACGAGACATTTTTGTGTCATCGAAGTCAATTTTCTGAATTATTAACCATTTTTATTTGTATTTTACACAGATTCAGAGATGCTGCCTTTAACTGAAAGCAACTCTGAATCACAGAATCATGTGACCACAAAATCCACACTTAACTGCACCTTCACAAGTTCATATTCTGCAAACACACAAGCAAAGCTTAATGATGCTTATAGCTCAAACTGCATCATCTGAGCCGCCAATTGTTAATGTAGCTCTAAGCTGGCAGATCAGCTTTTAGCCTTTTAGACACAGATGGACAGAATCAAATGGTAATCTTCATCTAGAGCAGCGGTTTCTACACTGAGATGAAGACCATCCAATCTCTAGGCTTGGTTTTGAGTATTGATAGCTGTTTGATTAGAGTGTGAGTTACATGGAGAGTGTGGCTTTGGACAAATCACTGACTGTCAGCAGGTCAGCTGGCAAAGGATCAGCAGCTCCTTAACAACAGTGGCCTTGTCCTGATTTATTGACCGAGGTTGGTTTAATTAGATGAAGGAGGGTTGTTTACCTCCTTTATTGCAACTTATGGATCACTTCACCATCCTTGCATGTTAGAAGCTGCTCATTTGGTGGTATTTATGATTAAACCACTCCCCACTGATGAGTGTCCTGGGACCAGATCCTACACTGCAGTGCACAACATCTCAGCAGTGAAAGGCAGGACTAGTGGCATCATTTCAGGTGTAAATGCACAAATAGAGGCAGGAAAAAGTGGCTTAAAACCAGAATAATCACATTTGTGTCAAAACAAACCATAGTTTTGAATAATCTCCTCTATTCATTGTTTAATCGGCAGAGTTGAGTCACTTCTTTACTTTTGCACATAAAGGAAACTAAAGAAATTAAAACATGCATTAAAAAAACACCACCAGGGCAGTTAATGAGTCTGTTTTTTACTCACAGCGCTTCTTTTGGTGATCCATCTAATTGCTGTGCTGTTGATGCTGATGTTGCAGTGAAGATTTTCAACCTTGGCCGCAGGGCTGGGATCAAGTCTTTGATTTCAATCTTTCACTTCCTCAGGTAGTCATGCAGCTGTCTTCCTGTTTCTCTCTGACTCACCAGGTCAATGCCACTGAAATTTATTGTTCCCCTATAAGTACATTAAGCGGAGCACAGCTGATCTTAGTGCAGATAAATTATTATGACTGAAAAGACTTAAGCAGAGCCAAACGATGCTCACACTTAGACCTGGAAAATACCCACACAGACACAGGAGAGCATGCAAACTCAACACAAAGAAGCAGAATGAGTTCAAATCCGAGTGCCTTCTGCTGGTGGAGACAGAAGCAGCTGGTCCCAGATCAGAAATCCACAAGAGGAAGCTCTGGCAGGGGATCAACTGTTGCTCTGTTGGCCCTTTGAATCAAAAAGTCCCCACGATGTGATGTCACAGACCTGTAAAAACATCAGATGAGACCATGTGGCACCTCACAGAATGAGCTTGTAACAGGAAGGATGAGTGGTGGGAGCATGAATATTCATCTGATGCCATTTCTCCAACTTCAGGGCATTTCACTTGGGTAAATACTGCAGTTAAAGGCAGGAAAACTGTCCCGATGCTTTCCACATGAACAGACTTTTACTGCTTTTTCTGGAGTTTTTATTATTTTTTTTTTTAATAAATCATTCGTTTTAATGCTACTAATGTTTTAGGTAGTTGGAGTAATATTGATATATGTTTTGTTTCCTTTCTTAGCTCATTACAGTTTTTGTTTTAATGCAATTTTTATTCAACAAGCAGCAGTTTCATAAGAAAACTGAATTATGAGATTTGCCAATACTTGCATTCTTTTTTTTATTCCTTTTCTATTTTCATATTTTCGACCGACAGATTAAACGGAAATGGATGGATTTTCCATTCCTGGTTGCAAAGTATATATTAATTAGGTCCTCTTTTAGTAATGTTTAAAGGTCTGAGCCAGAAAAAACATTGGAGCTACTTCCAACAAGACATTCTGTGCCACACAGTGACTCCTTGGCTGACAGAAAAAACTAAATCAATCGCTCTGACAAACAGAAACCTTTAAAATAAATGAACGATAAGCTTGGAGTGAATGGGACCTGATATTGTGGGGCTTTGACATTATTTTACAGCCGTTAAATCTGTCTCAGAAACAAATTGGAAGGATATAAATGTTGTTCCTGTTTGATATTTAAAGGTAAGAATCTGTAAAATGAAGATTTCAACAGCATGATAATTATTTAATTTGAAGAATTGAACACATCTAGTAATAAGCACAGGATATAATCTGTCCAGATGCTCTGGTTTTAGCAAACAGTTGTGGAATAAATTGTGTGGATCCTCGTTCTGCCTTGTTAAAAACACAAATTGATTAAATGATCAATGAATGGATTCATTTGCATAGTGCTGAACTGCTGAGTTTGCAAGTGGATCTACATTTATTGAACAGAGGGCAGCCTTGTAGATATAGTGACCTTCCGTGTTTAAACGGTACGCACAAAATGCCTGTGAATGCCTTATAGTTAAAGATATGCTCTGTTTCTTTTTATTTTTAATACCTTTCACACAGGGTTTCATAAGCAGTAATTAATGGCTTCATCAACCTTTGCAGTGGTACACAGCAAGATCCCATTTACTGCTTTCTTTAACATATTATTAAGTTATATGCAAAAAGTTTTTGCTATTTGCAGCCATTGTACTCTAATTAGAGATCAGCTGCCTGAAAGCTATTTAAATATTCCGTCCTTTCCGCCTGCAGGTGGGACAAAGCGCTGTTTTTAGCTTTTAATTGTACCAGGATGAAATCTGTTAATTACAGTTCATATCTCGGGAGTCGGTAGAAGCTGTCCGTCTGCTTTGAATTCCTCATAATATGATATATTGGGTCCTGGTTTGAGCGCATTTTACCTTCAGTGCCACCTCTCTTTGTCTGTCATTGTGAGTGCGTCTGCAGCGCGTGCTGATTTGTGCGCGTGTGGTTGGTGGAGAGATGTTCGGCTACATGGTGAAGCTCTCAGATTGAGTCCGTTTGTGCCGAAAGACGCAGAGAGGGAAGGAACAACTGAGCGGAAACTGCTGGAAGATGACAAAGTAAAACCTATTCCTGCATCTCTCTCAACCCAAGTTTTATTCAACAAGCAGCAGAAGCGGAGCTCCATGAGCGGAAAAACGAAAGGCAAAGAAGACCATGCTGCCAAAGGTGAGTGATAAACCCGGGTCAGGATTCAGCTGGAGATACATAATTTTTCCCTTAACAAACAGAAAAGTGGAATATTGAATAATGATGTGTTTTAGAGCACGTGGCCACAAAATCCCATAGTCTCTGTTCAGATTAGAGGTCGGTATATTGTTGGCTAAAATGTGAAAGTTGTACACTATCGACACGGATGTGAAACAAAGATTTCTAAATGTAGTTTTCGTATTTGTGTTTAATATTTATTTTCCCACTGAATGGTTTCTGGCTCTCAGTTTCTATCAGACATTCAATTAGTCCTCCAACAGCAGGAATGTCAGTGCGGGATGCAACGCAATGGAAACTGGGAAACTAACATTGCCATGGAAACAAAAAGGGAGTAGCCTCACAAGCTGAGCTCCTACATGCATAAATATCCTGTCTGTGCATTAAACTTAAATGTATTCAAGTTCAGTGAAACTGAGCTAATCTTACTGAGAAAAAATATTCTTTCAGAATTCACTGTGATCTATTTCAATATTTAGCCTTAAAATACCTTGAGTTGGCTAATCACTGTGATCTATTTCAATATTTAGCCTTAAAATACCTTGAGTTGGTTAATCACTGTGATCTATTTCAATATTTAGCCTTAAAATACCTTGAGTTGGTTAATCACTGTGATCTATTTCAATATTTAGCCTTAAAATACCATGAGTTGGCTAATCACTGTGATCTATTTCAATATTTAGCCTTAAAATACCATGAGCTGGCTAATCACTGTGATCTATTTCAATATTTAGCCTTAAAATACCATGAGTTGGCTAATCACTGTGATCTATTTCAATATTTAGCCTTAAAATACCATGAGTTGGCTAATCACTGTGATCTATTTCAATATTTAGCCTTAAAATACCATGAGTTGGCTAATCACTGTGATCTATTTCAATATTTAGCCTTAAAAAATACCATGAGTTGGTTAATCACTGTGATCTATTTCAATATTTAGCCTTAAAAAATACCATGAGTTGGCTAATCACTGTGATCTATTTCAATATTTAGCCTTAAAATACCATGAGTTGGTTAATCACTGTGATCTATTTCAATATTTAGCCTTAAAATACCATGAGTTGGCTAATCACTGTGATCTATTTCAATATTTAGCCTTAAAATACCATGAGTTGGCTAATCACTGTGATCTATTTCAATATTTAGCCTTAAAATACCATGAGTTGGCTAATCACTGTGATCTATTTCAATATTTAGCCTTAAAATACCATGAGTTGGCTAATCACTGTGATCTATTTCAATATTTAGCCTTAAAATACCTTGAGTTGGCTAATCACTGTGATCTATTTCAATATTTAGCCTTAAAATACCTTGAGTTGGTTAATCACTGTGATCTATTTCAATATTTAGCCTTAAAATACCATGAGTTGGTTAATCACTGTGATCTATTTCAATATTTAGCCTTAAAATACCATGAGTTGGTTAATCACTGTGATCTATTTCAATATTTAGCCTTAAAATACCATGAGTTGGTTAATCACTGTGATCTATTTCAATATTTAGCCTTAAAATACCTTGAGTTTGCTAATCACTGTGATCTATTTCAATATTTAGCCTTAAAATACATTGAGTTGGCTAATCACTGTGATCTATTTCAATATTTAGCCTTAAAATACCATGAGTTGGCTAATCACTGTGATCTATTTCAATATTTAGCCTTAAAAAATACCATGAGTTGGCTAATCACTGTGATCTATTTCAATATTTAGCCTTAAAATACCTTGAGTTGGCTAATCACTGATCTATTTCAATATTTAGCCTTAAAATACCTTGAGTTGGCTAATCACTGTGATCTATTTCAATATTTAGCCTTAAAATGCCATGAGTTGGCTAATCACTGTGATCTATTTCAATATTTAGCCTTAAAATACCATGAGTTGGTTAATCACTGTGATCTATTTCAATATTTAGCCTTAAAATACCATGAGTTGGTTAATCACTGTGATCTATTTCAATATTTAGCCTTAAAATACATTGAGTTGGCTAATCACTGTGATCTATTTCAATATTTCGCCTTAAAATACCATGAGTTGGTTAATCACTGTGATCTATTTCAATATTTAGCCTTAAAATACCATGAGTTGGTTAATCACTGTGATCTATTTCAATATTTAGCCTTAAAATACCATGAGTTGGCTAATCACTGTGATCTATTTCAATATTTAGCCTTAAAATACCATGAGTTGGCTAATCACTGTGATCTATTTCAATATTTAGCCTTAAAATACCTTGAGTTGGCTAATCACTGTGATCTATTTCAATATTTAGCCTTAAAATACCATGAGTTGGCTAATCACTGTGATCTATTTCAATATTTAGCCTTAAAATACCATGAGTTGGTTAATCACTGTGATCTATTTCAATATTTAGCCTTAAAATACCTTGAGTTGGTTAATCACTGTGATCTATTTCAATATTTAGCCTTAAAATACCATGAGTTTGCTAATCACTGTGATCTATTTCAATATTTAGCCTTAAAATACCTTCAGTTTGCTAATCACTGTGATCTATTTCAATAATGTGTGCTTTCACTCTGGGTTTCCAGTATTTCTTTATAGGCTCAACTATAAAAAGTAGTCCTCAGGAGGTGTTTAATTTGTTAATTTAGGTTTTTGAAAATGCAAAGATTTTCAGTCTGTGGCAGGACCAAATGCATTTAGATTATATATATCTTACCTCTGCTAAAGCTAGCTTCAAGTCTGCTGTTAAAGTTCCAAACAAAGTCGTTCTGTGTTGTGTGCTATGAATTAGACCAGACTGATGGGATAGGCTCCAGCCGTCCTGCGACCATGAGTTGGATTAATCGGGTATAGAAAATGGATGGGTGGTTAGCAAATGCTTCAGTGCCACTTAGCAAATGTTGAAAAATGTGATAGTTTTTATGGTGAAGCTGGTCGAACTTAGCTTCCAAAAACATTAGTTTGCTACTGCTCTCCTCAAGCTGCAGGGAAAAAACCATCAAACGGCTCCATTAATTGAATTCCTTCTAGATGCAAGCCTCTCCGCTTAGTAACTCTAATGCTAAAAGTCAGGGTAATGAGAGCCATAAATTCCATTTCAGTGATCCTGGAACTTCAGTGATGTAACTTAAAGAGTATTCTTATTAGGAGGTCAATGCTACATGCTAACCCTCCTTTGTAATCCTGTGAATGCGAGTATATTCCTTGTGTTTGCATGCTTATTTGCTGCATAGAAGTGGCTTTGCTTACTGCCACTCCACTGTTATGAACCTCTGCATCAGTGAAGCAACACAACAGCCTGAACATGTTCCTCAGATCTTTAGTTTTTTAGTGGGTTAAAGGATTCTACACTCAGAGCTGGCAGAAAAATTCCATTTACACAGTTGTGAATACCACAAGAGGGGGCTTTTCATATTAATTACAATATTAAACTGCATGCATTGCTCTCTTAGCACATAGCTGCTGTTATGTGGCTACTTGCAGCTATAGGAGAGCTAACGGAGGGATTTCTACACAGGCACTCTACTGGGACCACTTCATCCACACGCCCCCCTGCAGCACAGGTTTTTCACTCCGGTAAGAACGTCCATCTTACTCAAAGTCGTCGTTCACGTCGCCAAAATCTGATAAATATCCTGTCATGTTGCACAAAACTATCAGCAGCAAACTCTGTGTGAAGTTAGCCGACTGTCACAGAGCACGGAGTGAATAAACTGTGCTGCAGGGGGGCGTGTGGATGAAGTGGGCCCAGTAGAGTGCCTGTGTAGAAATCCCTCCGTTAGCTCTCCTATAGCTGCAAGTAGCCACATAACAGCAGCTATGAGCTAACAGAGCTATGAGCTAACAGCAGCTATGAGCTAACAGCAGCTATGAGCTAACAGAGCTATGAGCTAACAGAGCTATGAGCTAACAGCAGCTATGAGCTAACAGAGCTCTGAGCTAACAGAGCTATAGCACACGTTCATTCATTCATTCTTCTTAAAGTATTGGTGAAATAAAGACAGATAATGCCTTATTTAGAGGCTGCATCCTCTAAGCCCCGTTCACTCCGTTATATGGATCTCCAGTTATCTAAATATCTTCTGAAGGACGCCGACTTTCACCAAACTGTTCTCGGTGAGCAGATGAACGTATTTCATGCCAGAATTAAGGTTTAAAAACACCAGAGTTCCCCTTTAATATGGACTCTGTAAATGCAGCTCGAACTTCCACAAGAGGTAGCAGTGACCCCACTGCATGCTGGGAAAACAATCTCAAACAACACTGAGGTGTTTTCAAGTTGTAAGTTTGGATTTGGAGGATTAATACCGACTGAATTTTTGCATGTGGTGCATCTCCCAGCTCAGCTGCAGAACAATGCATTAGCATGGAGCTAGCTTGGCAGTCGTAGGAAACTTAATGTTAACAATCAGACAGCAGTCATAAAAGGAGGAGCCACTTGTAAAGCTTCAATGAAGACGTTTTATGGGTTGATGAATACCACCTAGAAGTATTTTATCACAGATTTAGTAAAATGCTGCACTTCTAAATCTGCTTAACCCCCGTTTTTTTTGTTGGCTGTGCTGTAAGGGGTTGGCAGCGCTGACTGCTGGGTGACAGCAGCCATCACTAAAGCACTTCAGATTATCAGATTAATACCCAGAAAAGGCAATTAAATCAAATCAACAGAAGGGAGGTGATTCATAAGATGTCAGCCGCAGTGCTGCCCTTCTGGTTGACTCATTTTTGAGGGTAGTCTATAGAGCATAAGCACCACAGAATAAAAAGGAGAAAGTCTCTATTCTCACTGTATTGTGAGCTCCATCCCAGTCTTATTCTGGTTTTGATGATAAAACCAAGGTCTGGTAAAATGTCTTGATGAAAAAGTAAGATACATTCATCAATTCAAGAAATAGTTACTCAGCAGTTGCAAAGGGCAGAGTAAGACTGATTGTGCCAGTTACATTATTCACCAGCAGTAAGCTTTCTACCACATCTTTAGCAGTGGCTGTTTCTCTCAGGAGGAACAGAAAACTAATCAGGGCTATACGTCACCTTGTGCTGTTCTTTATGTTGAAATGTAATTAAAGATTAAGATTTTGGAAGAACAAGAACTCATTAACATCTTGTTCCTAAAGAGGTCAGTCTTATAATTTGGACGGATAGCCTTTAAAATTAGCTGCAGACCCCCTTCTGTTCTCCATAGCTATGGCGCCATCTTGTGGTTGATTATTTGGATAACTTGGAGTGAATTTTTAGCAGTTGGTCTAAAAAGCTGCTGCAAAACAACAGCTGAAAAGAGTTTTTTGGAAGAGACACAGTGATTGAATACTGGCCAGCAGCCCAGACTCCTGGCCTAGATTTTTTTTTTTTTTCCAAAATGTACATTCTGGCATCATTTCAGTTTTCTATTTCAAGCCAAGGATACATCGCTATTTTAAGAGGAATCATCTGTTTGTTCAGAGAAGTTCAGTTGGAGCAATATAGGAAGGAAGGCAGGAAGGAAGGAAGGAAGGAAGGAAGGAAGGAAGGAAGGAAGGAAGGAAGGAAGGAAGGCAGGAAGGAAGGAAGGAAGGAAGGCAGGAAGGAAGGAAGGAAGGAAGGAAGGAAGGAAGGAAGGAAGGAAGGAAGGAAGGAAGGAAGGAAGGAAGGAAGGAAGGAAGGAAGGAAGGAAGGAAGGAAGGAAGGAAGCTTCCTCAGACAGCATTTCTTCTCCTATCAGCTCTACTGATAATAATGAGCTGATAGCGAAGGAAGGAAGGAAGGAAGGAAGGAAGGAAGGAAGGAAGGAAAGATGTGAAAGATGCTTCCTCAGACAGCATTTCTTCTCCTATCAGCTCTACTGATAATAATGAGCTGATAGCGAAGGAAGGAAGGAAGGAAGGAAGGAAGGAAGGAAGATGCTTCCTCAGACAGCATTTCTTCTCCTATCAGCTCTACTGATAATAATGAGCTGATAGCGAAGGAAGGAAGGCAGGAAGGAAGGCAGGAAGGAAGGAAGGAAGGAAGGAAGGAAGGAAGGAAGGAAGGAAGGAAGGAAGGAAGGAAGGAAGGAAGGAAGGAAGGAAGGAAGGAAGGAAGGAAGGAAGGAAGGAAGGAAGGAAGGAAGGAAGGAAGGAAGGAAGATGCTTCCTCAGACAGCATTTCTTCTCCTATCAGCTCTACTGATAATAATGAGCTGATAGCGAAGGAAGGAAGGAAGGAAGGAAGGAAGGAAGGAAGGAAGGAAGGAAGGAAGGCAGGCAGGCAGGCAGGCAGGCAGGCAGGCAGGCAGGCAGGCAGGCAGGCAGGAAGGAAGGAAGGAAGGAAGGAAGGAAAGAAAGATGTGAAAGATGCTTCCTCAGACAGCATTTCTTCTCCTATCAGCTCTACTGATAATAATGAGCTGATAGCGAAGGAAGGAAGGAAGGAAGGCAGGCAGGCAGGCAGGCAGGAAGGAAGGAAGGAAGGAAGGAAGGAAGGAAGGAAGGAAGGAAGGAAGGAAGGAAGGAAGGAAGGAAGGAAGGAAGGAAGGAAGGAAGGAAGGAAGGAAGGAAGGAAAGAAAGATGTGAAAGATGCTTCCTCAGACAGCATTTCTTCTCCTATCAGCTCTACTGATAATAATGAGCTGATAGCGAAGGAAGGAAGGAAGGAAGGAAGGAAGGAAGGAAGGAAGGAAGGAAGGAAGGAAGGAAGGAAGGAAGGAAGGAAGGAAGGAAGGAAGGAAGGAAGGAAGATGCTTCCTCAGACAGCATTTCTTCTCCTATCAGCTCTACTGATAATAATGAGCTGATAGCGAAGGAAGGAAGGAAGGAAGGAAGGAAGGAAGATGCTTCCTCAGACAGCATTTCTTCTCCTATCAGCTCTACTGATAATAATGAGCTGATAGCGAAGGAAGGAAGGAAGGAAGGAAGGAAGGAAGGAAGGAAGGAAGGAAGGAAGGAAGGAAGGAAGGAAAGATGCTTCCTCAGACAGCATTTCTTCTCCTATCAGCTCTACTGATAATAATGAGCTGATAGCTAAGGAAGGAAGGAAAGGAAGGAAGGAAGGAAGGAAGATGCTTCCTCAGACAGCATTTCTTCTCCTATCAGCTCTACTGATAATAATGAGCTGATAGCGAAGGAAGGAAGGAAGGAAGGAAGGAAGGAAGGAAGGAAAGATGTGAAAGATGCTTCCTCAGACAGCATTTCTTCTCCTATCAGCTCTACTGATAATAATGAGCTGATAGCGAAGGAAGGAAGGAAGGAAGGAAGGAAGGAAGGAAGGAAGGAAGGAAGGAAGATGCTTCCTCAGACAGCATTTCTTCTCCTATCAGCTCTACTGATAATAATGAGCTGATAGCGAAGGAAGGAAGGAAGGAAGGAAGGAAGGAAGGAAGGAAGGAAGGAAGGAAGGAAGGAAGGAAGGAAGGAAGGAAGGAAGGAAGGAAGGAAGGAAGGAAGGAAGGAAGGAAGGAAGGAAGATGCTTCCTCAGACAGCATTTCTTCTCCTATCAGCTCTACTGATAATAATGAGCTGATAGCGAAGGAAGGAAGGAAGGAAGGAAGGAAGGAAGGAAGGAAGGAAGGAAGGAAGGAAAGAAGGAAGGAAAGAAGGAAGGAAAGAAGGAAGGAAAGAAAGATGTGAAAGATGCTTCCTCAGACAGCATTTCTTCTCCTATCAGCTCTACTGATAATAATGAGCTGATAGCGAAGGAAGGAAGGAAGGAAGGAAGGAAGGAAGGCAGGCAGGCAGGCAGGCAGGCAGGCAGGCAGGAAGGAAGGAAGGAAGGAAGGAAGGAAGGAAGGAAGGAAGGAAGGAAGGAAGGAAGGAAGGAAGGAAGGAAGGAAGGAAGGAAGGAAGGAAGATGCTTCCTCAGACAGCATTTCTTCTCCTATCAGCTCTACTGATAATAATGAGCTGATAGCGAAGGAAGGAAGGAAGGAAGGAAGGAAGGAAGGAAGGAAGGAAGGAAGGAAGGAAGATGCTTCCTCAGACAGCATTTCTTCTCCTATCAGCTCTACTGATAATAATGAGCTGATAGCGAAGGAAGGAAGGAAGGAAGGAAGGAAGGAAGGAAGGAAGGAAGGAAGGAAGGAAGGAAGGAAGGAAGGAAGGAAGATGCTTCCTCAGACAGCATTTCTTCTCCTATCAGCTCTACTGATAATAATGAGCTGATAAGGAAGGAAGGAAGGAAGGAAGGAAGGAAGGAAGGAAGGAAGGAAGGAAGGAAGGAAGGAAGGAAGGAAGGAAGGAAGGAAGGAAGGAAGGAAGGAAGGAAGGAAGGAAGATGCTTCCTCAGACAGCATTTCTTCTCCTATGAGCTCTACTGATAATAATGAGCTGATAGCGAAGGAAGGAAGGAAGGAAGGAAGGAAGGAAGGAAGGAAGGAAGGAAGGAAGGAAGGAAGGAAGGAAGGAAGGAAGGAAGGAAGGAAGGAAGGAAGGAAGGAAGATGCTTCCTCAGACAGCATTTCTTCTTCTATCAGCTCTACTGATAATAATGAGCTGATAGGGAAGGAAGGAAGGAAGGAAGGAAGGAAGGAAGGAAGGAAGGCAGGAAGGAAGGCAGGAAGGAAGGCAGGAAGGAAGGAAGGAAGGAAGGAAGGAAGGAAGGAAAGAAAGATGTGAAAGATGCTTCCTCAGACAGCATTTCTTCTCCTATCAGCTCTACTGATAATAATGAGCTGATAGCGAAGGAAGGAAGGAAGGAAGGAAGGAAGGAAGGCAGGCAGGCAGGCAGGCAGGCAGGCAGGCAGGCAGGCAGGCAGGCAGGCAGGCAGGAAGGAAGGAAGGAAGGAAGGAAGGAAGGAAGGAAGGAAGGAAGGAAGGAAGGAAGGAAGGAAGGAAGGAAGGAAGGAAGGAAGGAAGGAAGGAAGGAAGGAAGGAAGGAAGGAAGGAAGATGCTTCCTCAGACACCATTTCTTCTCCTATCAGCTCTACTGATAATAATGAGCTGATAGCGAAGGAAGGAAGGAAGGAAGGAAGGAAGGAAGGAAGGAAGGAAGGAAGGAAGGAAGGAAGGAAGGAAGGAAGGAAGGAAGGAAGATGCTTCCTCAGACAGCATTTCTTCTCCTATCAGCTCTACTGATAATAATGAGCTGATAGCGAAGGAAGGAAGGAAGGAAGGAAGGAAGGAAGGAAGGAAGGAAGGAAGGAAGGAAGGAAGGAAGGATGCTTCCTCAGACAGCATTTCTTCTCCTATCAGCTCTACTGATAATAATGAGCTGATAGCTAAGGAAGGAAGGAAGGAAGGAAGGAAGGGAATAAAGGAAGGAAGGAAAGAAAGATGCTTCCTCAGACAGCATTTCTTCTCCTATCAGCTCTACTGATAATAATGAGCTGATAGCTAAGGAAGGAAGGAAAGGAAGGAAGGAAGGAAGGAAGATGCTTCCTCAGACAGCATTTCTTCTCCTATCAGCTCTACTGATAATAATGAGCTGATAGCGAAGGAAGGAAGGAAGGAAGGAAGGAAGGAAGGAAGGAAGGAAGGAAGGAAGGAAGGAAGGAAGGAAGGAAGGAAGGAAGGAAGGAAGGAAGATGCTTCCTCAGACAGCATTTCTTCTCCTATCAGCTCTACTGATAATAATGAGCTGATAGCGAAGGAAGGAAGGCAGGAAGGAAGGAAGGAAGGAAGGAAGGAAGGCAGGAAGGAAGGAAGGAAGGAAGGAAGGAAGGAAGGAAGGAAGGAAGGAAGGAAGGAAGGAAGGAAGGAAGGAAGGAAGGAAGGAAGGAAGGAAGGAAGGAAGGAAGGAAGGAAGGAAATAAGGAAGGAAAGAAGGAAGGAAAGAAAGATGTGAAAGATGCTTCCTCAGACAGCATTTCTTCTCCTATCAGCTCTACTGATAATAATGAGCTGATAGCGAAGGAAGGAAGGAAGGAAGGAAGGAAGGAAGGAAGGAAGGAAGGAAGGAAGGAAGGAAGGAAGGAAGGAAGGAAGGAAGGAAGGAAGGAAGGAAGGAAGGAAGGAAGGAAGATGCTTCCTCAGACAGCATTTCTTCTCCTATCAGCTCTACTGATAATAATGAGCTGATAGCGAAGGAAGGAAGGAAGGAAGGAAGGAAGGAAGGCAGGCAGGCAGGCAGGCAGGCAGGCAGGCAGGCAGGCAGGCAGGCAGGCAGGCAGGCAGGAAGGAAGGAAGGAAGGAAGGAAGGAAGGAAGGAAGGAAGGAAGGAAGGAAGGAAGGAAGGAAGGAAGGAAGGAAGGAAGGAAGGAAGGAAGGAAGGAAGGAAGGAAGGAAGGAAGGAAGGAAGGAAGGAAGGAAGGAAGGAAGGAAAGATGTGAAAGATGCTTCCTCAGACAGCATTTCTTCTCCTATCAGCTCTACTGATAATAATGAGCTGATAGCGAAGGAAGGAAGGAAGGAAGGAAGGAAGGAAGGAAGGAAGGAAGGAAGGAAGGAAGGCAGGCAGGCAGGCAGGCAGGCAGGCAGGCAGGCAGGCAGGCAGGCAGGAAGGAAGGAAGGAAGGAAGGAAGGAAGGAAGGAAGGAAGGAAGGAAGGAAGGAAGGAAGGAAGGAAGGAAGGAAGGAAGGAAGGAAGGAAGGAAGGAAGGAAGATGCTTCCTCAGACAGCATTTCTTCTCCTATCAGCTCTACTGATAATAATGAGCTGATAGCGAAGGAAGGAAGGAAGGAAGGAAGGAAGGAAGGAAAGATGTGAAAGATGCTTCCTCAGACAGCATTTCTTCTCCTATCAGCTCTACTGATAATAATGAGCTGATAGCTAAGGAAGGAAGGAAGGAAGGAAGGAAGGAAGGAAGGAAGGAAGGAAGGAAGGAAGGAAGGAAGGAAGGAAGATGCTTCCTCAGACAGCATTTCTTCTCCTATCAGCTCTACTGATAATAATGAGCTGATAGCGAAGGAAGGAAGGAAGGAAGGAAGGAAGGAAGGAAGGAAGGAAGGAAGGAAGGAAGGAAGGAAGGAAGGAAGGAAGGAAGGAAGGAAGGAAGGAAGGAAGATGCTTCCTCAGACAGCATTTCTTCTCCTATCAGCTCTACTGATAATAATGAGCTGATAGCGAAGGAAGGAAGGCAGGAAGGAAGGAAGGAAGGAAGATGCTTCCTCAGACAGCATTTCTTCTCCTATCAGCTCTACTGATAATAATGAGCTGATAGCGAAGGAAGGAAGGCAGGAAGGAAGGAAGGAAGGAAGGAAGGAAGGAAGGAAGGAAGGAAGGAAGGAAGGAAGGAAGGAAGGAAGGAAGGAAGGAAGGAAGGAAGGAAGGAAATAAGGAAGGAAAGAAGGAAGGAAAGAAGGAAGGAAAGAAAGATGTGAAAGATGCTTCCTCAGACAGCATTTCTTCTCCTATCAGCTCTACTGATAATAATGAGCTGATAGCGAAGGAAGGAAGGAAGGAAGGAAGGAAGGAAGGCAGGAAGGAAGGAAGGAAGGAAGGAAGGAAGGAAGGAAGGAAGGAAGGAAGGAAGGAAGGAAGGAAGGAAGGAAGGAAGGAAGGAAGGAAGGAAGGAAGATGCTTCCTCAGACAGCATTTCTTCTCCTATCAGCTCTACTGATAATAATGAGCTGATAGCGAAGGAAGGAAGGAAGGAAGGAAGGAAGGCAGGCAGGCAGGCAGGCAGGCAGGCAGGCAGGCAGGCAGGCAGGCAGGCAGGCAGGCAGGCAGGCAGGAAGGAAGGAAGGAAGGAAGGAAGGAAGGAAGGAAGGAAGGAAGGAAGGAAGGAAGGAAGGAAGGAAGGAAGGAAGGAAGGAAGGAAGGAAGGAAGGAAGGAAGGAAGGAAGGAAGGAAGGAAGGAAGGAAGGAAGGAAGGAAGGAAAGATGCTTCCTCAGACAGCATTTCTTCTCCTATCAGCTCTACTGATAATAATGAGCTGATAGCGAAGGAAGGAAGGAAGGAAGGAAGGAAGGAAGGAAGGAAGGAAGGAAGGAAGGAAGGAAGGAAGGAAGGAAGATGCTTCCTCAGACAGCATTTCTTCTCCTATCAGCTCTACTGATAATAATGAGCTGATAGCGAAGGAAGGAAGGAAGGAAGGAAGGAAGGAAGGAAGGAAGGAAGGAAGGAAGGAAGGAAGGAAGGAAGGAAGGAAGGAAGGAAGGAAGGAAGATGCTTCCTCAGACAGCATTTCTTCTCCTATCAGCTCTACTGATAATAATGAGCTGATAGCGAAGGAAGGAAGGAAGGAAGGAAGGAAGGAAGGAAGGAAGGAAGGAAGGAAGGAAGGAAGGAAGGAAGGAAAGATGTGAAAGATGCTTCCTCAGACAGCATTTCTTCTCCTATCAGCTCTACTGATAATAATGAGCTGATAGCGAAGGAAGGAAGGAAGGAAGGAAGGAAGGAAGGAAGGAAGGAAGGAAGGAAGGAAGGAAGATGCTTCCTCAGACAGCATTTCTTCTCCTATCAGCTCTACTGCCGAAGCTGCTGATTCTGCACATTCTCCAGCAACATCCGGCTTCACTGCCTTCACTGACTTTTATCTCCTCCACTCCGCCCCGTGCCAGACTTCCTCCGACCGCACAGCATTATGGGTGCTGCCCCGTTTTAACTCATTAGGACCTCATATAAGGACAACTGCTGGTTAACAGCAGCATAGGAAGCACTGAACAAAAGTGTAATGGCTTCATAATATGGCATTATGGGGGGGGTGTAGGAGGCATTAAGGATATCAGGGAGACTGTGCAGAAGCATTAGTTGTATTCCTGTGTGTTTGTGTCCACATTTGACTGGTTTCACTGGTTTATTTTAAGTTTTGTGTCTCCCTCACTAACCCGAAGGCCTCAGTTCTGCCACAGCTCAATACATTTCACATATCACCATATTCCAAGTCAATATTTCTGATTTTAACGGGTGAAATATTACACTAAACAACCTTAGGGGAAGTTTTTCACTTTGGCAAGCAACTGGCATGAAATATTAAACTCAATGCAGGGATATTTTATTTATTCCTCTCATTCAGTACAGATTGGATGTGTTTGGCAGAAATAACGCAACTTTAAGGCGTGCCTGATGCCTCAGTTTAGGCAGGAAGTTCCGTGATCCGTTAACCTTCGGTCATCAGAGGGCGGATATAACCGCTAACTGAGTTTTCAGAGACAACAAAAGGTCAAGTTATTAATCTAAGTGACGCCAGAATGCGGACAGGAGACTCTTAGCTGTTTGTGCTGTTGTGCACACTTGGTTAGAGGAAACTGAAACATCGATAGTGCTTCAAAGCGCACCAATATCCGTGTGTTTGAGCCCCAGAAGTGTCCCACTCCCGCTCACATACTAAAACAAAACAAATGCACCGTCTAGTCGATATATCCTTGGGTTTGGGAACGGCCTGCTGGCTCCATTCCTCGCTCACTGTGCCAGATCAGCGGGGCCTCGAGATGAATCATTGATGACCGGTTCCAACGGCTTAATGGTCTCTAATGTTCTGTAATGATCCCCCGTCAACGCCACGTGCGCGGCCTTAATGGATCCAATACCGTGGAGAATTCTGGGGTTTGAACTTCTGTAATTCGGCCTCTTTTGGTGGAGCAGCCCTCGGCAGGAAGTGCGAAAAGCCACGAACACAAGGCTGCGGAGCTCCACGGGCGCAGCATGGCTTTCCCTCTCCGTCGGTCGACCTCAGGTAAGGCGAGACGGAGGCGTTTTAAAAGGGCCACTGCTAATTCTGTCATAAAAAATTCAAAAGACAGTTGGGAGAATATCAGCGTGTTGTAATATGCGTTGGGAGTAAGTTGTTTTAGTGCAAAGGGAACTCAAAGGTTTCGTTACTACGCGCTAAAAGTCTCCGAAGCCGAGAAAAGACTTTTGATACCACGCATTGAAATGATTAGGTGATGCAGCTATTCATGGATATTGACACATTTTAATAAATCTTACACAAGTGTACGTGATTTTAAATGAATATCAGCGATTTGAAACGAAAATTGTTTGATTATTTTGGCAGAAATTAGGTAAAAATGTTGGAAACTAAGCAGAAAAGTTGAGGCGCTGTCCGCGGTGCTGAAACCATCGCGGGACGCGCCCATCGGCTCTGTTGGACACACGCTGGGCTTTTAAAAGAACATTTCCTTTGAGCCCATTCATAATGAATGACGCTGTAATCTTCGCAGCGAATAAAGTTATTCCTTATTTTGTTGAGACCCCGAAATATGGTTTAATCTAAATGATTCTTCTTTTTCTTCCAAAAGTTTCAGTCTTTTGATCTCCGACTAATCCCGGCTGCTCGCATCTGCAGTTTTACTAAAAATAAGACTGATAATAGCATAATTTTGCGCTAAACATCTACAAACATGCTCCCAAACGCAATTTAAGCAGAACGTGGGCATTCCTGTAGGTTTTTTACCGTGTTTGCTGCTGGGAGACTGATCACATTTCTGCTCTAACCGCTGTTCACTTCAACTGAGAACCAAACCCTCTCGGCTAAATGTCGGTATTTACTGTTATTATACAGAAACTTTCCTCTCCAACCTCTTTGTGGAACCAATTAAAATCGCCCACAGGGAGCGCTACAGAACTCCCGATCTAAAAGGACTATTTCCACTTATTATACATCATCTAAACTGTATTTTAAAGTTTCTTAAGGCGTATTTTTTATTACCACATGATACATTATGACTAATATCTTAGTAAAATTGGATATTTTTTTGCATCTTTGTATCAAATCCTCACTAATTGATTTTTCTGTGTTGTTCATTGATTAAATTGTTGATTTAATATCTTTCTGTTTGTCATTGTGGTAACTGAGACACTTGATTTCTCTACACCACCCTCAGGAGGACTTGATTAAATCAGAAATCCCATGAAAGAAAAACGAAGGATCTGATCTAGCATTTGGTTTTAACTTTAGTTTTACGCTTTCATATGTCAGGATGTGTCGTCTTGTGAGGGTTGGTTCATGTAATGTGGGTTGAACTGTATGATTACACCTAAAATAATATCATCTGCACATTTCCAATGGTCTTACCTGACCAGAAGGCCACAGGTGCCCCCTCAGTTTCCCCTCAGACCCTGACCTCAGTGTCTCCATCCTCTGGCTCATTCCCACAGTGGCTTATCTTTTCAGTAAAGTCCTTTCCTCCTCCATGCATCCTCTTTGCTCCTCACTGTCTGATTCTGACCATGTTTTCCTCTGGAGAACAGCTGTTCGGACGCAGGTCGCCCTCCATTGTGAGTCTCTCGGCTTGTTGTCCACCTCCTCCTCTACTGTTTTGCTCGTGCACCATCAGCTGTATCTGGCTCTGACAGCTGTGCATCTGTTTTCCTGTGGGGGCTGCCTGTGGCCAGCTGACATGCATGAAGTGGCTGATTACTGCTCTGTGCCTGCCTCCGCTCTGGTGCTAATGCAAAGCAAACCTCGAGAAAATGACACACCTCGCCCAGACCGAAGAGTGTTATTCACCTCCTTCTTGCAAGCTGCAGCCTTTCAGCAGTGAACCTCTGCACCAAAATAAGACAAGAGCCCCTCCTTTTCCCTCCCTCTCTTTTCACTATTTCATTATTATCCTTATTGACATTTTGCTGTGCCTCCTTCTAGATTTATGTCATCTCTTGATTCTCCACTGATTCTCTCCTCTTTCATTCACTATTCTCTCTTTTTTAATCCGTTTTTTCTTCCTCACTCACAGGCAGACTCAATATCCCATTTTCTCCTCCCACACCTCCTCTGTTATCATTCGTCCTCCCATCCAGTCATCTTTCTGTCTGCTTTCCCTCTATTATTTCATTGTTTATTCTCCTCCCCCAGCTGCACCCCCCCTCTCAGTGGCCCTGCCTATCACACATCAGTATTCAGTGGAACATGTAAATATCATGCCACGTGGGGTGCCAGGCTACAGGTGTCCTGTATGATGAAGGACCTCGTGCAACCAGCCCCTTCCCACACGTCCACACATGCACCCCCTCCACCCCCCCTCGCCCCTCTTCCTCTGGGCGGGCAGGGCTGCAGTAGTTTTATGAACGGCACGGCTGCATCATGATCCCTTTCCCGCAGATCGAGCTCCGACCTGTGTCATTGACAAACATTCCGGCTGCTGCATTTCTGTCACGGACAGCGTCGAGGAGCGGCGCTTCATCACCGGGGGAGCGGTGCAGAGCGGCAGCAGGAGAGGAGGCAGCAGCTGCAGTTCTCATCACCGTCGGCGCCCGGCGCCGTTCGCACCAGTTTAGAAGCTGTTGATTCGCTCCTTGGAGCCGGACTGGATCATCACGCAGCTCCACTTCATCCACGCTCTCCCGGGACAGCCCCAAAAATCACCTGAGGGGGGAGTTAGACAGCTTTTGCCACTCAGACCCCCTGGGGGATGGGAGGAGGCGTCGTTAACGGGCAGTCATTGGCACAGTACTGGATTTGTTTTACGGCTTCCATGAGGCGCCCGGACGCTCTGATGGAGGATTCTTTACGCTTCTTACAATCATGGAAATCTGCGAGTCTGCAGCGGACGGTTTGTGATGCGAACTGAGTCGTGGGTGGCGTAGACCCCCTCCCCGCACTCCTCACACCCCTACCGCCTTGTCCGCGAACACCCCCTTCAACCGGGACGCATCGTCTTGTCTCACTCCATCGGCGGAGCATGTCCCGGGCAGCGGCTATCGCCAGCTCCCTGATCCGCCAGAAGCGGCAGGCACGGGAGCGAGAGAAGGCGAATGCCTGCCGCGGCAGCAGCAGCCCGAGCAACAGCAAAGGCGCAAACGAGAAGCCGAGCAAGCTGAATGTGTTCTCCCGTGTCAAATTGTTTGGATCGAGGAAGAAACGGAAGAGAAGGCGACCACCAGGTCTGAGGGAGGGGGGAGAACAGTTGGAAAACCATGGGGCACCACCACCATGCCAACCATAATCACCATCACCACCAGCATCATCGCCACCATCCAACACCATTTCACCACATCACTGGGGCATCTCACCATCACCTCATCATTTGTCACCGGCAGATACCGGAGCTGTGTCCTCCTGGCAGTTCAAGGCTCATTTTATTGCAATTCTTCCTGTGTTAAGACTCGAAGAGAACTGTTGACCATTTGTGACTCAGGCTCAGCAGCCTACAACTAGTAGTAGTAGTATTTGTAAATGAATAAACCAGAAATAAACTTAGAATGGTCCACGAACATCTGCAGTGTAAATAACTTTAAAAAAAACACAGTTTTAACGATGTGATCAGTCAATAAATATCAGATTTTTCAAAAAAGCAGCCATGTTCAGGGGTGAAGGATTTACTCTCAAGTCTCAGTGGCTGTAAACACAAACTTCTCCTTCCCCACATGGCAGTGAAAAGGTAACATCTCTGCCTTCTTCACCTCTCAGAGCCACAACTGAAGGGCATTGTGACCAGGCTCTCCAGTCGCCAGGGCTTCCAGCTGCAGATGCAGCCTGATGGCACCATCGATGGAACCAAGGATGAAGACAGCGCCTTTGGTAAGTCGGACTCTCGCCTTTCAAGATGCATGAAAGATAATTGACTTTCAGCATTTTCCTTTTTCACGAATCCAACTCATCGCTCCACCTGAGGTTTATTTTTTATTAATCTGACAGTTGTTTGCACGACTTATTGATTAATCATTTCTGCTACAAAATGTCAGAAAGTATCGGAAAATGCAAATTAAAAGCTCCAAGAAGCGAAACTGATGCCTTGAAAATGCTCTTTCAGTCTGACCAGCTGTCCAAAAGACTTGGATATTGAATTTACTGTCATGTTTGTGAATTTTACAATTAAATTTTACACTTTTAATCTTCTGACATCTTAATAATGAGCCCATTTTTTTTAGCTCTGAAACCAGTGTTAAAATACATCAAATTCTGTCCATTTTAACAGGCATTTAAATAGTTTAATTTCATAAATGTCTTTCTTTACAAAAGGAGAACCATGTGAAGGCATTTTTAAGCATCTTTGTGCCTTTTTTCAAAGATTATAAGCACATATTTCTGTTCAGCAGAGACTGAAACCATCATTTTTTGCACTCAATGTGTGGGCTGATGTCACTTTGTGCCACATCAGAATAGTGCATAATGTCAAAAGTTTGATAATTAGCAAGGAGCAATTTAATCTACCATTTATATCCACTTTAGGGCGAGCAAGCAACTTCAGTGAAATCCAATTTATTGATTATTTTCACCCCGTGGATGTTTATTTAATCTGATTTTTAATTCCGGCGGTCACTCAGCAACATGTCAAGTTCTCACTTAATTAGTCAATTGGAGCAGGCTTTTCCTCCAAATGTCAGATGGAAACTCTGAAAATGCCTCCTTGTTAAATGAATTGATCGAATAGCAACAAGCAGGGGCAGAAATAATGAAAGACAACAGATTGAAAAGAATGTCAACGCCACCAGCTCTTCGCCAGTTCTCTCTTTTTCACACGCACGGGCTGCAATGTGTGATTGACGCCGCTTATTCACTTCTCTGCTACTTCTCAGGTCACCAGCTGTTGTGCAAAGAGGAAGACAGGGACGTGCATCCTTTAATTAAATGATTACAGCATGGAAACGCTGCGTCTGGGCTTGGATGAATAATCCCTGTAATCTCCATACGACGGTCATTAAAAAGAACATGGGTGGTTGAAAGACAATGGCTTCTTCTGTAGAAATGTATAAGTAGCTTTTCAGTTTGTCTCTATGGCTGCAAAACAGCAGAAAAATAGAAGAAGTTATGTTGTAGATGGTATTTATCTCCAAATTGAATAAATAAGCTACAAGTTTCAAGTAGGAAAGAAGTTTTGTGAGTGATAGAAAGAGAAATTAGCTGCCATCCATCACCAGATCTTTTCTGAGATGGACAGCTTTGTTGCTGAAGACGTACATAAGCAGCAAAAAACGAGGTCAAATGGTTACTAGGATCCAAGATGACAAGCTACACACAAAGTAGGTTGAGGTAGAGCTGAGAGGCCGGGGCAGCCGGTCCCAGTGTCTCCGAGTCTGTCTGTAGTTCCTGAGCTGGGATTACTCAGATTCAGGGATATTTTCCAAGTCTGGCATCAACAGGTCGGAGATTTGCAGCCAAGGTTTTCCCCTCCAGCACAACAGCCCTGACCTCTACAGGGAGGCTGACGCTTCCCAGAGTTCTGTGGTATTTCAGCCTCCTTTTCTATTTGACAGCCTCCCGTTTTAACTCGAGTTCAAACTAATAACGGCAGTCGTTAAACTTAAACATTAAACTGAGTATTTAACAGGATAATCCAACCTTGCATGTAAATGCTGAGGGTTCAGGGAGTCGGCTTCAGCCTAAGTGGGGGGTGCAGATGGGCAGCTGATAACTGTTTTTTATTAACATCAGACATAAAAGAGTTTTAGTCTGTCAGTAACACCAAAAAAAATCACTTTTACATTATTGTAATGATTGTTTTGCTATTATTAACTAAAATATTTAGATTTTCCTTTAATTTTAAATGAAATCTTATGGTTAAAACTCCAAATCAAACAAAATAACTTGTGGCTTAACCCTAAAACGTCTGAAGACATTAGCTGAATGGAAAATAAATAAGTTGTTTGACAGAAATGATTTTTTAAAAGTTTAAGTACATTCTCTGCGGTTTTTTTTACTGTTAAAATTGCATCTTTTCACAGTTTGGATTTGGATTGTTATTCAAATATTACAAGAAAAAGCCATTTCAAGGCATCATTTCCTTTGACTGTCAGTAACACAAAAAAATCACTTTTACATTATTGTAATGATTGTTTTGATATTATTAACTAAAATATTTAGATTTTCCTTTAATTTTAAATGAAATCTTATGGTTAAAACTCCAAATCAAACAAAATAACTTGTGGCTTAACCCTAAAATGTCTGAAGACATTAGCTGAATGGAAAATAAATAAGTTGTTTGACAGAAATGATTAAAAAAGTTTAAGTAACTTCAGTAAATTTGGATTGTTAATCAAATATTACAAGAAAAAGCCATTTCAAGGCATCATTTCCTTTGATATTATATGAAATAAATGACAAACCAGGAAAAATACTGGTTTTCAGCTGACTTTTCTGGGGCTTTTCTGCTGAAACGTGTCAGTTATTAACCAAACCCTGGTGTTTTGTGTCCCTTTCACTGCATGGATCACTGAAAGCTGAAAGCTTGGCACCCGTTTGAACTTCTGAAATCGCTTCTCTGTGGTAAAATGAAGCTGTGGTTATGTCCTTGACATTGACACGGACTGTTCTCTGTTTTCCTTCGTGTTATTTGTGTGGCTCTGTGTGTGTAGCTGTGTTCAACCTGATCCCTGTGGGGCTTCGTGTGGTGGCCATCCAGGGTGTCCAGACCAAACTCTACCTGGCAATGAACAACGAAGGCTTTGTCTACACCTCTGTAGGTCACCACAAAAACGCACCATCATCATCATCATCATCAGATGAGACTCTTTCTCAGTTTGGGTGCTGAAGCACAGGAGCTTATTATCGTTTCATCAACACTTTAACGGGTGTCAGGCCTCCTCAGGATTGATTTCAGATCATCCCTCACCCCGAGCCGTTCTATCTGATATGTATTTTCAGTTCGGTTCACGCATGCTTCGGTGCATTTGTTTCATCTGGCAGGCCAGAAGGTGGTGTTGGCTGCAGGCTGCGCTTTGAGCTCCTCGTTTTAGCTCTTCAGCTTTGATGGTGGGTGGTGGAGAAGCAATAACAAGGAGAATCAACAAGAATAACACAATCTCAACAAAGCTGAGAGACAAAATGATGAAAAATAACAAACGGAAATAGAAAAATGCCACACAAGTCGGTGTAATAACAGCATCTGGCCTATCAGGTGCAGCCCTGGATGCTTTTTCTTGTTTTCTCAGCTTCACTCATAACGCTGATATCACTCTTTTCATCTTCTGACATGATATTAAAGGCACAAACACAGAAAATACAGCACAATACTTCACGATTTCTCACTAAGTCCATTCAAGAAACTCTCCCTTTACAAACTCCATCAAAATTCATACGAGATCAATGGGTGTCAGCGATAAAGAGCACCCACTCTGTGTCTCTCTGTTTCCCCCGGCAACCTGGGCACCATCTTTCCCAGTGGGCTGGTTGGTATTCAAGGGAGTAGCCTGTTGCTATGGAGACACAGGAATAAGGAAATGCAAATGTCAGCTGTCCTAAGTTGGTGCAGTTTGTTCTCAGAGACTACAGCCCGGCCGAGATAATGACTCAAAGGGCAGTCCAGCTGATGGGTGAAATAGACGAGCGATTGAACAGGTTTTTAATGGAGCTGCCGTTACGATCTCATCCCCTCAGTGACTCCGCGCTTCCATTAGCAAACTTCTCAGCTCCTCATGCCCACTTAATCACCCCCTTGTCTCCTTTCTTTTACACTTTGTTCTCATATCTGTCACCATTTCCACTCAGGAACATTTTACCCCAGAGTGTAAGTTCAAGGAGTCGGTGTTTGAGAACTACTACGTCACCTACTCCTCCATGCTGTACCGGCAGCAGGCCTCAGGCAGGGCCTGGTACCTGGGACTCAACAAGGAGGGCGGGATAATGAAGGGGAACCACGTCAAGAAGAACAAAGCTGCCGCACACTTCATACCGAAACCGCTCAAGGGTAGGACTAATACAGAAGGAGCATCTCCTGCAACACATCTGCATGCTTTAATGTTGAAAAAATGTCGGAAAAATTAGGTAAAAACCTATGAAATAAGATGCAACAGCCCGTTCTTTCACTAAGGTGTGCCAAACAAGCCAAAGAGGAAGCACCTCGAGTGCTAATTAGGTCCTTCAGCCATGTTAGCAGCAGCCCTGAGCAGAACAATGTTGGAAAATGCACACAAAGCAACATACAGCCTCCTTAAAACACCTGAGGATAATAAAAGGAGCCTCTATTATTCCAAATCATACGTAAATATGACCAGGGCTTGGCAGCCATTGAAAGCTTCTCATGGTTGTTCAACCTTTACTGTACATCATAAAGTCGTTTTCGGTATACACACACACTGAAAAAAGTGACTTTTTGGAGTAACTGTCATAATTTCTACCCTGTATGTTTAAGATTCAGTAAGAACTAGAGTTTCTTAAGTAAAATTAAACATTTTATTACCGTAACACATGAATTATAGTGGAAAAGTAAGTTTTACTTCGGTTTCCTCATATCATTTAAATATTTAATAGATGTTTATGACGATAAACCTAAAAATTTTACATGAACTTTACTCTGAAAGTGTAGGGTTTCGAAACGCATGCACGACGCATGCGCACATGAAGCGACACCGCTCCGGACGTTACAGCAGCATCACGCTCAGCAAAGTGTAGCACGCACGAGCGGTACATTTTCACCGCTCTGTTTTAAATCTGTAATAATATATATTATATCTATAGCACGGTTAGCACTGTCGCCTCAGAGCGAGAGGGTTGCAGGTTCGATCCCCGCCTGGTGCATGTTCTCCCCGAAAATGGACACTAATGGACCTAATTTTAGTTAGTAATGTAATCCAAATTCTACAGATATGTAAGATTCCTGCCTTTGAAAAGCAAGTACACTTTACTTAATTTGTTTAAATAAATATACTTTAAAACTTGGATGTAATCAAGTAAATGTTACTTAATATTTTCACATGGAAAGTAACGTTTATTTGATACTGGCAAGTGAGTTTTACTTAATATTGCAGGATTAAAGTCAATTTACATGCAAATACTTACAATATATTTTTTTCAGTGCAGAGAACTCACCATAGGTGACATCTTGGGACTAAAAGTTAAATTCTCAAGGTGAATGCAGCCGCTTATTCAAACATTTTGGCCGGAAGCCAACAGTTAAGAAGTTTAATTGATTTTCCCATTAAAAAAATCACTGTTTTCATGACCCTTAAACCGCGTCTGGAGGGGATCCGCAAATATTCACGATTAAACGCAACGATCAAAGTTAAGGTTTGGAAAACAGTCGTATAATCTCTGGGTTTATATAGAACTGCTCTGCGGGATGCGATAAACTAATCGTGAAATCTGTATTTCTTTCCATTGATCTGTTCGGGGGAAAGTAAGATGATCAAACCATGAAAGGAAATCTGTAGGAAATGTAACTTGCAGGACTAAATTGCAGGCCTGGGAGTGGCTCATCACTCTCTGAACATTATGTTGTCCGAAGGAGGGAAAGAATAGCAAGAAGAGAGGCTGCTGACTGTTTAAATCACAATGTGGCTGGTTTGGTTTCACTCTCCCGTCTAAACGCAACCAGGAGTAGTGAAAAAAAGCTCAAACAGACGCAGAAACTCAGCCGAGGAGTTGTTTCTGGACTGTTTCCCTCAGGAGTTGCTGCAGAGCGGAACAAAGCTGAGAGGATATTCATATCAGATGGGCTCAAACACGACTCCAAACTGATGTTCAAGCTGCTTCTAATCTGCAAACACGCAGCTCTGCAATTGACTCTTTGATTAAAATGCTGTTGTTTATGGATATTAGATTGTGCCAGTTAATGACAACAGATCATTAATTAATGCACTAAAATGTACGAAGAGGTGTTATGAATCTCAAATGTGCCATAAAGCAGGAGATTAGATGCATAGCTCTCTAACTAACTTCACTTAACTGGCTGAACGAGGCATTATGTGAGCTGTAAAGTGCTCCGAGTGGCCGATAAGACGAGGAAAGTGCGGTCCATTTAGCGTACTGCACCTGAGTGGTGCTGCTGCTGAATTAACCATGTGTGTGTGTGTGTGTGTGTGTGTGCGCGCGCAGTGGCCATGTACCGGGAGCCCTCCCTCCACGACCTGACAGAGCTCTCGCGCTCCGGCAGCGGCACGCCGACCAAGAGCCGCAGCGCCTCGGCGCTGCTGAACGGCGGCGGGAAGACGCCCAGCAACAATGACCTATCCTAGCCTCTGGACCCCTCACACATGCACGCAAACACGCACGTCCACAAGCACACACACACAGATCTCAGGCTGACACGCCCACACAGGCTTGTGAGGGGTAGGACGAGGTGAGGAGAGCCAGGGGGGGACCAGGAGGCGTTCTTCCACTTCACGGAGCCCACTGTGACTGACTGTGATGTAAATAAATCAAAGACAATCAATCAATCCGTCCGGTTCTGCTGCAGAGGGACCGGACCTGTGAATCCTTCCCTCCACTTCTCTTCCTGCTGTAGTGTAAAACAGATCAGATCGTACGACTGAGGCGGAGAAAGTCAGTCCCACAGTGAGACTGTTACCGAGAACCAAAGAGTCTAAGAATCAACCAGCTGGGTTAGCGCTATGGAAA
This sequence comes from Leuresthes tenuis, assembly GCF_036924035.1. Taxonomy (NCBI): domain Eukaryota; kingdom Metazoa; phylum Chordata; class Actinopteri; order Atheriniformes; family Atherinopsidae; genus Leuresthes; species Leuresthes tenuis. Next base: position 1,699,819 of record NW_027325375.1, on the reverse strand, counting down.
GGCCAGAGAGGGAGACAGAAAGTCTTTATCTATCCTCCCGAACGCGAAGTTTACACAGAGCTCTGGGGTTAAGTCATATTTTAAAGAACTTTCTGAGGACTTGCCATTTGTTTAGCATGCAGGTGCGCCTGTGTGTGTGTGTGAGAAAGCTGTGCTTGCAGTCGGTGGATTTTACCTTTTTAAGATCTGTTGTATATCAGACAAACCTCCTGAGGGCTTTAGCAGGTTATTTACTGTATATGCTTCCATGCTTTCTTCTTACAGGCGGAGCTTCTCTTTTCGTCCCTTGCTGTTTGTTTGCTGTTGCATGGAAGCTTGTGGACCTCTGCTCAGTAGCAGCATGCCAAAGGTCCTCTTCCCCCCCCCCGATTTCTTTCTTTCTCCTACACTTTTGTGTTCCTGACCACAAGAGAACACTAGTGAGCCGATAGTGTGATACCAGAACACTAGTGAACCAACGTGAGGGTGTTAGGACACTACTGGACCAATAGTTTAGCACCAGAACATGAGTGGACCGACGATGTTGGACCAGAACTTTGGTGAACCAATGGGAGCACAGATCAACTTCATATTTTGGTTCCTGCTGTGGACAAACTAGAAATGCACTAAATAAACTCTTTGTAAAGAAGTGATTTGACTGTTTGTTCTTTCATGTGTGTGATTTAGGAGAAAAATGAGGAGAAAAGGTTCTTAAAGGGCCGGTTCGATGGAAGGAAAGCATAGACAGGCATTCATTTTTAAAAGATTTGGCTGCAAGGGGCATGAACGGTAAGGTCCAAAAACATTTATAGAGTCATAAAATACAAAAATACAACAAGATAAAGAGAAAAATGAGGAGAAAAGGTTCTTAAAGGGCCGGTTCGACCAAATCACAAGACAAATTTTACCACCTGACTCCCGGTTTTTGTCCAGATTTCTAATGACTCACACTGAATTCTTTGCATGCTGTGTATCCTAAGTTAAAATACATTAATGTGTGTTGGACTGGGATCAAATCGGTTTGCTCAGACCACAGATTTTACATATATAACACATTAAAATGATGATGCAGCTGCTGTAAACTCATCTCCCGTCACATGCTGCAGGAAATGGAGGCTCTACTTGTGTCAGAAAAGCCTTTACGAATGGAAAAAGTACTGAATGATGTCCTGTATCAAGAGGGTTTTAGACCATTTCAGTTTAAAATAGTGCTTTAATGTGACTTTAACACTAGAGGGTGTTTCAGGTTGCATTTTGGTGTTTTTAACTGGAGGAAAATATCTTCAAAATTCAAAACAGTAGACGCAGAAATCATTTACTCCAACACGTGTTTTTGTTCACAACGCTGCGATGGAAGGAAAGCATAGACAGGCGTTCATTTTTAAAAGATTTGGCTGCAAGGGGCATGAACGGTAAGGTCCAAAAACATTTATAGAGTCATAAAATACAAAAATACAACAAGATAAAGAGAAAAATGAGGAGAAAAGGTTCTTAAAGGGCCGGTTCGACCAAATCACAAGACAAATTTTACCACCTGATTCCCGGTTTTTGTCCAGATTTCTAATGACTCACACTGAATTCTTTGCATGCTGTGTATCCTAAGTTAAAATACATTAATGTGTGTTGTGCTGGGATCAAATCGGTTTGCTCAGACCACAGATTTTAAATATATAACACATTAAAATGATGATGCAGCTGCTGTAAACTCATCTCCCGTCATATTCTGCAGGAAATGGAGGCTCTACTTGTGTAAGAAAAGCCTTTACGAATGGAAAAAGTACTGAAAGATGTCCCGTATCAAGAGGGTTTTAGACCATTTCAGTTTAAAATAGTGCTTTAATGTGACTTTAACACTAGAGGGTGTTTCAGGTTGCATTTTGGTGTTTTTAACTGGAGGAAAATATCTTCAAAATTCAAAACAGTAGACGCAGAAATCATTTACTCCAACACGTGTTTTTGTTCACAACGCTGCGATGGAAGGAAAGCATAGACAGGCGTTCATTTTTAAAAGATTTGGCTGCAAGGGGCATGAACGGTAAGGTCCAAAAACATTTATAGAGTCATAAAATACAACAAGATAAAGAGAAAAATGAGGAGAAAAGGTTCTTAAAGGGCCGGTTCGACCAAATCACAAGACAAATTTTACCGCCTGATTCCCGGTTTTTGTCCAGATTTCTAATGACTCACACTGAATTCTTTGCATGCTGTGTATCCTAAGTTAAAATACATTAATGTGTGTTGGACTGGGATCAAATTGGTTTGCTCAGACCACAGATTTTACATATATAACACATTAAAATGATGATGCAGCTGCTGTAAACTCATCTCCCGTCACATGCTGCAGCAAATGGAGGCTCTACTTGTGTAAGAAAAGCCTTTACGAATGGAAAAAGTACTGAAAGATGTCCCGTATCAAGAGGGTTTTAGACAATTCCAGTTTAAAATAGTGCTTTAATGTGACTTTAACACTAGAGGGTGTTTCAGGTTGCATTTTGGTGTTTTTAACGCGAGGAAAATATCTTCAAAATTCAAAACAGTAGACGCAGAAATCATTTACTCCAACACGTGTTTTTGTTCACAACGCTGCGATGGAAGGAAAGCATAGACAGGCGTTCATTTTTAAAAGATTTGGCTGCAAGGGGCATGAACGGTAAGGTCCAAAAACATTTATAGAGTCATAAAATACACCAAGATAAAGAGAAAAATGAGGAGAAAAGGTTCTTAAAGGGCCGGTTCGACCAAATCACAAGACAAATTTTACCGCCTGACTCCCGGTTTTTGTCCAGATTTCTAATGACTCACACTGAATTCTTTGCATGCTGTGTATCCTAAGTTAAAATACATTAATGTGTGTTGTGCTGGGATCAAATCGGTTTGCTCAGACCACAGATTTTACATATATAACACATTAAAATGATGATGCAGCTGCTGTAAACTCATCTCCCGTCACATGCTGCAGGAAATGGAGGCTCTACTTGTGTCAGAAAAGCCTTTACGAATGGAAAAAGTACTGAAAGATGTCCCGTATCAAGAGGGTTTTAGACCATTTCAGTTTAAAATAGTGCTTTAATGTGACTTTAACACTAGAGGGTGTTTCAGGTTGCATTTTGGTGTTTTTAACTCGAGGAAAATATCTTCAAAATTCAAAACAGTAGACGCAGAAATCATTTACTCCAACACGTGTTTTTGTTCACAACGCTGCGATGGAAGGAAAGCATAGACAGGCGTTCATTTTTAAAAGATTTGGCTGCAAGGGGCATGAACGGTAAGGTCCAAAAACATTTATAGAATCATAAAATACAAAAATACAACAAGATAAAGAGAAAAATGAGGAGAAAAGGTTCTTAAAGGGCCAGTTCGACCAAATCACAAGACAAATTTTACCACCTGACTCCCGGTTTTTGTCCAGATTTCTAATGACTCACACTGAATTCTTTGCATGCTGTGTATCCTAAGTTAAAATACATTAATGTGTGTTGGACTGGGATCAAATCGGTTTGCTCAGACCACAGATTTTACATATATAACACATTAAAATGATGATGCAGCTGCTGTAAACTCATCTCCCGTCACATGCTGCAGGAAATGGAGGCTCTACTTGTGTCAGAAAAGCCTTTACGAATGGAAAAAGTACTGAAAGATGTCCCGTATCAAGAGGGTTTTAGACCATTCCAGTTTAAAATAGTGCTTTAATGTGACTTTAACACTAGAGGGTGTTTCAGGTGTCATTTTGGTGTTTTTAACTCGAGGAAAATATCTTCAAAATTCAAAACAGTAGACGCAGAAATCATTTACTCCAACACGTGTTTTTGTTCACAACGCTGCGATGGAAGGAAAGCATAGACAGGCGTTCATTTTTAAAAGATTTGGCTGCAAGGGGCATGAACGGTAAGGTCCAAAAACATTTATAGAATCATAAAATACAAAAATACAACAAGATAAAGTGCCATAAAGAGTCATATCTGAAAAATATACCCAATTTTTTTCACATTGCAACCACAAACATTTGTTTATTTCAGTGTCAAACTTGGTGTTTTTTTTAAAAGATTTAAATACAAGATAGTAGCTACCTTTTCTCACTAATAACGATAATTTAAGACGATAGCAAAAACTTTAGTTTGTCAATTGTCACGTCCAAGTTATTTGTCTGTAAAATAAAGTGAAACCAGTAGGTTTAGGTAGGAAGTTCATAACTCTCACAGTGTTTCTTACCACACGCTCCCTTCTTTGCTTACATTTCACTTTCTGCAGCCCGATGCAAACACTCAGATTCTGTATATATCTAACGTCCATAGTGATCCCATTAATACTGAACTGGTATATCAGTCATATTTACAGTGGTTGAGGCAGCATCCTGCTGTCTGTGCTTATTTTTGAAGAATTTCTCTTCTTCTTCTTCTCTTTAGTGCCAGTTATCCGTCTCTTCTTGCCTTCTCCTTTTCACATCCTCCTGCTAAAGCTCAGCTTTCCTCTCTCCATGGGTCCCTCTGTCGATCTGTTAAAGTTCAGTCTAGGTCCCCTTCTTTGATTCCCACTCCTGGAAGCCATGAGAGTAGAAAACATTCAATATATCTGTCCAATGTGAGTCTCCTGCAGCCAGAGCCAGTGTCTCCTTGCTTTTTTATATTGTCCATGCTGCTAGCTCATCCGTTTCCTCACAACCATTACAAGCCCACCTCTAATCATATATATTCTCCACACATTAGGTTCCCAGCAGTGACAGAAAGCCTCCGTGGGCCGATGTGCGGTTAGATTTAAGTACACACCAGGACATTAACAACAAAACAGACCACACATCCAGATGCACAAATACTCTACCTTTGCTTTCTGCATGACGTTCCCCTTGGAAGAGGCGTAAAGGGATGGAGGACGTTTACGAAGCTCAGATGCTGAGTTGACCGGGACGGTCTCAGTGTAAACCTTTTCCACCTTACATGCTGGTGCCTGTAAACACAAACAGACATCACAGCACATGCAAAGTAAAGGTAAGACTGTAGGAAATGTGCCTTTTCACTGTTTTGGACTATTTTCCCACTAAAAAGCAGCAGCTCAACTCAGTTAAAAGGTCAAAACGCGTTTTTCTGTTGAGATAAACAGAAAAATCGCAATAAAAACAGGTGGTGGCACAGCTCTGCCACACTGGAGGACATTAGATATTTAAACAGCTTTCCTGGTGGACCAAAACGCGTGCTAAAGTTTCTCCTTGGGACCCAAAACGCGTGCTAAAGTGCCTCCTTGGGAGCCAAAACTTGCTAAAGTGCCTCCTTGGGAGCCAAAACTTGCTAAAGTGCCTCCTTGGGAGCCAAATTGTGCTAAAGTGTCCTCTTGGGACCCAAAACACGTGCTAAAGTGTCTCCTTGGGAGCCAAAATGTGCCAAAGTTTCTCCTTGGGACCCAAAACACGTGCTAAAGTTTCTCCTTGGGACCCAAAACGTACTAAAGCGCCCTCTTAGGAGACAAAACGCGTGCTAAAGTGCCCTCTTGGGACCCAAAACGTGTGCTAAAGTGCCTCCTTGGGAGCCAAAACGTGCTAAAGTGCCTCCTTGGGAGCCAAAACAAGCCAAAGTTTCTCATTGACATCACAGCACATGCAAAGTAAAGGTAAGACTGTAGGAAATGTGCCTTTTCACTGTTTTGGACTATTTTCCCACTAAACAGCAGCAGCTCAACTCAGTTAAAAGGTCAAAACGCGTTTTTCTGTTGAGATAAACAGAAAAATCGCAATAAAAACAGGTGGTGGCACAGCTCTGCCACATTGGAGCAAATTAGACATTTAAACAGCTTTCCTGGTGGGCCAAAACGCGTGCTAAAGTTTCTCCTTGGGACCCAAAACGCGTGCTAAAGTGCCTCCTTGGGAGCCAAAACGCGTGCTAAAGTGTCTCCTTGGGAGCCAAAATGTGCCAAAGTTTCTCCTTGGGACCCAAAACGTACTAAAGCGCCCTCTTAGGAGACAAAACGCGTGCTAAAGTGCCCTCTTGGGTGCCAAATCGTGCTAAAGTGCCCTCTTGGGACCCAAAACACGTGCCAAAGTTTCTCCTTGGGACCCAAAACGTACTAAAGCGCCCTCTTAGGAGACAAAACGCGTGCTAAAGTGCCCTCTTGGGTGCCAAATCGTGCTAAAGTGCCCTCTTGGGACCCAAAACGTGTGCTAAAGTGTCTCCTTGGGACCCAAAACATGTGCTAAAGTGCCTCCTTGGGAGCCAAAACAAGCCAAAGTTTCTCATTGACATCACAGCACATGCAAAGTAAAGGTAAGACTGTAGGAAATGTGCCTTTTCACTGTTTTGGACTATTTTCCCACTAAACAGCAGCAGCTCAACTCAGTTAGAAGGCCAAAACGTGTTTTTCTGTCAAAGCATTTTGAAGCAGCTGTGAAATCATATGTTGAGATAAACAGAAAATCCGCAATAAAAACAGGTGGTGGCACAGCTCTGCCACACTGGAGGACATTAGATATTTAAACAGCTTTCCTGGTGGGCCAAAACGCATGCTAAAGTGCCTCCTTGGGAGCCAAAACGTACTATAGCGCCCTCTTGGGACCCAAAACGCGTGCTAAAGTGCCTCCTTGGGAGCCAAAACTTGCTAAAGTGCCTCCTTGGGAGCCAAAACAAGCCAAAGTTTCTCATTGACATCACAGCACATGCAAAGTAAAGGTAAGACTGTAGGAAATGTGCCTTTTCACTGTTTTGGACTATTTTCCCACTAAACAGCAGCAGCTCAACTCAGTTAGAAGGCCAAAACGCGTTTTTCTGTCAAAGCATTTTGAAGCAGCTGTGAAATCATATGTTGAGATAAACAGAAAATCCGCAATAAAAACAGGTGGTGGCACAGCTCTGCCACACTGGAGGACATTAGATATTTAAACAGCTTTCCTGGTGGGACAAAACGCATGCTAAAGTGCCTCCTTGGGAGCCAAAACGTGCTAAAGTGCCCTCTTGGGAGCCAAAACGTACTAAAGCGCCCTCTTGGGACCCAAAACGCGTGCTAAAGTGCCCTCTTGGGAGCCAAAACGTACTAAAGCGCCCTCTTGGGACCCAAAACACGTGCTAAAGTTTCTCCTTGGGAGCCAAAACGTACTAAAGCGCCCTCTTAGGAGACAAAACGCGTGCTAAAGTGCCCTCTTGGGACCCAAAACACGTGCTAAAGTGCCTCCTTGGGATCTAAAACTTGTGCTAAAGTGCCTCCTTGGGATCTAAAACTTGTGCTAAAGTGCCCTCTTGGGATCTAAAACTTGTGCTAAAGTGCCTCCTTGGGAGCCAAAACGTGCTAAAGTGCCCTCTTGGGACCCAAAACATGTGCTAAAGTGCCCTCTTGGGAGCCAAAACATGTGCTAAAGTGCCCTCTTGGGAGCCAAAACATGTGCTAAAGTGCCCTCTTGGGAGCCAAAACATGTGCTAAAGTGCCCTCTTGGGAGCTAAAACGCATGCTAAAGTGCCCTCTTGGGACCCAAAACATGTGCTAAAGTGCCTCCTTGGGAGCTAAAACGTGCCAAAGTTTCTCCTTGGGAGCCAAAACGTACTAAAGCGCCCTCTTAGGAGACAAAACTTGTGCTAAAGTGCCCTCTTGGGAGCCAAAACATGTGCTAAAGTGCCCTCTTGGGAGCTAAAACGCATGCTAAAGCGCCCTCTTAGGAGACAAAACTTGTGCTAAAGTGCCTCCTTGGGAGCTAAAACGTGCCAAAGTTTCTCCTTGGGAGCCAAAACGTGCCAAAGTGCCTCTTTGGGAGCTAAAACGTGCCAAAAGTTTCTCCTTGGGAGCCAAAACGTACTAAAGCGCCCTCTTAGGAGACAAAACGCGTGCTAAAGTGCCTCCTTGGGAGCTAAAACTTGTGCTAAAGTGCCTCCTTGGGAGCTAAAACTTGTGCTAAAGTGCCTCCTTGGGAGCTAAAACGTGCCAAAAGTTTCTCCTTGGGACCCAAAACGTACTAAAGCGCCCTCTTAGGAGACACAACGCGTGCTAAAGTGCCCTCTTGGGAGCCAAATCGTGCTAAAGTTTCTCCTTGGGAGCCAAAACGTGCCAAAGTTTCTCCTTGGGAGCCAAAACGTGCCAAAGCTCTGCCACACTGGAGCACATTGGACATTTAAACAGCTTTCCTGCTTCTTGGACAGGAGGAGCGATAACAAAACGAATAACTGGAACTTCTCCAGAGTACTTTCATAAGAACTATGCAGGGGAGTCCTGTAAAGGTACCTTAGCTTCAGCTGCTCACCTGTACATTGATCTTCAGGTCAGTCGGAGGATCTAGCGCTCCTCTCGCCAGTGATTTTTTCAGGTTTTCTTTGACTTCTGTCAGTCTGAGCTCCAGCTCCACCCTCTCCTCCTCCTTCTGCTTACACAGCGTTTCCAGCTCAGCGAGACGCTTCTCGCCACCTTGACCTGCACACAAGCCAACGTCATGAACACAGCTCCAAAGCTAAAGTCTGCACAGTTCTGTGAGAGGTATCCATCCCTGACCTGCGTCGCTCTTCATCTCCTCCTTCACTTCCCTCTTCTCCACTCGCAGGGTGATCAGTTCATTTCTGAGCGCCTCTTTTTGCTTTTCCAGCTCCTCTTTCTGTCTCAGGTACCGCTTGGCGTCCTCCTCTGCACGCATCTTCCCATATCGTCCATACTGGTTTACATCTAGGAGAAAAACGGAAGGAGCATTCAAAATGCTGGTGTTGCATCTTAATGAATGGCTGCCTAATGAGTTCTGAAATGAAAGGAGACTCACTGGAGGTGTGTCTCTTAATGGCAGCCTGTTGCTCTGTTTTTTCAGAGTCCCGACTGGAGAAGGAAGCATGGCGTCTCACCTGACCTGCTTTGCTCTCCACATCTTCGTCCTGCAAGATAGGGGAAAATCAAATAAACCTACATTAAACCTACAATAAACCTACAATAAACCATCATTTACTGAGTTAGTTTGATGGTTTTTGGCTGTCTTTGCAGACAGAGAAATACAATGAAAGGAAAAACATGAGAAATATCTGCACTGGTCATAAATAATTATGTTTTAAACATAAGCTTTTGTGTAAATGAAAATCATACTTCGTTTTATCAAAAACCTCATTATGAGCACTGGGACGCCAGTAAAGCCCAGCACAGATGCTAAAAAAACATCTGTAAACAAGCAGGGCTTTACTGTTTTAAAAGCAGAGGAATTACACAATAATTTAAGTCCATTTGGATTCTTTAATGAGCTCTGAGTGTCAGGGGAAAGGATCAGAGAGCAGAGATTTGCAGATTTTTGCAGATTGAACAGTCAAAGGTTTCTCAAACTGTAGGTCCTCACCGCAATGCTTTCATAAACCTCATCATACGTTCTGGAGTCGACTGAGGCACTGCTGGTGGAAGTAGCCCACCTACCAGAGGAAAGAAAAGAGAGTATTTCAGGACTGAGCTCACAATAAGGCAGAGGCCCTCTCATGTATTATAAAAATCTGCATGTGGTCATTTTATTTAGCAAATTTCTGAATGTAACTAACTAAAGAAAATGTTTCTGAAGACAAAACAATCCTTGAATGTGTCGATTAGTTAATTGAAGAAATGTTTAAGCTCTGTGTTGTTAAGAAGAATGTGTGCAGAATGTGTTCAGTTCTATAATCTATAATCAGTTCTATAATCAAATGACTGGAGAATGGCTCCAAAGAACCGAAGACTTCCAGCCAGCCTTTTGGCCACGATAGCAGCAGACAGAGAATATCATTGGAAATTTGCCAGCATTGGAAAATGCTAAAGTGCCTCATTGGGACCCAAAACGTGCTAAAGCGCCCTCTTGGGAGCTGAAACGTGCTAAAGTACCTTCTTGGGAGCCAAAACGCGTGCTAAGTGCCCTCTTGCAAGCCAAAAGGCGTGCTAAAGTGCCTCCTTGGGAGCCAAAACGTGCTAAAGTGCCCTCTTGGGAGCTGAAACGTGCTAAAGTACCTTCTTGGGAGCCAAAAGGCGTGTTAAGTGCCCCCTTGCAAGCCAAAAGGCGTGCTAAAGTGCCTCCTTGGGAGCCAAAATGTGCTAAAGTGCCCTCTTGGGAGCTGAAACGTGCTAAAGTACCTTCTTGGGAGCCAAAACGCGTGCTAAGTGCCCTCTTGCAAGCCAAAAGGCGTGCTAAAGTGCCTCCTTGGGAGCCAAAACGTGCTAAAGTGCCCTCTTGGGAGCTGAAACGTGCTAAAGTACCTTCTTGGGAGCCAAAAGGCGTGTTAAGTGCCCCCTTGCAAGCCAAAAGGCGTGCTAAAGTGCCTCCTTGGGAGCCAAAATGTGCTAAAGTGCCCTCTTGGGAGCTGAAACGTGCTAAAGTACCTTCTTGGGAGCCAAAACGCGTGCTAAGTGCCCTCTTGCAAGCCAAAAGGCGTGCTAAAGTGCCTCCTTGGGAGCCAAAACGTGCTAAAGTGCCCTCTTGGGAGCTGAAACGTGCTAAAGTACCTTCTTGGGAGCCAAAACGCGTGCTAAGTGCCCTCTTGCAAACCAAAAGGCGTGCTAAGTGCCCTCTTGCAAACCAAAAGGCGTGCTAAAGTGCCTCCTTGGGAGCTGAAACGTGCTAAAGTACCTTCTTGGGAGCCAAATGGCGTGTTAAGTGCCCCCTTGGGAGCCAAAAGGCGTGCTAAAGTGCCCTCTTGGGAGCCAAAAGGTGTGCTAACGTGCCTCCTTGGGCGCCAAAACGTGCTAAAGTGCCTCCTTGGGCGCCAAAACGTGCTAAAGTGCCTCCTTGGGAGCCAAAACATGCTAAAGCACCCCCATGGGAGCCAAAAGACGTGCTAAAGTGCCTCCTTGGGCGCCAAAACATGCTAAAGCAACCCCTTGGGAGCCAAAAGCGTGCTTAAGTGCCTCCTTCGGAACTAAAACATGTGCTAAAGTGCTTCTTTTGGAGCCAAAACATGTGCTAATGTGCCTTTTTTTTTGTTCCGACCCTTCCCTTCAAAAAGTCTGCGCACGCCACTGATCATACGTGTTTAATCTACATCTGAATGAAACGTGACATACATTTAATAATCTGCTGCTCCAGGATAACATCAGTTCAGATCACTGGTTACTGGAGCTGTGTGTGCACTCTCCTACCGTGTGAACTTTCAGCTATGATGCACTTTGAGTCCCGCTCTGTTGCCATAATTTGGCGCCTGAGGGTCCGTGCAGCTCATGTGATGAATAGGGAGGATGTGGATGAAACAGTAGCTATCTTTGGTAATTACACTGTTTCTAAATGACAGTTGCTTTAACTCTTGTTCTAGAGCTGAAGCAGTTAAAGGAGCCTTTTGCTGTTGGACAGTCACAGGAAAGGACAGTTGCAAGGTTGTTCTTTTCTCTTTTTGCCCTAACAAAGAAAGAGGGTCAAAGGGCCGAGGTCTGGGTTTGCTACTATAATAAGAAACAGGACATTCTCATTAAGTGCAGGAACTCACATGAAGGAGTGTCTGGCAGCATGTCGTATGTCAGTGAGCGTGTCTACGTCGATGTAGTCGTAGTGCAGCTCTTCAGGGAGCGTGGCGCTGCCAGTCTCTGCAAACAAAACACCCAACCAGCGGCCAAGGTCCTCAGAGCAGCTGGCCTGATGGACAAATACACTTTTCAACAACTTGTTTTATCTGGACACACAACAGGAGCTCATCTGGATCCATAATGAGAGCCAGGAAGCATAAGTCTGCCTTCATAAAACAGGTAAAGTTTTTCATGCCCATCTTTTTTAATTTAAAGCCATAATCAAAGGTAACAGCCCCCCCGTTTTAACTATTAATAACTGGAGCATATATGGATATGGATACATGTCAGAAATCCATCATTTCTGGCTATAGTGATTATTTTCATACATCAAAACGTAATGGAAACTGGGCTCATCCAAATCCATAATTACATTCATTAAATCTAGAATGAACATTTGAGTATCTGGAATATAACTTAAGAGAAACTCCCAAACATCTGCATCAAATGATCATTTCAGACACAATAAAATAGAATATTTCAAATCTACAGTGAAAATATCATCACAAATAACAAACAAACAGGCCTAAAAAAGCAAAAAAACCACAAACAAAACAGCACAACATATAAAAGTCCAACCCGGTGCGATAAAATGGTTTAAATCTTTATACTTTTCAGGAACACCGCACCTCCAAAGCTGCCAGTTCATTGCCTCCTTGCAGGATGCGGAAGGAGAAAGGATGTTTAGGCCCGAGCCCGCCTGGCACCACCTCTGCCCCCTTTAGCGGCACCACAATGATGGGGGGCCGCTGGTCGCCGGGGTCCTTTTGCAGGTACAGGCTTCCACTTCGCAGCGTGCACCAACGTTCCTTCCAAGAGCCGCTAAGGCACACACTGAGACTGCCTGTGGGAGGAATTATATATATATATATATATATATGCTTCTATTTGTTTCGGATCTACAGCATCTACAGCATCTATTTTGTATTTTCTGAGCCGTACAGGAATAATTTCTTCTTCTTCTTACAGGTTTTAAGCATTAGCATTACAGTGCACTGATAAGAGAAACTCTGGCAGCTACACAAGAATTTAAATTTAGATCATTTTAGTTTTAATACACTGCACCCAGGCAATGGAACATGTATTAAATATATGACAAACCCATGGTTATAATAGAGGTATTAACAGCTGCAGCTGACCTGAACATTAGCAGTAAACATAGCCTATTTTGCAGCATAGTATATGCTTCACTGGTGTTTTTAACAAGGACACCAAAGGTCTTTTTCAGTATTCAACACCACAGAAAAAATGCATGTACAGTTACTAATGATCCACCAACTACTCCTCAAACACAACAGCAACTTGATTAGGTCGTGTCCTCACCACAGCGGGGGTTGTCGGGGTGGCCAGAGGAGGACGGAGGCTCTCCTGGCAGAGGAGGCTTCTTTTTGGAGAAGGTGATGATTCGATTGATTTTCTTGCCTGCAGCTCGGCTCATCGACCCCGTCAGCTCGGAGAAGGCACCGCGCTTCCCCCTGTCTGAAGCCAGAAGAACCTGGATTAAAACCCTACATCATGTAGCCCCATCTTGTTCTGACATTAGCTCTGTTAAAGTTTTCTAACTCAAAAGTGAGACATTGCATTATTTCATACGTTTAAATGAGGGACCGTCGATCTAATCGGGATTTAAAGAGCTTTTAGAATAAATAATATCATGCAGTTTCTGTCTTTTATGACCCAACAAATCTTTTCAAGTTCATTTCAGTATGAAGCAGCTGCAGCAGGGCTCAGTTCACCCTGCTTCCTATGATGTCAGTGGAAGACAATCGCAGGAAGAGGGCAGGATGGATGTCATATCTGCTTGTGCTTTGCTTCCTGTATCTCCCTCTCTCTCATGTCTCTTTTAGGTTCAGAGCTGCTCGATCAGTAAACAAACTGCGACAACATGACTGTTTAGCCTGCTTTCCCACCTCAGATTATAGAGTTCCTGGCTTTATCCTTCCTAATTTTGACAGAAAACATTAAAAACATTCAAATTAGACACTTTGGAGCACGTCTGTTTATGTCTGTGCGCTCTGGAGCCTTTTAGATGGAAGATTAGATTCAAAAAGCGAGGTCATTCACTGTAATTTGGCTTTGGATAAAAGTTGAGTTAGGAACCGGAGATGCTGTTCAGTCAGAATGTGACTTAAAATTTTCAGGTTTTCATTAGGAAACAACACTAAAAAGTATGGTAATGTGTGTGTATATATATATATATGTAATTCTATTTATTCTCATTGACATAAATAGGGTAAAAATGTCATAAACATCTGTCAGAATAAATCAAAACTGTGAATATGTTCTGAAACAATGTGAAATAAAATGAGACTTATAGCAGTCAAGATGCTTTTAATCAATGATTAATGCCCTGAAGGGAAAAATTAAATAGTCTCTTAAAGGTTTTTTAGTTAACTCAATGTCTATAACACAATGAGACGCGAACTAGCTGTGCAAATAGCTTGCATGCTAGTAGTTAGCATAGCATATCACAGTAAATGACACAATTCCAGCTGTATGCACTTAAATGTAGGTGGTTAAAGGCGCCCGTTTTCTCTCCAGAATTGTTACAGAATCCCTTGACGTAAGAATTTAATGCAAAGGTACCCCATGAACATTATTTTCCATGATGAACTGTGGCTCCATATGTTTTTTTAGAAGCCTTTCGGCGCCTGAAATGAATGTTAGTTAATGTTTTCTGTTGGAAACGCCCCTGTTGAAATGCTGGTGATTAATGCCCTGAAGGGAACAATTAAATAGTCTCTTAAAGGTTTTTTAGTTAACTAAATGTCTATAACACAATGAGACGCGAACTAGCTGTGCAAATAGCTTGCATGCTAGTAGTTAGCATAGCATATCACAGTAAAAGACACAATTCCAGCTGTATGCACTTAAATGTAGGTGGTTAAAGGCGCCCGTTTTCTCTCCAGAATTGCTACAGAACTCCTTGACGTAACAATTTAATGCAAAGGTACCCCATGAACATTATTTTCCATGATGAACTGTGGCTCCATATGTTTTTTAGAAGCCTTTCGGCGCCTGAAATGAATCTTAGTTCCCCGTGGCTTAATGCTTTCTGTTGGAAACGCCCCTGTTGAAATGCTGGTCACCGTGGTAACTCAGAAAACGAAGAAATGTCTTACGGAAAGGAAAAGTCTATACCATCTGTCACTGAATTACTGCTGTCAAATGGTGTGTTTAACCCCAACCATGCTTTCTTACACCCATCCAAGCAGCTTTAAAGTTTTCTCTCCTGGGTGAAAGTCCTGTAGGTTATTTCTCCAACCTCTAAATCTGCACTCGGTCCAGTAAACATTCTCAGCAACCAGAAAGCAGATGGAGAGCAGTACTCTTTCAAAGTGACCTTCAACCATTTTAAAGAGACACGCAGGAATCATGTTGAACTTCCCCAGTCTCTCTGCAACTCTTAACTCTTAACTTAAGCTGTGGCATCTTTAAAGGTCACACTTACTGAGGGAGTCAGTGGCCTCTCGGCCCGGCACATGACCGGTAGACTGATTGTCTGCTGTTGGTCCGCTGTCTGAGTCTGACGCCTGTCTGTCAGCCTGCAGCATCTGAGGGAAAACAAGGGAATTACTCCATTTGTGTGTGTTTTTTTTAATGTTACTGTCTGTAGTTTTAAAAGCTATCATGTGTCGGGTGTAACTGCCAGGTCACCGTTTACTTTGCTCAGACCGAGCCAGCTCAGCAACCACAATAATGTCACTTCACTCACTGCTTGTAAACTAGGAGCTAAAGGAATAGTTGTGTCATGCGTGGGCAGAAGGAGGTGACATCAGCTACACTGAAATGTAAAAACTAGGGTATAGATTCAGAATTAAATGAATGAATAGCTCTCATTTGGATACAGGATTTTACAGAGGTTAAGACAGATAAACTGAAGGGTATAAGAACACCTTGTCAAGCTCCAGCTTCCTCTGTATGATGGGAGAAGTGGATCCATTCAGTCCATCGGTGTTGTTACACTGGCTGCCAACATCCCGGACCACCTGAACTCAGAAACAGACAACCTTCACTTCCAGAAACCCCCCTCAGAACCAGCCCTCTGATTCAGAAACCTAATCTACCTTGAGCCATCGCTGCGCCTGTTCTTTGCTCTGAACTGCCAGGACGAGCGCCTCGCCTCCAGGCAATGAGAAGCGCAACTCGTGCCTCTTTTTCCGGCCCTCCTTCGGGACGTAGATGACATTGCAAAGATTCAGCGGCAGCTCTATGTGGGGGGTGGTCTCCTTGATGTTCTTATAACACTATGAAAGACAGACAATGTTCACTTTCTGTCAGTATCGTTTAAAGACCATCCTGGAATCATTGTGGGAGATACTGTGGCTAACAAAAGCCCTAAAAAATGCAAGAAATTTGATGCTATGACATGGATATTCAAAGATGTTTCATCACCAATCAAGTCTTACCTGGAGTTTATTATCTCTGACAACCACTAGCTGTTTAGCCCACTGTCCAAAACGTTTTTTCCGCAGCAGGAAGGCACAGATGCGGCAGTCTCTGACTGGTCCGTCTGGGCTTTCTTCAGCAGCCCATGTCTGAGATGGGTCCCGCCCCTTGGCCTCCTCTTCCTCTTCTTCATAAGACTCATAGGAGCTGCTCAGAGCGTCTGAGTCATTGTCTGGATGTCAAAAAACACCACAGAGCATGTACCTCAGTTAATAAATGCATATTTGGCTGCTATCGTGTTCAAAGTAAGACTCACAGGAGCTTTTAGGAGGGCCGTTAATCCTGGTGGTGGGGTAGTTATCGTCAGCATCTTCATAGTAAGCATCTTCGACAGAGTTCCTCGAAGCTAAGTGGGGAAAACTCGTGTGAACTAAAGCTCATAAGTTGTTTAATTAGAGTTAATCAGATCTATGAGTGTGTGTTTGTACGAACTGACGGTTCATGTTGGTCGTAAAGTACTGCGGGGTGGATCCAGGATCTAGAGGAACAGCCTCTTCATAGTAGTCATCAGGAAGGGGGGTGGTTGGTAGGGGAGGGGGCGTGTCGGTTGGCGTCTAAAGAATTTGAGGTTTAACCAGAATTGTGGGTAAAAGCAGCAGAGAAGCGAATGCAGTATACAGTAAACGACTTACAGATTTATTTAGGTGAGTCTTTTCCTCCTCATCTTTCTGCTCTTTCTGCTCCACGGGAGACGCACTGAGCATGTGCAAATCGCAATCTGGGGGAGCAACAGAAGATAGGCTAAATACACAACCATCAACACCAAATGGAACTGGTCTGTAGGTATTCTGAAGGTCTACTAACCAAAATCCTCAAATAGAGACTCTACAAAGCTAGTGCCATTTCCATAAAGACAACTGTTCATGTAGACATCTGATCCATTGACTGTGGAAAACAAAGAAGTTAGAGACAGAATCAGAATTATGACTTTGGCCTGTCCTGACGGAGAATAAAAGCTTTACTGTCGGAGACGGCAGGAAACCTGCGAGACCTCGTGCTAAAAGAGGTGAAAGTCTGACTCCACCTGAGTATGTTCTGGACAAACCGAGCCAGCCCATTATCACAGTTGTCAAGCGTCAGGATATTTTGTTTGTCCCCTTTCTTTGACCTTGCCTCATTATCCCCTTTAAACTTTGCATTTCATTATCCTCTTACATCAATCCTTTTATCCCCCCTGACTTGCTACACGCTTCCAGATAAACAAGGATCGGTTGTAAAGTCCTCGGGGAGCTTTGATATAGCAAATGCTGAGTTTAGCAACCAATAAGAGTTACTGGAGTGTTAAGGTGAGCCGCTGCAGCCTCGCCTGCTCATGACAAGGAAGCCAACCTTTTGATGAAAAGAAAAAGTGTGATAAATGCAGGATTACTCTGTAAATTACTCTTTTTGCAGTGAAAACTGAATCATGATAACATTAAATTTTTTCTCACTGCTTGTTTTATGAAACCTTTTCGTTAGAAAAACCCTGTTCAGGCTCAGAAAAGCTGAGGATTTGAATACACACAAACGTTTTCTGTGCTGTTTAAAAGCGAATGAAAGACAGTTAAAGCTTAAAGATTTCTCGATTTGACCGTAAAGGCTGTAAAAGAGACGATTGTGGGATGGTATCGATTTCTTTGGGCAGAACTTGTGACCCCAGTCATAACGAAAATGTTGCTTTGTAATGTAATGAATTGTCTTTCTTTCTTTTTTTAACTCTTTCCCAAAATCAATTTGAGACATTTTGTTGCACAAACTTACCTAAACTACTGAAAATTAAATGCAGTTTAAAGAAAAACAGGTTTGGCTGCACATGGGGACTCAATAGGACACTAAAAAACACTGAAATTAAATCAATCAATTACAAAAACATGATGTATATTGGATATAAACCTGGATAACACTGTTTTACAGCCTTTTAGCTAACATTTTGGACCAGTGTAGCTATCACACATTATGTCAGTATTTTGAAAATGCAGGAAGAAAGTTACGCAAAGATTTAAAAGCATTCCTTTCGCTCATCGTATCAATAAGGTGGGAAATACAGGTTCAGTGTGGGCTATGTGCTCACTGACACTGCTCTGGAGCCACTGGAGGAATGATGCAATCATAAAAATGTTGCTTTGTAATGTAATGAATTGTCTTTCTTTCTTTTTTAACTCTTTCCCAAAAACAATTTGAGACATTTTGTTGCACAAACTTACCTAAACTACTGAAAATTAAATGCAGTTTTTAAAAAAAACAGGTTTGGCTGCACATGGGGACTCAATAGGACACTAAAAAACACTGAAATTAAATCAATCAATTACAAAAACATGATGTATATTGGATATAAACCTGGATAAAACTGTTTCACAGCCTTTTATCTAACATATTTTGGACCAGTGTAGCTATCACACATTTTATTTGGAGAGTAGATGGTCTGTTATGTCAGTATTTTGAAAATGCAGGAAGAAAGTTACGCACTCAACATAAAGATTTAAAAGCATTCCTTTCGCTCATCGTATCAATAAGGTGGGAAATACAGGTTCAGTGTGGGCTATGTGCTCACTGACACTGCTCTGGAGCCACTGGAGGAATGATGCAATCATAAAAATGTTGCTTTGTAATTAAATGAATTGTCTTTCTTTCTTTTTTAACTCTTTCCCAAAAACAATTTGAGACATTTTGTTGCACAAACTTACCTAAACTACTGAAAATTAAATGCAGTTTTAAAAAAAAACAGGTTTGGCTACACATGGGGACTCAATAGGACACTAAAAAACACTGAAATTAAATCAATCAATTACAAAAACATGATGTATATTGGATATAAACCTGGATAACACTGTTTTACAGCCTTTTAGCTAACATTTTGGACCAGTGTAGCTATCACACATTATGTCAGTATTTTGAAAATGCAGGAAGAAAGTTACGCAAAGATTTAAAAGCATTCCTTTCGCTCATCGTATCAATAAGGTGGGAAATACAGGTTCAGTGTGGGCTATGTGCTCACTGACACTGCTCTGGAGCCACTGGAGAAATGATGCAATCATAAAAATGTTGCTTTGTAATGTAATGAATTGTCTTTCTTTCTTTTTTAACTCTTTCCCAAAAACAATTTGAGACATTTTGTTGCACAAACTTACCTAAACTACTGAAAATTAAATGCAGTTTTAAAAAAAAACAGGTTTGGCTACACATGGGGACTCAATAGGACACTAAAAAACACTGAAATTAAATCAATCAATTACAAAAACATGATGTATATTGGATATAAACCTGGATAAAACTGTTTTACAGCCTTTTAGCTAACATTTTGGACCAGTGTAGCTATCACACATTATGTCAGTATTTTGCAAATGCAGGAAGAAAGTTACGCACTCAACATAAAGATTTAAAAGCATTCCTTTCGCTCATCGTATCAATAAGGTGGGAAATACAGGTTCAGTGTGGGCTATGTGCTCACTGACACTGCTCTGGAGCCACTGGAGGAATGATGCAATCATAAAAATGTTGCTTTGTAATGTAATGAATTGTCTTTCTTTCTTTTTTAACTCTTTCCCAAAAACAATTTGAGACATTTTGTTGCACAAACTTACCTAAACTACTGAAAATTAAATGCAGTTTTTAAAAAAAACAGGTTTGGCTGCACATGGGGACTCAATAGGACACTAAAAAACACTGAAATTAAATCAATCAATTACAAAAACATGATGTATATTGGATATAAACCTGGATAAAACTGTTTTACAGCCTTTTAGCTAACATTTTGGACCAGTGCAGCTTCACACATTATGTCAGTATTTTGAAAATGCAGGAAGAAAGTTACACAAAGATTTAAAAGCATTCCTTTCGCTCATCGTATCAATAAGGTGGGAAAGCTCTGGAGCCACTGGAGGAATGATGCACGAGGTGCTAAACATTATGGATAACAGTGCATATAATTTACACAACATAGGGATAAAACATTAGAGAGTGTTCAGTCAGAGGTTTCTTCAGCTTCGCTCTAACAAAAAATGGTACAGATGGTGCTTCTAATGCTAAAGCAACAATATAACGGCCTTCTTTGTGTCTGTACCTGACAGTGAGTCCATGATGTTGCGTATGGAGGCCACCTTGTCGGCGGTAGCAGGACTGACCGTCTCGTGGTCCAGCATCTTCAGGAGACAGCTGAGCTCATTCACAAGTCGCTCCATCACCACTGGCAACAACAAAAACAACTCTTTTATTTGGGATTGTCTCCTAACTGAATGCTCTTTGGCGAAAATAACCTCCAGGCCATAAGGCAGCATAGCTAAAATGCTTATACTGTTACACCAAGTGCAGCAAATATCAATTTAGCATGTGCATGTGAGGCCCTTCGGGCGAGCAGAACTGGCAGTTGACGAGGGGCATGAAGTCCCTTTGGATCTGGGAGCTTAGCGCCTGTTGCAACAGCTGACAGGGAAGAGATGTTCAACAGCCCTCCACCCATGGACAGCGTGGAGTGTGCTTTCTTTAAAAAACGAACTGTTTTCACGCTCAACTCTGACATCCTGTGTGAGTCCGTGTTTGTGCGAATGTGTGCGCCTGTTTGTGCGTTTTGTTGACCTTGACATTGTTCCCAATGCCGTGACACACTCTCACACATCCTGCCTGCTCACAGCCGACAAAGAGAGGAGGAGGGAAGAGAAAAGATGGTTACGTGGAGGGGCCAGGAAGCTTCCTTCCACGGAGGAAATGGAGCCAAAGTAAAGACGAAAATCTATAGCTTCAGCTGAGAAGGACACTGTAATAAACAGGTTAAACATCTGTTTGAACCCAAAGCAAACAGGTCTGATAAAGTAAGGCCACTGCAATTATGGGGTGGATCAGTCAGAGTTTAGGAGCTTTTACCTCTGAAACGGTTTCAGTGGAAAGTTTTCTTGTCTGATAGTGATGACCTGCTCTTTTATTCCAGCAGCTTTTCCTTTGGTGAGCTCCTTAAAGGGGAACTCTGGTGTTTTTAAACCTTATTTCTGGCATGAAATACGTTCATCTACTCACTGAGAACAGTTTGGTGAAAGTCGGCGTCCTTCAGAAGATATTTAGATAACTGGAGATCCATATAACGGAGTGAACGGGGCTTAGAGGATGCAGCCTCTAAATAAGGCATTATCTGTCTTTATTTCACCAATACTTTAAGAAGAATGAATGAATGAACTTGTACTATAGCTCTGTTAGCTCATAGCTCTGTTAGCTCATAGCTGCTGTTAGCTCATAGCTGCTGTTAGCTCAGAGCTGCTGTTAGCTCATAGCTCTGTTAGCTCATAGCTCTGTTAGCTCATAGCTCTGTTAGCTCATAGCTGCTGTTAGCTCAGAGCTGCTGTTAGCTCATAGCTGCTGTTATGTGGCTACTTGCAGCTATAGGAGAGCTAACGGAGGGATTTCTACACAGGCACTCTACTGGGACCACTTCATCCACACGCCCCCCTGCAGCACAGTTTATTCACTCCGTGCTCTGTGACAGTCGGCTAACTTCACACAGAGTTTGCTGCTGATAGTTTTGTGCAACATGGCAGGATATTTATCAGATTTTGACAATGTGGACGACAACTTTGAGTAAGATGGACGTTCTTACCGGAGTGAATAAACTGTGCTGCAGGGGGGCGTGTGGATGAAGTGGTCCCAGTAGAGTGCCTGTGTAGAAATCCCTCCGTTAGCTCTCCTATAGCTGCAAATAGCCACATAACAGAGCTATGAGCTAACAGCAGCTATGAGCTAACAGAGCTATAGCACACGTTCATTCATTCATTCTTCTTAAAGTATTGGTGAAATAAAGACAGATAATGCCTTATTTAGAGGCTGCATCCTCTAAGCCCCGTTCACTCCGTTATATGGATCTCCAGTTATCTAAATATCTTCCGAAGGACGCCGACTTTCACCAAACTGTTCTCAGTGAGCAGATGAACGTATTTCATGCCAGAAATAAGGTTTAAAAACACCGCAGTTCCCCTTTAACTGATTATGAAGCGGCTTTGGTTTAATTTTCCTGAAAAGGGCATTTGTTTCTGTTATGTTTAGGACTGTGAGGGCCATGGAAAAAGCTTCAGTTTGTGTCCTTTTTGGATTTTGAGGTGCGTTTCGGCCTGTTTTCATCTTTTACAGATGCTGTGATACCTGCAGAATTAGCTGGTACTTTACTGAATTCCTTCTTTATTCTACACGCTCCTCATGTCACTGACTGTGACTAAAACAATGCATGATGGATCCATCCCTCCCTACATTTCCTTAAAGCCACCAAATTCCCAACTTATGATGCATAATTTTGTAGTGACGATGCAAAAAAAAGATATTTTTCTGAAGGTCATTTAAAATAAATCTGGGGTTTTTCCTCTTTTTTTTTTTAGGAATCCTACAAGTTATTTCCTGAGAAAGCTCTCTTGGTTTTCCAGATCTCAACCCGACTGCTTCTGTTCGCATTAAGGGCCATTTCTTAATTACATTATGAAATCAGGAAACTGCTTTCTTCATAACCTTCTCCTGTGGGCATCAATCTTGGCAGCTGCATAGAAGAGATGCCAAGTACTAAGCTGCCGACTGACAGAACAAGTTTGAGGGAAGCTTTAGAATTTGCATCACCTGGCTTTTCCTATGACTGATCCTAAAAAGCTCATTAGAGAAAGTTAGAGCTCAGATCTCTGAGGGTACATTTGCACGGTGGCTGTTTCCTTCTAAAACTGTAAAATTGTGCAAAACAAACCAACCAAAACTATTTTAAAAATCAATCTTGTGCAAAGCATTCAATAAACGTCTAAGCTTTAAGTTAATCTCTTTCAGATATAAGTTTATCATCTATTTACAGCTGCAGAAAGCAAGCATTGTGTGTCGTGGAAACATTTTAAGATGAGAAAATAAACTGAGACATTTGATCCAAAACAGAAAATGAACATCAACAATCACAGAAAATCATCACAAATATTTTCAGGAGCTGACCCTTAGACCCCTTTGACCTTTTCACAGTTAAAAAAGCACCAAAATGAAGTGTTTTTCATGGCTTTGTTGGCCAGGATCACTTCAGTTTTCAACAGATGTGTGACTAAGCTGAACTAAGAGCAGAAAAAGCTCCTTTTCTTTCACACAAACTGGAGACAGAGAGAGTGAGAGAAAAGCCCTCTCTGCCCCTCTTCCGCCACCCCCCTCATTCCAACAATACTCTATTGTCTCCACAAGGGCCAAAATTAGAAGACCACAATGCTGCGCGAAACCAGAGAAAACAATCGTATTGTCAGAGTCAGAAATAACAAAACAGAACAGGAAGTAGCACACAGCCACACAACGTGTGAGCGGGCGTGGTGCAGCGCAGCTGCGTCGCCTCGATCCGTGGGCATTCAGGGTTAAAGGATATATCTCCAGCAGCTGTGGTTTCCTGTCTAAGCTGTCGACAGAGGCTTCTCTTCACTCCTTCCTTGACTCTCCACGCTATCCCAGCGGCGAGCCTCACCTCCTCTTTCTTTTCCTCCCACTTTCCTCATCTTCTCCTGCTGCAAACTCTCCTTCCATCTGTTGTTCACATTCTTTCTTCCAGCCACACTCTTTTGTCTCTATCCTCAGCTTTGTCAAAACAAACCTAATAAGAGCTTTTCCCTCGGAAAGGTGCCAGAACTGTTATATCAGCACACTGCAGAGTTATCAGCATTAACAGCCCCTGCCGGGTCTATTTCTTTATTTCGGCAGTCGTGGCCATCTTCTCTCGGGGGACCGGAGGCTTCACAGGCTGAGAATCAGCTGTTCTGAAAGCTTGTGGTCAGTCTCACCCACAGAGGGATCTTTGTTACCCCCCCCCACACACGTATTTCCCCTTCAAATTCACTTTTTTTTTTACTCGTCAGTCATTCAATCACCAAAAGGGACACACAATGTATCTGTTAATTCATATTTTACTGACTAATAGCACACAATCACACAGTCACAAGAGCACTAATGAGAATGCATTTGTGTGTTTACTGTTTCTTGCATTTCTCTGTGTTAGCAGACGGACTTCGGTCATGAGACCTGAGCCATGCGACTATCATTTGCTCTGATTTAGTGTGTTTGGTTGCAGCTCAGAAGAAAACAGCTGCTGCTGCTGCTGTTTATCCCACCACAGGCTGAAAGAGAAAGCTCTCCTCCTAACCTGAGGCTTTAATTCCCATCCATTACACGTCTAACCCATCAATCAACACATCTCCAGCTCTTATCCAAACTATCCCTCCTTGTCAAAATGTTTTCAAGACTTCGAGCAGAAATGCAGTTTATCTGGACACTGAAATTGATCTCTTGTCATTTCCATTAATTCAGCTGCCTGAGGCATATGAAAGGAGCATTTTAAGATATAACTCAAGCCTCAAAAGTGTTTGAAGCTGCTGTTTTACTTCTCTTCCTGCCTCCCCCATACTCCGAGAGGTTTCTCTCGTCCCCTCATCTTCATTACTTTCTTTCCCCTGAGCTCCCCCCGCTCAGATCCTTTCCTTTTAACTCCTCTCCCTAATGTGACTCCCGTCCCTTCTCCAGACACCCATCCTCTTCAGAGGGAGGTCAGAGTTCAAGGCTGGGCGGCCCCAGCAGCTCCCTCTGAGACAAAAGTCTGCTTCAGAGATTCAGCATCCTGTAAATCATATTTTCATGACAACAGTCGATGGTGTCACTGCTCAGCTGGGGTTAGCTCTCAGTCAGACACTTTAAAAAGTCCACGAGCTGGCAGGACCCATAAAAAGAAACAGCTGTGGGAAAACACTGGAAGAATTCTCCTTTTCACATTCTTTCAGTATCTTATCACTTTCTGCAGATAATTAACGGTTCACAAAAAAAACTGAGCCAATGTGGGCAAGAATGAGTTCAAATTCAAGCCAAGGCATCGTAGGACCGCGGTTTGATCGGGTAAAACGTCTCTCAGCCACTGGAATTCAAATGTTTTCTCAGGGTGATGCAATCCGAGTCAAACATTAAGGAAAGCAAACTGTGAAAACATGAAAAACGTGAGGGAAGAGAGGAAAGTGGGCCGTGGAAAGAAGGAATTTGGTGTTTCTGAAAGGGTCCTGATAACATGCCCTGGGGCACACATGTTTTCTGCCTGTTGTTTATCTGCTGAACCTGTTTTCACGGCACTTTAAGTTCAGTTTCCCTCCAGCTGTCTCTATATACATTTCTAATGTGTTTCATAACAGCAAATAGATGGAAATACTTCTCAGGGAAGACATGTCACATGACTTATGAATGCACAAAGCTGTAATATCAGCTATTCAAATCTATCATTGGCATGAACTTTAGTGTCATTTGTTGTGTTCCTTCTGTATGAAACTGAGACACACGTTCATACACATTATTACACGTTTTCATAGCCACTAAAGGTTTGAATCACGTTGGTTTTTCACTACAACTTTTCCAGGAAGTGAAATGGTAGTGTTTCTTCTTCTGTGACGGAGGACTGCTCCCATCACACCAGCTCAGTTTCTGGCCTGCTGCTGTGTTATATTTCTGAAAATGTAACTTAATCACTCTTTGACTTGTGATAGCGCTGCAGTTTACGGAGGTTAAGACGTTTTTCTGTGTGAAACACATCTTGAAATGAAATCATGAGACCGTGTTCTGTACTTTCTGACTGAAAGAAAATGGAAAAGAGGGGTGAGTGGGGGGAGGAGGAGGAAGGGGAAAGGAAAGATAAGGAGACCATGGTTAAGGTCAAGGACTGTGACAGATATTAAACAGAAAGAAATGGTGTGCCTGAGTGAATGAAAATGAATGAATTAAATGAAAAATACTTGTTTCGCCCCAAAGGGAAATACTGAAATGAACTGTTCACTTTTTGAATGTCACAGATTTAAAATCTACGTCTGAATTCAGTTTAGCTGCTTCAGTCACAGGGTCCCAGTATAGTTTCTGCTGGCTCATTTTCGACAAATAAATACAGATTTATACATATTATGAATGTACATAATAGAATAAAAAGAAATACTTTTAAGATACCTGGAGAATATCAGGCAAAATGACATAAGATGCATCATTTTAGCGGTTCAGGCTGGCATAAGTGTTAGATCCTAACTGATATAAAAGTCTATTTCAGTACATTTAAGTTAGTGGCATCATTTTGTGACTGTTCATTCATGTCAGCTGAGTAGGCAACATGATGAGGACTTTCCCTCGGACTGATTTGGCCGTTTCAACGATTTCTTTCAGATGTTTTTTCCAGATTTCCACATTTTTCATCACCTGGTGCCGCATAATGCAGCTTCCTGTTCGGGGCTTTAAACAGAGCGGCCATTCAGCTGCTTCCCTGCAGCTTCCAACAGGGCGCTTCTGTGTTGGGATCAGGTTGCATCACTCTACCTGAGGATACCTCCTCCATCCACACACACACCAGCCGGCGCGTGGCCACATGACATCACACCAGCCTACTCCAACCATGGAGCCGGGCGCGAGGCGCACACAGTTAGTTTGATCCCATGAATGCACGAAAATCTCATTTTTTATTGATTCATTCTCTCAACACCACACTCCTGGAGTTCATCTGTAGGACATATTTCCATATTTCCTCAGTTCCAGTCTTCTCTGTGGACGCCTCGTCTCAAAGTTGTGGTTTCTCCTCTGGAAATATGAAAAGGTTACTTATAATAAAGGCAGCCCGTTACTCACCGCTCTGGCGCTTGGAGTCCATGTCGCCTGATTGTTTCCGGTTATAATCCCTTCATGGTGTCAGTAAAAAGTTATTAACATGTGGGACGCGTTGCGCACAGCCTGGGCGGCGGACTGGAGGTCTCTGTGCGGCTGAGTGACTCAGAGTGGCCGCTACAACTTACAGTTCGGCGGCTGCATGTTCGTCATCCAGCGCTCCGCTGGGTCCTATCGCCAGCGCAGTTCCGACAAGACTCCTCATTACGCCACACTATTTCTATTTGAGGAGATTAAATCCCCGTAAACCCGCGAGATCATTTGTCCATTTGCCTTAATAGAATTACGTGACGGCTCGTGGGTGCGCGCGCCGTCAGACACCGTCCATCTAACCGAGCAACTTACTTTCAGAGGCGCATTTTACTCCCAGCTGGGAGGAAAAGTGTTGTTTTACACGCAGAATACGTGCTGCATTCACACAGTTAGATGATGCATTACCCAGCAATAGCAGCATTAATGTGTTCACACATCCAACAACTGCAACAGCAACATGATTTTAAATAATATAATACTTTTATAACTGTCTGTAATGGCACCTACTTTATTTTCACCTGGTTTCCCAGGAATTGGTTCAAATGTATCAGGCCAAAGGGGAAAGTGTGAGGATCTCCGAGGTTTCTTAAAGTGGGGGGTGGATGTCTCTTCATATTCATGAGACAGTCTGCAGGGGGGGGGGAGTCAGACTTCTCTGCCTTTGCTGCTGCTAATGTGATTCAGAATAAATCAGCAGAACCTGAGTAAAAACGTCCAATAGGAGTCAGGAGAAGTCTGTAACCTGTCAATCACTGGTGCTTCTGCAGGTGCCATGGTTACTGAACTGTCTGTGCGTCACCATGGTAACCTCCTCTGCAAGCTGAAGCACAGCAGAGAGGTAGGGGGAGGGATCTGTTCTTCAACTCCTGCTTTGACTCATTGCCTCAGCATTCCACGGCTAATATAGGTCCGTGGAGTGGAAGCTTTTCTTTGTTCTAATCTACAATAATGCATCATATTGCACTTTTCCCCTTGAAATGTTTCCGTTTTTTTCTGTTGAGGACCTGGATCAGTCACTGGTCTTTCCAGCCTCTGTAAATGTAGGAATAAATGGTGCTGAGAGGTCACGACTCGTTCCTCAGAAATGTCCTGCGTTGCTCTTGTGATTTGACCACAAAACACATCCTGTGGCACTATTTCACAGCACTATTTACCCCACAGAGTCCGAGGTATAACCCTGCAGTAAATGTCCAAGAACTACTGCAGAGAACAGAGCCGGAGCGACATGAGGTATTAATGTGAGTTTTTTAATGACTTTTCAAAGGTAAAGATGCAGCTCGAACCTCCCAGGGCTGCAGGCCTCTTTGTGGGGAGATAAAGGAAAAGAAAACCTCGCCGGTACATTTCAGTTCTTTCGATACTTCACTAATCCAGTGACTCCTAACCCGAAAACACAGAGAAACCTTCTTCTTTTTAGGCTTTCAGGGAAAAATAACAGTGGCAACAATAGGAAATGATTGAGTCATTTATTCAAAAGTTGCAGTGAAAGATATGAGCCTGTAGATGACAAATATTACCTCCAATAAACAAAAAGAATCACTTCCACACACAGTTGATATGTTAAAAGCGATCTTTTGCTGCAACCTGTGAACACACCAGGGTAAAAAGCCATCCAACACCTTCTGTTTCTGACACATCAGCCCAGTTCAGACAGTTTCTCCTCATACCCCTTCATCACTTTTCCTTCTTTCATATCAGTATTCTTCTCTCTATTCAAAGACTAAACTGCCACCAAAGTGCCACTGAAATGAAGCGCTGTTTCTCAAGTGTCGCTGTAGGCGTGCACTTGGTTTCCTTGAATAAAATCTGTGAAAGAATGAGGTGATTAACCCCAGTTAAGATCTCTGTGCTCGAAGCCTGTGAAACTGAGATGGATATTCTGCTCATTTCCTATAAAATAAGTCTTAACACTGATATGGCTTCAGTTTGCTGTTAAAAAGCAGAGGAAACCCTTTGGTTTTCAGTGTTTGCGCCTTAGAAACACAACATGAGGGATTATCAACCTTAATGCTGAGACTCTCGCTGTGTTTGTTTCTGTGTCTGTGAGTAAAAGTGAAGCTCTTCATCATAAATCTCCCTTATTTTTGGCATGAATCCCCCCCCAAAGTATGACACATGCTCAGTTTGGTACGCAGGTTCCTCCAGGTCTCCGTCTGCAACACACTGCCACCTGCTGGTAGGAGCGGCAGCAGCAGCCTCCTGCTGCTCTCTGCTCTCCCTCCACTCATCCAGCTTCTCCACAGTTGGCCGACTCCACATCTATTGCTTAAGAAGCCTTGGCACACACCAGTTAAAGCACGGCGAGAGCACGAGGCCAGTGGTTTTCTTTTCCTGACATCTGGGGGGGTGACACACTCCGGCGGTCAGGAAGCTGCTCTGTCAGACGTGGAGTTTTCTCAGAAAAGTCGGACCTGTTTCTTCAGCTCGTTCTTTTTCCACTGAGCGAGGCGGTCAAAGGCAGACATGGACATGCCGAAGACTCTGTAAAACTCTTCTGGTGAGAGGTGGCGCTGTGAGAGCAAAGATCAGATTACAGAAGCACATAATCACACAGTGTCTGGAAAAAAAAGGCGGCTAAAAAAAGATCAGACGGCTCCCAGAATGAACCAGAAAGGACTTTTTCCACCACAGGAGGAAAGCAGCATGCTCTGTGAAACATTTCAGGAGGAGGATTCCCTCTTTTAGCTTCAGTATCAGTTTTCAAACCCGTTCAGATTCCCCCCATTTAGATGAGTTTCAGACTAATTCGATTCATTTTCTCAGTCTGCTCAGTAATATTTAGTGTTTTGCCAGTTTTGGATCAAATAAAACTGAAATGCCTGACTTAGAAAAGTCTTCATTCATTCATTTAATCGACTTTCGGTTGCAAAAGGATTTAAAGCCTTTCGGCTATTTTGTTTCCTCCTCTTTGCTCATCCAAACTCAACCAGGTGGTTTAGCAGCATCAGTGTCCAGACTCTGGACTGATCCCTCCAGGACCAGGCGAAGTTTCCCTGAAGTCAACCTGGTGCTTTCTTGGCAGCATCCAGCATCCAGGAGGAGGATTCCCTCTTTTAGCTTCAGTATCAGTTTTCAAACCCGTTCAGTTTCCCCCCATTTAGATGAGTTTCAGACTAATTCGATTCATTTTCTCAGTCTGCTCAGAAATATTTAGTGTTTTGCCAGTTTTGGATCAAATAAAACTGAAATGCCTGACTTAGAAAAGTCTTCATTCATTGATTTAATCGACTTTTGGGTTGCAAAAGGATTTAAAGCCTTTCATAACTTTAGCTCGGCTATTTTGTTGCCTCCTCTTTGTTTCCCTGAAGTCATCCTGGTGTTTTCTTGGCAGCATCCTTGCTGTTGTGGTCTAGATGTGAATTTAAATCTCGATCCTGAGCAATCTAAAAAGATTTGAACTCATTTTGGCTTACATCAGTCCCCTGAGCAAATAGTCCCCACAGAATGATGCTGCCACCACCGTGTCAGACTGTGGGATAACGTCACTAACACTCACTTCCTGGTTTGGATTTGTAGCCAGTGCTGATTTAATCAGATAAGAGGCTTTCAGCGCTCATTCAGGTACCTTTTAGGAAATTTGCAGCAGGCTCTCGTGCACATCTTGGACAGGAATGACTTCCCGTGGGTAACTCCTCCATTAAGGCGGGATTAACGGAGTTCACTTGTTGGTTACCTGTCTGACCAAGCTCTGAGTTTGTTGATGGTACCAAGTTTCTCCATTTTAGACAGGCAGAGCCCACTGTTTTAGGCACTTTGAATCCCAGAGATGTCTTATTCACCCCTAGAAGTGTGCCTTACAACATGCCCGACTCAAAGTCAGCTTTCTGGACCTCATGGCCAGGTTTTCACAGCAGTTTTCACCCATTACATGCAAGAATATGTAACATTTGTGATAATATTCAGTCGGCTCGGTTAGGCACAGGTGAAGTCTAACAACTGAAATGTTTATTCTTTACAAAAGATGGCTTTCAGGAGGCACTTTATGTCTTTCCGTGTTGTTTTTACGCTCTAATGTTTCAGTGGAAGTACATCTGGTTGATGGTGATGCAGATGTTTACCTCTAGTCTGGCTCTGTCCACGTCGCCAGGGAGACGCTGCTGCCCTCTGACTGACACCACCAGGGCTTCATATGGGTAGATCTGACGGGGAAAAAGAAGGTATTACCCGTCTGTGACCACTACAGATGTGTTTCAACATTAAATCAGCTTCTCACACTCCAAAAAAATGAAAAATTAAATGTATTATCATTCTTAACAGAGCAACTGTCTCCATTTCCAGCAAATAAACATAAGATTGCAGAGGATACAATGCTGACACGTTCTGTTTTATCCTTTCTTATTAGTAGAGAGACATGATAAGTCTGATGATAAGTGGTTCCCACCTATGGCGTAACCACGCATTCTTTGGGGGGGTCGTGCCCCCCAATATTGAGAAAATACCAACCTGCCCCCCCCCCCAATATACAGAACAAAACATGTAAAATGCATGTTCTCCTTTTATGAACCCTGTCAAGGGATCGGTCTCTTGTTATGTCTTATTTATTTTCAACTTATTTCCGTGTGTTACCATGGGAACGTAACGGCTGCGTCGCGGTCGCCGTTGGTGATGCTAACAGCCAATGAGAGTGACCCACCGGGCGCGCCGCCGGGCGCGCCGCCGTCTCAGCAGCGGCTCTCCTTATCTTTACGTTGGACTTCTACTTTTGACGGAGCCGCTGCTCAACAGAGCAGATTGTACCAGAACAGGAAATCCAACACAGAATCAACAAAATAAACTTCCGCCCCCTTTCAAAATAAAAGAACTTAAAACAAAAATAACATTAGACCATTAGACTATTAGACTTTTCTAAACCATGGTTCCCACCCATTTCAAAGAAATCGGATCGACTTTGACTGTCTGGATGCATTTTCTGTTATTTCAATCTTAAGCTTAAGCTAAAACGTTCCGGCACACGATTCAAAAACACATTTTGATTTGTTTGTGGTTCATCTTGACATAAAGAGACAAAGTGGGTGGCTCACACAAACCCCAGTAAATGCCACAGAGTTGCCCTTTGTCAGTGTTCATTTAGGAATTTATTGGTCTTTGATAAGTGAGTCAGTAGAGTGGGTGTGAGAGAGTGAGATGCAGTCAATGGAAACCGGGAACACTTCTTTCTTATCTATTATAGACTGGTGCAGGCTTCTCCCACTAGACTCAGGAACAGCAGCATCCTACCTTGTATTCTGAAAGAAAAGAAGAAGATAAACAGATAAAGTGAAAGGAGAGCTACATTAAGAGAAAAGCTTGAATTCATTCAACATGCTTACCTCTGATCTGCCAGTTGACTGCATTACTGCCGTCATACTGGTAATAATCTGCACCTGCACTCCCAGGCTGCCAAAACACAACAAAATCAGTTTGGAAAAACACTTTTCTGTCTTCATAGAACAAAAACGACAGAAACTTTAAATCTGGGACTTATTAATCCATCACAATCTGACCACTTGTCACGTTTGGCCTCATGTAGCAATCTGATATAAATGACTTTCAAGGACTGTATCACAGCTTAGTGAATGTTCATGTTTGTCTCAGTCTCTTTCTGTACATCTCTTTTGGTTTTAGTTATATGTTCATTCCATATATTCAGAGTTTCATTCAATATATTCAGAGTTTAATTCAATATATTCAAGGTTCATTCAATATATTTAGAGTTTCATTCAATATATTCAGAGTTTAATTCCATATATTCAGAGTTTCATTCAATATATTCAAGGTTCATTCAATATATTCAGAGTTTAATTCCATATATTCAGAGTTTCATTCAATATATTCAGAGTTTAATTCCATATATTCAGAGTTTCATTCAATATATTCAAGGTTCATTCAATATATTCAAGGTTCATTCAATATATTCAGAGTTTCATTCAATATGTTCAGAGTTTAATTCCATATATTCAGAGTTTCATTCAATATATTCAGAGTTTACTTCCATATATTCAGAGTTTCATTCAATATATTCAGAGTTTCATTCAATATATTCAAGGTTCATTCAATATATTCAGAGTTTCATTCAATATATTCAAAGTTTCATTCCATATATTCAATTAATTTGATTAATTTCCTGAACGGCATGCCATAATATATATATATATATATCTATATATATATATATAGATATATATATCTATATATATATAGTAGAATATGCAGTAATTTCCAGTCAAATGTTTTTAAAGGGAGGATTGTGAATATCTCATAATGTCCACATACAGAAAAAAAAGGATAAAATTATATGTTAAATGACATAAATAATATCAGGACTGAACGACATATGAACACACCCCTGTGTAAAAAAAAAAAACCTCTGAAAAATGGGAGAAATATCATTTTTAGCATTTTTCAAGTGTTGCTAAAGTAAAGATTTGTGAAACAACCACTGGCCTTGCAGTAAGAAGGCAAACTCAGCATGCTTTATACTTAATACTGTGTCCAGTAAATGACTGAATATCACCTTTTAAATGATAAAATTAATCTATTTCACGGGATAACAGAAGCTACATACCGTCCTAGCTAATGCTAGCTATGTCTAATAGGAAAAGTGTGCATTTTTAATTTGTGGAAGCAAGTTAGAAACTTTAAAATTGATAAAACAATGTGTTTTTTTATCTTTAGTGTCTTACTTTAGTCACTTCAGAAGAAGCTATTCTTCCCTGGACTTATCCCTGCGACTGCTAACTTCACCCTAAAGACATTTTACCTTATCTCAGATCCTTAAATGACTGAATATCACCTTTTAAATGATAAAATTAATCTATTTCTCGAGGTAACAGAAGCTACATACCGTCCTAGCTAATGCTAGCTATGTCTAATAGGAAAAGTGTGCATTTTTAATTTGTGGAAGCAAATTAGAAACTTTAAAATTGATAAAACAATGTGTTTTTTTATCTTTAGTGTCTTACTTTAGTCACTTCAGAAGAAACTGTTCTTCCCTGGACTTATCCTTGCGACTGCTAACTTCACCCTAAAGACATTTTACCTTATCTCAGATCCTTAAATGACTGAATATCACCTTTTAAATGATAAAATTAATCTATTTCACGAGGTAACAGAAGCTACATACCGTCCTAGCTAATGCTAGCTATGTCTAATAGGAAAAGTGTGCATTTTTAATTTGTGGAAGCAAGTTAGAAACTTTAAAATTGATAAAACAATGTGTTTTTTTATCTTTAGTGTCTTACTTTAGTCACTTCAGAAGAAACTGTTCTTCCCTGGACTTATCCTTGCGACTGCTAACTTCACCCTAAAGACATTTTACCTTATCTCAGATCCTTAAATGACTGAATATCACCTTTTAAATGATAAAATTTATCTATTTCACGAGGTAACAGAAGCTACATACCGTCCTAGCTAATGCTAGCTATGTCTAATAGGAAAAGTGTGCATTTTTAATTTGTGGAAGCAAGTTAGAAACTTTAAAATTGATAAAACAATGTGTTTTTTTATCTTTAGTGTCTTACTTTAGTCACTTCAGAAGAAGCTATTCTTCCCTGGACTTATCCCAACTTCACCCTAAAGACATTTTACCTTATCTCAGATCCTAAGCCCACAGCAAAATGAAATTAGAGACGTGCTCACTGTCCATAAAAGGGAAAGCACCATCCAAGCAATACAAGTACACACTCACACACGTCAGCAACCAAGCCTGCTTACCCGGTTTAATCCATTTCTGCCATAGCCTGGCAACGAGGCAGATTTGGCAACGCATGAATCTGGAAGAGGAAACAAAACCGTGTCCATAAATAGATTAATACTGACAGTTCCTCTGTTTATTCTAAATGTATTTTCTTTCTAGGAAGGAGAGCACAGCTCACAGTTTTGGGTTTTCAGGTGGGAAAAATCTCTTTACATTCATCAATTTCTTTTTTTCCTTATTATTCCTGAGTTACTCTACCTCTGGAATGCTTTCATATAACCCTCTTGGTAACTAACTCTTGGTCCCAGTTCCCTTTTATCCTCTCTGTTGAAGCTCAGAGTGTCACCAACATCTGCAGAGCTTCTGTGCAGCTCAACAGAATCTCACTGACATGTTGGTGAAAGATTAGAAAAAGGCCTGTAATCCATCCCTGTTCTCCAGTTTCTCAGAGTATTACACCAGAGGAACAGACTCTCCACAGCTGCAAAAATTCAAAGCAGCAGCGTTCTTCTTATCTCAAAGCCACAGCCTTAAATAATGACTTCTTCCTGAGAGACTCTTATCTATAAATGTGACTCTTTTCCGATGGTAAACACCAGCGTCCAAACATCCTCTGACGGGCACGGATTTGTGGCCTGCAGTGCAGCAGGAGCAGCAGCAGAGGGCAGCAGAGTTCACTGTTTTCCAAGGCTTCACCATCGCTTCCTTGTGTTATTTGCTCTCCAATCCTCTCCCATCCTCCTTTCCCCCTTCTTCTCCATTTACTCGCTCTGCTAATCTTTTCTCTCAGCCTCTCCCTCTCTTCTTCACGTTCATGTTTAAAGGAATTGAACAGCACAGCGATGTCAGACAGCTGGGAGAAACACCATGATGCAGCAAAATCCTGCCCGGTGTGTAGAGCCACTGCACGAGATGCTGAACTATAATGAGTTTGTCATCTTCTACTCTCTCGTTCAGTGAGAAATGATTAGTCATGGTGTTAGTCTCAGAAATATAGCTGTTTCATCAAAGTGTGCCGCACGCAAAACCATGTGGAAACTACTGGCCTAAGCATCTCATTCATCAGTGTTATTACTGTACAAGTTCTGCAATTACTACAACTGCTATCCGACATCCCGTAGTTCAGGTTTTTGTGCAATTTGCACCACTTTTAGTCATCAAAATAGCTCCAAAACAAATGTGAAGCAGAGTTGGGATGTTAAAGGGCTAAAATCCTCACCCCAGCAGTAAAATAAGCGGAAGGCACAGAGGCAAGAGGGGATAATATGAGTTTATTTCTAAATGTTATGAAGCAGATGGCTGAGGGTCTCTATCAGTGCTGCTTTTATCAAAGATACGGGCTTTAACTACAGCACCATTCATCCTCCCACCTCTCACCCACAAGATAGATTTGTGTATCCAAGTGTGAGCTGATAATTATCTCCCACTTTACGACGGGATGAAGGGGATAAGGGAGCGCTGAAACGCCCCCCCCCCCCCCCCCCCCCGGGATGAAAACACATCGATGAAACACTCACCGTCGTCTGCACCGTAGAAGGACCTGGGAGCTGAGGACAGAGAGACAGACGATTTAACTTTATGGTGCTAAACCGACTTCCTAAAATGACCAAAGAAAAACTTCAGGATTAAATGCTAAAAATGCTAAAAAATGCTAAAAAATTATAATAATAAATACCAAAGAAGTCATCCTGAGATTTATAGACTCTGATTAGAAGCAAAACTTAAACAAATTAAGCAACAGGGAAGAATTCAGAGTATATATATATATATACCACCTGTGATGCTTTACAGGTTCGAAAAAGACACAAACAGAAGTGCTGAGTTGTAATATAACATCTGGTATCATAAAAATCTTAATCTGGAAAATAAAATTAGATTACAAGAACAAAGGTGAAGTAAATTCTAGGATTCCTCGTTTGCCATCAAAGCTGCAGGCTCCTTTACAACAGGAGGTATGTGCAGGTGTAGCCTGTGTTCCCTGTGCAGGTGTTCCCTGTGTTCCCTGTGTTTCCTGTGCAGGTGTTCCCTGTGTTCCCTGTGCAGGTGTTGCCTGTGTTCCCTGTGCAGGTGTTCCCTGTGTTCCCTGTGCAGGTGTTCTCTGTGTTCCCTGTGCAGGTGTTGCCTGTGTTCCCTGTGCAGGTGTTCCCCGTGTTCCCTGTGCAGGTGTTGCCTGTGTTCCCTGTGCAGGTGTTCCCTGTGTTCCCTGTGCAGGTGTTCCCTGTGTTCCCTGTGCAGGTGTTCCCTGTGTTCCCTGTGCAGGTGTTGCCTGTGTTCCCTGTGCAGGTGTTCCCTGTGCAGGTGTTCCCTGTGTTCCCTGTGCAGGTGTTCCCTGTGTTTCCTGTGCAGGTGTTCCCTGTGTTCCCTGTGCAGGTGTTCCCTGTGTTCCCTGTGCAGGTGTTCCCTGTGTTCCCTGTGCAGGTGTTGCCTGTGTTCCCTGTGCAGGTGTTCCCTGTGTTCCCTGTGCAGGTGTTCCCTGTGTTCCCTGTGCAGGTGTTCCCTGTGTTCCCTGTGCAGGTGTTGCCTGTGTTCCCTGTGCAGGTGTTCCCTGTGTTCCCTGTGCAGGTGTTCCCTGTGTTCCCTGTGCAGGTGTTCCCTGTGTTCCCTGTGCAGGTGTTCCCTGTGTTTCCTGTGCAGGTGTTCCCTGTGTTCCCTGTGCAGGTGTTGCCTGTGTTCCCTGTGCAGGTGTTCCCTGTGTTCCCTGTGCAGGTGTTCCCTGTGTTCCCTGTGCAGGTGTTGCCTGTGTTCCCTGTGCAGGTGTTGCCTGTGTTCCCTGTGCAGGTGTTCCTTGTGCAGGTGTTCCCTGTGCAGGTGTTCCCCATGTTCCTTGTGCAGGTGTTCCCTGTGCAGGTGTTCCCTGTGTTCCCTGTGCAGGTGTTGTCTGTGCAGGGGTTGCCTGTGTTCCCTGTGCAGGTGTTGTCTGTGCAGGTGTTGCCTGTGTTCCCTGTGCAGGTGTTGTCTGTGCAGGTGTTCCCTGTGCAGGTGTTGCCTGTGCAGGTGTTGCCTGTGTTCCCTGTGCAGGTGTTCCCTGTGCAGGTGTTCCCCGTGTTCCTTGTGCAGGTGTTCCCTGTGCAGGTGTTCCCTGTGCAGGTGTTCCCCGTGTTCCTTGTGCAGGTGTTCCCTGTGCAGGTGTTGTCTGTGCAGGTGTTGCCTGTGTTCCCTGTGCAGGTGTTGTCTGTGCAGGTGTTCCCTGTGCAGGTGTTGCCTGTGCAGGTGTTGCCTGTGTTCCCTGTGCAGGTGTTCCCTGTGCAGGTGTTCCCCGTGTTCCTTGTGCAGGTGTTCCCTGTGCAGGTGTTCCCTGTGTTCCCTGTGCAGGTGTTGTCTGTGCAGGGGTTGCCTGTGTTCCCTGTGCAGGTGTTGTCTGTGCAGGTGTTGCCTGTGTTCCCTGTGCAGGTGTTGTCTGTGCAGGTGTTCCCTGTGCAGGTGTTGTCTGTGCAGGAGTTGCCTGTGTTCCCTGTGCAGGTGTTGCCTGTGCAGGTGTTGCCTGTGTTCCCTGTGCAGGTGTTCCCTGTGCAGGTGTTGTCTGTGCAGGTGTTGCCTGTGTTCCCTGTGCAGGTGTTGTCTGTGCAGGTGTTCCCTGTGCAGGTGTTGCCTGTGCAGGTGTTGCCTGTGTTCCCTGTGCAGGTGTTCCCTGTGCAGGAGTTGCCTGTGTTCCCTGTGCAGGTGTTGCCTGTGTAGGTGTTGCCTGTGTTCCCTGTGCAGGTGTTCCCTGTGCAGGAGTTGCATGTGTTCCCTGTGCAGGTGTTGTCTGTGCAGGTGTTGCCTGTGTTCCCTGTGCAGGTGTTGCCTGTGTTCCCTGTGCAGGTGTTGCCTGTGTTCCCTGTGCAGGTGTTGCCTGTGCAGGTGTTGCCTGTGTTCCCTGTGCAGGTGTTGCCTGTGTTCCCTGTGCAGGTGTTCCCTGTGCAGGTGTTGCCTGTGTTCCCTGTGCAGGTGTTGCCTGTGTTCCCTGTGCAGGTGTTCCCTGTGCAGGTGTTGCCTGTGTTCCCTGTGCAGGTGTTCCCTGTGTTCCCTGTGCAGGTGTTGCCTGTGCAGGTGTTGCCTGTGTTCCCTGTGCAGGTGTTCCCTGTGCAGGGGTTGCCTGTGTTCCCTGTGCAGGTGTTGTCTGTGCAGGTGTTGCCTGTGTTCCCTGTGCAGGTGTTCCCTGTGCAGGTGTTGTCTGTGCAGGTGTTGCCTGTGTTCCCTGTGCAGGTGTTGTCTGTGCAGGTGTTCCCTGTGCAGGTGTTGCCTGTGCAGGTGTTGCCTGTGTTCCCTGTGCAGGTGTTCCCTGTGCAGGAGTTGCATGTGTTCCCTGTGCAGGTGTTGTCTGTGCAGGTGTTGCCTGTGTTCCTTGTGCAGGTGTTGCATGTGTTCCCTGTGCAGGTGTTGTCTGTGCAGGTGTTGCCTGTGTTCCTTGTGCAGGTGTTGCCTGTGTTCCCTGTGCAGGTGTTGCCTGTGCAGGTGTTGCCTGTGTTCCCTGTGCAGGTGTTGCCTGTGTTCCCTGTGCAGGTGTTCCCTGTGCAGGTGTTGCCTGTGTTCCCTGTGCAGGTGTTGCCTGTGTTCCCTGTGCAGGTGTTCCCTGTGCAGGTGTTGCCTGTGTTCCCTGTGCAGGTGTTCCCTGTGTTCCCTGTGCAGGTGTTGCCTGTGCAGGTGTTGCCTGTGTTCCCTGTGCAGGTGTTGCCTGTGTTCCCTGTGCAGGTGTTGCCTGTGCAGGTGTTGCCTGTGTTCCCTGTGCAGGTGTTGCCTGTGTTCCCTGTGCAGGTGTTCCCTGTGCAGGTGTTGCCTGTGTTCCCTGTGCAGGTGTTGCCTGTGTTCCCTGTGCAGGTGTTCCCTGTGCAGGTGTTCCCTGTGTTCCCTGTGCAGGTGTTCCCTGTGCAGGTGTTCCCTGTGTTCCCTGTGCAGGTGTTCCCTGTGCAGGTGTTCCCTGTGTTCCCTGTGCAGGTGTTGCCTGTGTTCCCTGTGCAGGTGTTCCCTGTGTTCCCTGTGCAGGTGTTGCCTGTGTTCCCTGTGCAGGTGTTGCCTGTGTTCCCTGTGCAGGTGTTGCCTGTGCAGGTGTTGCCTGTGTTCCCTGTGCAGGTGTTCCCTGTGCAGGTGTTGCCTGTGTTCCCTGTGCAGGTGTTCCCTGTGCAGGTGTTGCCTGTGTTCCCTGTGCAGGTGTTCCCTGTGCAGGAGTTGCATGTGTTCCCTGTGCAGGTGTTGTCTGTGCAGGTGTTGCCTGTGTTCCCTGTGCAGGTGTTGCCTGTGTTCCCTGTGCAGGTGTTGCCTGTGTTCCCTGTGCAGGTGTTGCCTGTGCAGGTGTTGCCTGTGTTCCCTGTGCAGGTGTTGCCTGTGTTCCCTGTGCAGGTGTTCCCTGTGCAGGTGTTGCCTGTGTTCCCTGTGCAGGTGTTGCCTGTGTTCCCTGTGCAGGTGTTCCCTGTGCAGGTGTTGCCTGTGTTCCCTGTGCAGGTGTTCCCTGTGTTCCCTGTGCAGGTGTTGCCTGTGCAGGTGTTGCCTGTGTTCCCTGTGCAGGTGTTCCCTGTGCAGGGGTTGCCTGTGTTCCCTGTGCAGGTGTTGTCTGTGCAGGTGTTGCCTGTGTTCCCTGTGCAGGTGTTCCCTGTGCAGGTGTTGTCTGTGCAGGTGTTGCCTGTGTTCCCTGTGCAGGTGTTGTCTGTGCAGGTGTTCCCTGTGCAGGTGTTGCCTGTGCAGGTGTTGCCTGTGTTCCCTGTGCAGGTGTTCCCTGTGCAGGAGTTGCATGTGTTCCCTGTGCAGGTGTTGTCTGTGCAGGTGTTGCCTGTGTTCCTTGTGCAGGTGTTGCATGTGTTCCCTGTGCAGGTGTTGTCTGTGCAGGTGTTGCCTGTGTTCCTTGTGCAGGTGTTGCCTGTGTTCCCTGTGCAGGTGTTGCCTGTGCAGGTGTTGCCTGTGTTCCCTGTGCAGGTGTTGCCTGTGTTCCCTGTGCAGGTGTTCCCTGTGCAGGTGTTGCCTGTGTTCCCTGTGCAGGTGTTGCCTGTGTTCCCTGTGCAGGTGTTCCCTGTGCAGGTGTTGCCTGTGTTCCCTGTGCAGGTGTTCCCTGTGTTCCCTGTGCAGGTGTTGCCTGTGCAGGTGTTGCCTGTGTTCCCTGTGCAGGTGTTGCCTGTGTTCCCTGTGCAGGTGTTGCCTGTGCAGGTGTTGCCTGTGTTCCCTGTGCAGGTGTTGCCTGTGTTCCCTATGCAGGTGTTCCCTGTGCAGGTGTTGCCTGTGTTCCCTGTGCAGGTGTTGCCTGTGTTCCCTGTGCAGGTGTTCCCTGTGCAGGTGTTCCCTGTGTTCCCTGTGCAGGTGTTCCCTGTGCAGGTGTTCCCTGTGTTCCCTGTGCAGGTGTTCCCTGTGCAGGTGTTCCCTGTGTTCCCTGTGCAGGTGTTGCCTGTGTTCCCTGTGCAGGTGTTCCCTGTGTTCCCTGTGCAGGTGTTGCCTGTGTTCCCTGTGCAGGTGTTGCCTGTGTTCCCTGTGCAGGTGTTGCCTGTGTTCCCTGTGCATGTGTTCCCTGTGCAGGTGTTCCCTGTGCAGGTGTTGCCTGTGTTCCCTGTGCAGGTGTTGCCTGTGTTCCCTGTGCAGGTGTTCCCTGTGTTCCCTGTGCAGGTGTTGCCTGTGTTCCCTGTGCAGGTGTTGCCTGTGCAGGTGTTGCCTGTGTTCCCTGTGCAGGTGTTGCCTGTGCAGGTGTTGCCTGTGTTCCCTGTGCAGGTGTTGCCTGTTTTCCCTGTGCAGGTGTTCCCTGTGCAGGTGTTGCCTGTGTTCCCTGTGCAGGTGTTGCCTGTGTTCCCTGTGCAGGTGTTCCCTGTGCAGGTGTTCCCTGTGTTCCCTGTGCAGGTGTTCCCTGTGCAGGTGTTCCCTGTGTTCCCTGTGCAGGTGTTGCCTGTGTTCCCTGTGCAGGTGTTCCCTGTGTTCCCTGTGCAGGTGTTGCCTGTGTTCCCTGTGCAGGTGTTGCCTGTGTTCCCTGTGCAGGTGTTGCCTGTGTTCCCTGTGCAGGTGTTGCCTGTGTTCCCTGTGCATGTGTTCCCTGTGCAGGTGTTCCCTGTGCAGGTGTTGCCTGTGTTCCCTGTGCAGGTGTTGCCTGTGTTCCCTGTGCAGGTGTTCCCTGTGTTCCCTGTGCAGGTGTTGCCTGTGTTCCCTGTGCAGGTGTTGCCTGTGCAGGTGTTGCCTGTGTTCCCTGTGCAGGTGTTGCCTGTGTTCCCTGTGCAGGTGTTGCCTGTGCAGGTGTTGCCTGTGTTCCCTGTGCAGGTGTTCCCTGTACAGGTGTTCCCTGTGCAGGTGTTGTCTGTGCAGGTGTTGCCTGTGTTCCCTGTGCAGGTGTTGCCTGTGTTCCCTGTGCAGGTGTTCCCTGTGCAGGTGTTGCCTGTGTTCCCTGTGCAGGTGTTCCCTGTGTTCCCTGTGCAGGTGTTGCCTGTGCAGGTGTTGCCTGTGTTCCCTGTGCAGGTGTTCCCTGTGCAGGGGTTGCCTGTGTTCCCTGTGCAGGTGTTGTCTGTGCAGGTGTTGCCTGTGTTCCCTGTGCAGGTGTTCCCTGTGCAGGTGTTGTCTGTGCAGGTGTTGCCTGTGTTCCCTGTGCAGGTGTTGCCTGTGTTCCCTGTGCAGGTGTTCCCTGTGCAGGTGTTCCCTGTGTTCCCTGTGCAGGTGTTCCCTGTGCAGGTGTTCCCTGTGTTCCCTGTGCAGGTGTTCCCTGTGCAGGTGTTCCCTGTGTTCCCTGTGCAGGTGTTGCCTGTGTTCCCTGTGCAGGTGTTCCCTGTGCAGGTGTTGTCTGTGCAGGTGTTGCCTGTGTTCCCTGTGCAGGTGTTGTCTGTGCAGGTGTTCCCTGTGCAGGTGTTGCCTGTGCAGGTGTTGCCTGTGTTCCCTGTGCAGGTGTTCCCTGTGCAGGTGTTGCCTGTGTTCCCTGTGCAGGTGTTCCCTGTGCAGGTGTTGCCTGTGTTCCCTGTGCAGGTGTTCCCTGTGCAGGAGTTGCATGTGTTCCCTGTGCAGGTGTTGTCTGTGCAGGTGTTGCCTGTGTTCCCTGTGCAGGTGTTGCCTGTGTTCCCTGTGCAGGTGTTGCCTGTGTTCCCTGTGCAGGTGTTGCCTGTGCAGGTGTTGCCTGTGTTCCCTGTGCAGGTGTTGCCTGTGTTCCCTGTGCAGGTGTTCCCTGTGCAGGTGTTGCCTGTGTTCCCTGTGCAGGTGTTGCCTGTGTTCCCTGTGCAGGTGTTCCCTGTGCAGGTGTTGCCTGTGTTCCCTGTGCAGGTGTTCCCTGTGTTCCCTGTGCAGGTGTTGCCTGTGCAGGTGTTGCCTGTGTTCCCTGTGCAGGTGTTCCCTGTGCAGGGGTTGCCTGTGTTCCCTGTGCAGGTGTTGTCTGTGCAGGTGTTGCCTGTGTTCCCTGTGCAGGTGTTCCCTGTGCAGGTGTTGTCTGTGCAGGTGTTGCCTGTGTTCCCTGTGCAGGTGTTGTCTGTGCAGGTGTTCCCTGTGCAGGTGTTGCCTGTGCAGGTGTTGCCTGTGTTCCCTGTGCAGGTGTTCCCTGTGCAGGAGTTGCATGTGTTCCCTGTGCAGGTGTTGTCTGTGCAGGTGTTGCCTGTGTTCCTTGTGCAGGTGTTGCATGTGTTCCCTGTGCAGGTGTTGTCTGTGCAGGTGTTGCCTGTGTTCCTTGTGCAGGTGTTGCCTGTGTTCCCTGTGCAGGTGTTGCCTGTGCAGGTGTTGCCTGTGTTCCCTGTGCAGGTGTTGCCTGTGTTCCCTGTGCAGGTGTTCCCTGTGCAGGTGTTGCCTGTGTTCCCTGTGCAGGTGTTGCCTGTGTTCCCTGTGCAGGTGTTCCCTGTGCAGGTGTTGCCTGTGTTCCCTGTGCAGGTGTTCCCTGTGTTCCCTGTGCAGGTGTTGCCTGTGCAGGTGTTGCCTGTGTTCCCTGTGCAGGTGTTGCCTGTGTTCCCTGTGCAGGTGTTGCCTGTGCAGGTGTTGCCTGTGTTCCCTGTGCAGGTGTTGCCTGTGTTCCCTGTGCAGGTGTTCCCTGTGCAGGTGTTGCCTGTGTTCCCTGTGCAGGTGTTGCCTGTGTTCCCTGTGCAGGTGTTCCCTGTGCAGGTGTTCCCTGTGTTCCCTGTGCAGGTGTTCCCTGTGCAGGTGTTCCCTGTGTTCCCTGTGCAGGTGTTCCCTGTGCAGGTGTTCCCTGTGTTCCCTGTGCAGGTGTTCCCTGTGTTCCCTGTGCAGGTGTTGCCTGTGTTCCCTGTGCAGGTGTTGCCTGTGTTCCCTGTGCAGGTGTTGCCTGTGTTCCCTGTGCATGTGTTCCCTGTGCAGGTGTTCCCTGTGCAGGTGTTGCCTGTGTTCCCTGTGCAGGTGTTGCCTGTGTTCCCTGTGCAGGTGTTCCCTGTGTTCCCTGTGCAGGTGTTGCCTGTGTTCCCTGTGCAGGTGTTGCCTGTGTTCCCTGTGCAGGTGTTGCCTGTGCAGGTGTTGCCTGTGTTCCCTGTGCAGGTGTTGCCTGTGTTCCCTGTGCAGGTGTTCCCTGTGCAGGTGTTGCCTGTGTTCCCTGTGCAGGTGTTGCCTGTGTTCCCTGTGCAGGTGTTCCCTGTGCAGGTGTTCCCTGTGTTCCCTGTGCAGGTGTTCCCTGTGCAGGTGTTCCCTGTGTTCCCTGTGCAGGTGTTGCCTGTGTTCCCTGTGCAGGTGTTCCCTGTGTTCCCTGTGCAGGTGTTGCCTGTGTTCCCTGTGCAGGTGTTGCCTGTGTTCCCTGTGCAGGTGTTGCCTGTGTTCCCTGTGCAGGTGTTGCCTGTGTTCCCTGTGCATGTGTTCCCTGTGCAGGTGTTCCCTGTGCAGGTGTTGCCTGTGTTCCCTGTGCAGGTGTTGCCTGTGTTCCCTGTGCAGGTGTTCCCTGTGTTCCCTGTGCAGGTGTTGCCTGTGTTCCCTGTGCAGGTGTTGCCTGTGCAGGTGTTGCCTGTGTTCCCTGTGCAGGTGTTGCCTGTGTTCCCTGTGCAGGTGTTGCCTGTGCAGGTGTTGCCTGTGTTCCCTGTGCAGGTGTTCCCTGTACAGGTGTTCCCTGTGCAGGTGTTGTCTGTGCAGGTGTTGCCTGTGCAGGTGTTCCCTGTGTTCCCTGTGCAGGTGTTCCCTGTGCAGGTGTTCCCTGAACGCCTCCATCTGCCCTGTGACTGAATACTTTTGCAGCTGGCAGATTACATGTTTTAAATATCCTATTTTCTATCGCTCTTTAACTGTTCCGTTGCTATATAAACATGAACAGCGAGTTCGACTGTGTTCAGTCGTGTCAATAAATCTACGACACAGTAAAAGCCTCCATTGGAGGGGAAATAATACGTCCAGCTGCGGTGAGACATCCATAAAACATCAGCTGCGTGCGGATATGTCCCTCACAGCGTCAAAATGCAGGCATAATCACCATCGAGACCTACACAACATATAAAATATGAAGCACCAGGGTTTACACTCACAACCTTCATGTTAAAA
Source organism: Leuresthes tenuis (assembly GCF_036924035.1). Taxonomy (NCBI): domain Eukaryota; kingdom Metazoa; phylum Chordata; class Actinopteri; order Atheriniformes; family Atherinopsidae; genus Leuresthes; species Leuresthes tenuis. Next base: position 1,655,232 of record NW_027325375.1, on the reverse strand, counting down.
ATGCATTTGCATTTGGCACCAACACACTGCCTTTTCTAAGTTTAACGGACTGTTTCAGCAGTTATTTTTCTAGAACAAAGTCACACGCATTGCTGGACCCCAGGCATAAGAGAGGGAAACTTTAACCTTTTTAGATTTGATCTCATATGCATGTAACATGCTCCTGAAAATATATACTTAGCACTAAACCGGTCAGTGAAGCCCTGCAAATAATGTATATCCACTGGGAACATGTACAAAATGGCGTGCTAAATTCTTCAGGACACGAGGAATCAAACCCTTTGCAGGAACAACACTTCTGGCATCAACAGACTTGATATTTAACCTCTGAGCCTCTTCTTACAAGGTCCAAAAATGGACTTTTAACAGTAATTTAAGTGAAACAGAAACTTTAGCACCTGGTTTAGACTGAAGATGTCACATCTGTGGGTTTTTTGTGGTTGATTTCTCTGTTATGACTTTAGGTTTTTCATGTTTCTCTTCAGGATTTAGTTCTTGCCATGTTTTCCTCGGTCACTCTTGCACATCATTAGGTTCATCCACGCCACCTGTCTTTGTTCACAGCTGCACTCCATCTCCAATCACCTCCCCACAGTATTTAGTTTCCAGGTTCCCTCAGTTCTTTGCCAGATCCTCACCTTCATGTTGCCAGGTTGGGCTTCAATCGTTCTTATTCACAGTCATTGTCATGGTTTGTTTAGTTAGTTTTCAAGTTTAAAGTTAAGCTTTTTGTTTGGAATATAAATAAATCAATTTCATTTATAAATTTCTTTATAAATATCTGCATCCGGGTCCTAATCCTTGCCGTGACAGAAGAGGGCCCCGTCTTGGTCGTAAATTCATAATTGAACTGGTATTTTTATTTTAGGCAAACAGAAGTAACTGTCACCAAAAGAGCAATAACCCCCCCGCCCCTATATTTTTTCGTCATAACTTTCTCTAAAGGGTATTTGAGTGCACACCACATATGATTTTTCTAAGCAGTATTTTACCAGCAGACATCGTAAAAGCCATAATGATTATGCACATCTCTCTCGTTGTGACTCTCTGTTGCACAGAGCTAATTTCTGACTCTCTGACCCTGATTTACCTCCAGGCCTCATGTCGTACGTCTTCTCTGAGTCTTCTCAAATTGCCTTAGAGTCTAATTCCCTCTCTCATCCTAACATCTAATTCACTTTCTACTCACTCTGTCTTTTTTGTAATAACACCCTTCTTCTTCTTTTATTCCCATCTGGCCTCCACCTACAACAAACTCACTATCCTTTCTTTCTGCTCTGTGAGTCTCTTCATCTTAGTCTCCCCCTTATAGCTGCTGAAGGCAATGAGAAATTACATCAATGGAGGAGTTGATAAAGAAAACTCTCACATTCTTCCTGCCAAAGACGCGACTATTTATCACCATCACATTAACCAAAAGCTGATCTTTAGCTCAGGATTGAACCTTCAGTTCTAACTTTACTATAAGTTGGAAGTTAACCTTTATTGTTAGCTTTTATATAGCTTGTTATATCTCCATTTGTAAGTCGCTTTGGATAAAAGCGTCTGCTAAATACATAAACATAACCTTGAAAGACATTGTTTACAAATGATATAAACTTAACATTATGTTCATTACTTTGTCACCACATCAGGCAGAAGCAATCTTCAGGTTTAAAGGGACGCTAGCTAGCTGCCTTTTCAAGCTAGCTGCTTAATCAAGCTAGCTGCCTTTTCAAGCTAGCTGCCTTTTCAAGCTAGCTGCCTTTTCAAGCTAGCTTCCTTTCCAAGCTAGCTCTTTAGAAAACATGGATTCTCAGCTTTTTTTGTAAATGTTGTTGATCTCTGTTGTTTTAAAAGCTTTAATATTTGGCCAAGCCTCATATCTATTTGTGTGATTTTTTACTTTTGTCCACAGACTAAATCTTTCATTGCCTCCTATTTTTCTGGAAACCACATCAGTCAGTTGCTTTTATCGGTTAGCAAACACGAACTAATTCGTAGACCCAGAGACATGGATTTGATACCAATGTGAGAGCATTTTTCCTTTCTGTAAGTGTAGTAAGTTTTAAGGAAAGTCAACGGATGAACTGAGTGTGACCCCACACTCTTTTGGCTGAGAAACACTGAATATTTCTACAAACCTGGCAACATTTTCTGTGACGACAGGGCAAAGTTTATCAAGTTTAAAATCATGTTCACCACTTTAGAGTTGTAGCATTAGGTTTGCAGTCATCAAAAGCTAGAGAAACATTCATCTCTGCACCAAAAATCGTAGGAACCAGTCCAATACTGGTTGGGACATTTTGCCATGATCTACGGCTTTTGTAGTTTGTCTTTTTTTGTTTTTTTTTGCCATGTTCAGTTGATATCTTCCAGTTAGATTAGGTGTGGTTGTATGAAGTTTTTTTGCTCTTGCTTTTCTGGTTAGCTCCTGCCCTATTTTGGATTGTGGTTCACTTTACCTCCTGTGTTGTTTAGTAGTTCTTCCCCCTGCTGTTCGCTCCCCTTTGCTTTGCTTCCTGCTCTTAAGTCACACCAGGTTTCTTTTTCTGACTGCCACACCTGCTTTTGCATTAAGTCATTACCACCCTCAGCGTATCAGCTCCTGGGTTTCATTTGTTTGTTGCAGGATCGTTGTAGGAGTTTTGGTTGTGTCTTGTCAAAATAAATCAGAGTTTAGATTGTTCCTGTCAGCGGCACCTTAAGTTTCTCATAAGAAAAAAGTTAATTATTTTTTCCACCTGCCTGTCTGTGGAGTTATTCAGATTTAACCTGAAACCATGAGGTCACCATCATAGTATCTCTGAGCAAAGGTCAGTGGATCATCCAAGATCCAAGCATCTAATTAGATAATTAGGCCTGGAAAATACAATATAATACAATCATCTGAATAACTGAAAAGAAAAACATTACTGCTGCTATAATATAAGTCAGAGAATCATGAATGTTTGTGCAAAATGTGAAGATATTTCAGACCTGACTGAGAAGGGAAACATCCATTACTACCATTCCAATGCCTCCTCTTTACAAACAGTCCCGGTGATTTAATCTTTGCTATTCTAGGTCTGACTGAGACTTACTTCAAACCACCGATCTTGTAGTCGAGGGTCTTTCAAGAGAAGTAGGGACGAGCAGTAAAAACAAGCTGCCACAGATATTGAGATAAAGCAGGTAAACCACAGTTCAAAGGAACATGGTGAGCACATCTTTCATCAAAGCCAAAGCCCTCCTTTTCAGTTTCTAAGAAAGTGAGGTGAATCTGCATGATTTTACCTCTTCACTGAGCCATCAGAGAGACAAACAAACTGGTGACACATACCTCTGTCTGGGCATTCGACAGATGAGGAATCAAAATCTTACAAACATTCAAAAAGTAAGAAAATCAAACCCAATAAACTTCTAATAAACGCAGCATCTGCATCCAAACTGAATCCCTAACTCTTGCTCCATCAAAGGTTGCTAGAAACTTGGGTGTCATGATTGATGACCAACTAACCTTCAAAGATCACGTTACCTCGGCTGCTCCTTCGTGCCGCTTTGCATTACTAAAGATAAGAAAGATCAGACCATACCTAACCCAACATGCCCCCCAGCTCCTGCTGCAGGCCATGGTCATCTCCCACCTTAACTACTGCAACGCTCTCCTAACTGGTTTCCTAACTGGTCTCCTAACTGGTTTCCTAACTGGTCTCCTAACTGCTCTCCTAACTGGTCTCCTAACTGGTCTCCTAACTGGTCTCCTAACTGGCTTCCTAACTGGTTTCCTAACTGGTTTCCTAACTGGTTTCCTAACTGGTCTCCTAACTGGTCTCCTAACTGGTTTCCTAACTGGTCTCCAGCCTGTGAAACCTCTGCAGATGGTCCAGAACGCGGCGGTGCGTCTGGTCTTGGATCAGCCTAAAAGAACACGTCCCCCCTCTGTTCATTGAGCTCCTCTGGCTGCCCTTAGCCGCCTGCATCAGATCCAAGTCCCTGATGTTAGCTACAAAGAGCTTAATGGAACGGCTCCATTTACTTGAATGCTCTTGCAAAGGCTTCTGTCCCAACTGGGTCCCTCCGTTGGTCCCAGGATTGTCGTCTAGCAGCTCCTACACCACGCCTAAGACAATCCAAACTCTGTTCATGTGTCGTCCCACGATGGTGGAATGACCTACCGAGCGCTACCAGAACAGGGGCGTCCCTGTCTATCTTCAAGAAGCTCCTGAAAACCCAGCTCTTCAGAGAGCATCTCCTATCCCAGCACTTCCCTTGTCCTTCCCTACCCCCTCTATCTCTGCACTTTATCTTTCTGCACTTCCTTCTATGCCTGCACCCTATCTCTACTCTGTCCCCTCTGACAGAGTCGGACTCCTGGGTTCCTTCTATGGAGCTTATTGTTAGCTTTTTATAAAGCTGTTATATCTTCATTTGTAAGTCGCTTTGGATAAAAGCGTCTGATAAATACAGAAACATTAACATCCGGTGGTTGTCATGGGGTCCATTGGGTTTACCAAGGATGTTATTCATCACCTGGTTACCATGGACCTATCCATGTAGTGAGCACCTAGATCTTTATCTTGATGAGTAAAACCTTTAACCGTGACACCAAAGTTAGCGTTTCAGGGTTTCTTCTATGTAGTTTATTGTTAGCTTTTTGTATAGCTTGTTATATCTTGATTTGTAAGTCGCTTTGGATAAAAGCGTCTGAGAAATACAGAAACAGAAACATAAACTTACAGCCATTAAGGGAGCTATAGTCCAGGTTGTTCAGCGCCTCCTTGCTGTTACACTGGGAACTGCGCCTGCTCCCCCACTGGTCATTGTTGTGACAACCTGATCGGGCCTTCATCTCCTCCTTCAGGATCATTCTGCCAATTCCCTGCTTGGGGAGAGGGAAAGATCATCAGAGGGGAGGCACAAAGGAATTACTTAAAGAGATCGGGAAAAAGAGGTGCAGAAGGAGATGGATGGAGCAATAAGAGTTGGGTGGGACGGATGCATAAGATGATAGATGATGATGGAATACGACAGGATGAGAGGGAAATGTGATGGCTGCGGTTTTAAAAGCAGAATATCAGGAGAAAGAGGGAGCAAGAAGCACCGAAGCATCACTTTGTGTGATGTCCAGTGGGTGAGGTTGGAATGAAGCATTTAATTAACTGGATCATTAAATATTAACACTCACTCACGTTATAAAAAGGGAGAATATCCTCCTCTCTTACCCTGTTTATATTATGATTCCATCCATCCTCCTCTCCTCCAGATGAAAACCTCCTCACTCTGGAGACTGGACAGATGGAGGAAGTAACGGTAAGTAAGAGGAAATGAGGGGTAAAAGTAACAAAATGTTAACTTGAGCGGGCTTTACCTTTTGGGGAGCCACTATAGGGATAGTAGTTGGAGTCCGTGTGATACAGGTTGTTGCAATTAGAGGTAGAAAGGCGGCTGGAATGGATGAAATTCTCATTGGTCTTGCTCTTATTCGCTGATGGTGAGGCAGTCATATCTGACGGGAAGATAATCAAAGAAAGAAAGGAGCTCATTTTACAAAAACAATGAATATTTATCTTACGAGGGTGAAACTTTTTTATCTAATCAGGAATTCAGGATGATTTTCAGGCTCAAAATAATAACTTAAAAAGTAAATCTGAAAATTAGTTGAGCCAGAGAGTTATTTTCTAAATGTTCTACGGGTCAATTCAAGTATGAAACCTTTATTTTTGGTTTTTAGTGACTTAGTGCAAGAGAAACCAGACGGACGACGATCGACATTTACTTACAGAGGGGGGGGGGAAGCACAGCAGGAAAGAAGAAGGGAGGAGAATAAAGGAGGTGCGTCAAAAATAAGGGAACAGATAACAGAGAGCAGCTCAGAGAAAATGTTCCGTTTATAGACAGGAAGCAAGGCTGTCGGTGTGGTGCTGTAAGGCTCACAATAAAAGAAAGAAACAGTTAATGGTGTGAAATACGTGAAAGATTTCAACGCACTGCCTTAGTGTTGTTTTAAAAGCTTTAATATTTGGCCTCATATCTATTTGTGTGATTTTTTACTTTTGTCCACAGCCTAAATCTTTCATTGTTTTTGGTTTATTTTGTAATCCACTCTCATGAGGTTCCCTTCGTTGCTTGTTCCTTGCTTGCCAGACCCTCCTCACCTCCTTCCTGTTTCTCAATCAGTAAACCTGCAGCATCCACATACCTGATTACCGCTATATAATCTAATCTCCAGTCTCCAACCACTCTTCATCATGTTCACTATTCAGGCACCAAGGGTCCATACAACTGAAGCAGAATTTGTGGCTCAGTCGGGTAACCTTAGGTTTAGCCCTGGGCACTTTATGGTGAGTTTCAGTGTGGGCTAAACTTCATGGTGGTGGATCAATAGAGAAGATTATGGGGTGGGGTGCCCATCCATCCATCCATCCATCCATTATCTACCGCTTATCCGGGGGTCGGGTCGCGGGGGCAGAGAAACCCAGGCGTCCCTGTCCACGGCCACTTCCTCCAGCTCTTCCGGGGGGACCCCGAGGCGTTCCCAGGCCATAGTCTCTCCAACGTGTCCTGGGTCTTCCCCGGGTCTCCTCCCAGTGGGACGGGCCCGGAACACCTCCCCAGGGAGGCGTCCAGGGGGCATCCTAACCAGATGCCACCTCATCTGACTCCTCTCAATGCGGAGGAGCAGCGGTTCTACTCCGAGCCCCTCCCGGATGACTGAGCTTCTCACCCTATCTCTAAGGGAGGCCCAGACACCCTGCGGAGGAAACCCATTTCGGCCGCTTGTATTCTTGATCTCGTTCTTTCGGTCTCTTCCCACAACTCGTGACCACAGGTGAGGATGGGAACGTAGATTGACCAGTAAGTAGAGAGCTTCCCCTTCTGGCTCAGCTCCTTCTTCACAGCGACGGGTCGGGGCAGAGCAACACTGCAGACGCCGCACCGATCCTCCGTCAATCTCCCGCTCCATTCGTCCCTCACTGTGAACAAGACCCCGAGATACTTGAACTCCTCCACTTGGAGAAGGATCTCATTCCCGACCAGGAGAGAGCATTCCACCCTTTTCCGGCTGTGGACCATAGTCTCGGATTTGAAGGTGCTGATTCTCATCCCAGCCGCTTCACACTCGGCTGCAAACCGCTCCAGTGAGAGCTGAAGGTCACGGCCCGACGACGCTAACAGAACCACATCATCCGCAAAAAGCAGAGACGCGATTCTGAGGTCGCCAAATCGGACACCCTCAACGCCCTGGCTGTGCCTAGAAATTCTGTCCATAAAAGTTAGGAACAGAATCGGTGACAAAAGGCAGCCCTGACGGAGTCCAACCCTCACCGGAAACATATCCAACTTACTGCCGGTAATGCAGACCAAACTCTGGGACCGGTCATACAGAGACAGAACGGACCCTATCAAGGGGTCCGGCACGCCATACTCCCGGAGCACCCCCCACAGGACTCCCCGAGGGACACGGTCGAACGCTTTCTCCAAGTCCCCCAAACACATCGAACTCCCATCCACCCTCCAGGATCCTGCCGAGGGTATAGAGCTGGTCCACTGTTCCACGGCCAGGATGAAAACCACACTGCACCTCCTGAATCCGAGGCTCGATTATCCGACGGATCCTCCTCTCCAGTACCCCCGAATAGACCTTACCAGGGAGGCTGAGGAGTGTGATCCCCCTGTAGTTGGAACACACCCTCCGGTCCCCCATTTTAAAGAAGGGGACCACCACCCCAATCTGCCAGTCCAGAGGCACTGTCCCCGATATCCATGCGATACTGCAGAGGTGTGTCAGCCAAGACAGCCCTACAACATCCAGAGCCCTGAGAGACCTCATCCACCCCTGGGGCCTTACCACCGAGGAGGGGGGGGTGCCATCCCACATTTTTCTACTATTACCACTGTAACTGTTACACATTTTGTGATTAAGCAGCAGATGGGTTTGCAAACTAATGAAAAGAGAGCAATTTTGGGGCAATTTGGCTTTTATTAGACAGTCTCTAATGAGTGGTGGGAAAGTTCAGAGAGGAACAGATGGTGAGATGTATCAAAGCTCATGAATCGACTTAAAAAAAGACCATTCAAAAGTACACAGGCTCAAAAATTCAGCTGAGTAAACGCTGAATCGATTAGCTTTGATCAACTGTCAAAATGACTAATCTGTGCCTCTTTTCTCCCTTTATAACCAAAGAGCTACTTAAAGGGATTTTCCTTTCATTTGAAGTATGAGGTATTTATGAGTGGGCAGTGTCATACCTGCAGTAGACAGTGGGCCGAGCGCTCAGGCAGGATTCCAGATAAGTAATTCAAGCTAATTGCTGCTTCGAACAGGGACAGCAGAAAAGCAAATTCTCTGGCTCTAAAAACTCAAAAATGTCCCGGCGATCCAGGCAAACGCTTATATAGAAAGAGGATCGTGTTGGACTTGGACGTTCCTTGGTTTAGAGAGTGTCGTGACAAAGAAAGTAACCGTAAATGTGATGTGAACGTGTAAAACTCCACAATACAGCTTTCACTTGGACCGCCATGAATTGTTTTCAGGTTTGAGTTGCTTTAGATGGAAAAAGTTGTGTCTCTTCTGACAGACTTTCAGCTTTAGCCCACTAATCAGGAGCCCTTAGACCAGGGATGTCAAACTCCGGTCCTCAAGGGCCGCTGTCCTGCAGGTTTTAGATGTTTTCCTGCAGGTTTTAGATGTTTCCTGCAGGTTTTAGATGTTTCCCTGCAGGTTTTAGACATTTCCCTGCAGGTTTTAGACGTTTCCCTGCAGGTTTTAGACATTTCCCTGCAGGTTTTAGACGTTTCCCTGCAGGTTTTAGATGTTTTCCTGCAGGTTTTAGATGTTTCCCTGCTCCAACACACCTGATTGAGATCAATGCCTCATTAGCTGGTTTGTGCAGAATGTAACAATCTTTTGAAGAGCTTCATTTAATCTGAATCAGGTGCTTTGAAGCAGGGAAACATCTAAAACCTGCAGGACAGCGGCCCTCGAGGACCGGAGTTTGACATCCCTGCTTTATACGACCTCCAATTATATTGATATTGTTGATAATCATAATTTCGTCATATTAACTAGTCAAACTATTGAGGAAAAAGAAAGATCAAAGATCATTAAACATGAGAAACTATTGCAGAAAGCTCTCTATCAAACTTGATGATCAATAGCTGCAATACAATCTTTTACCAGAGTAAATAAAATCTCAACAAACGCCAACTCGTGGTCTCCCTTTCAGTGTTAGAATAGATTTGAACCAGCTTTAACCCTGTAAACTATTTGCTTTTTTTGGAAAAATGCTAATTTGCTTTGAAAAACCCTAAAAAAAGGTCAGAAGCTGGGGAAATCTCAGCGATACCGACGTAACGCAACAGATGCATGAAATCCTCTAAAAGAATAGTTTCACGCTGCCTGACTGGAGGAGGCTCAAGGGTTGGATGAGGTTAAGACGCAGACGGTTAGCTCCAGAATACATGGCTGACCTCCTGACCTTTTACGGGCCTAAATGCAACCTGAGATTCTCGAGAAGGACTCCTGGCGACCCCTGTCTGTTGCAGGTTAGATACCGACTACCCATAAGTATTTCACACACAACCCTACTTTAAAAAGAGAGGAAACATGGTGTATTTCTGGTATTTTGCCATCATATGAAAGCTGCTCTCTAACACGATTCAAACCGTAGATTTTACCAATGAACCACCCCAGATTACGCATTGCTTGGTCAGACTGAGGAGAGAGCGTTTTGTAGCACAGTGTAAATCATAGGGAGGTCTTTTCGAGGAACTGTAACTCTGTGGGACCTGCTGCCTCTGCACTGATGGATAACCGACACACTCAGTAGTTGGCACTGCTTCTCTCAGCTTTACTTCATCTCTTAAATCATCATCTGGATCTGTAATCTCATTTTTGATGTGGCAACAACGACCAAACTTTACATCCTCCTCTTTTAGTTGAGTTTAGGCAAACCAAAACACCCCATAGTGTGTGGTCAGTGAGTATATCCAACATTTTACTCCTCAAATACACTGATTCTGATGCAAAACTCTCACTTTGCCATTAAAAATCTCACTTTGGAGTGTCTCTTTTAGCGAGTAGCTTTCCCAAAGCAGCAGAAATGTAGAAGCCTGCTATTCAACAGGCTGGGATCACACTGGTTGTCATGCCATGTTTTAAGTGTTCTTTTCAGGTTTTAGGTTTATTTCTTGTCATGTTTGTCACATTAGGTTCACTCAAGTCACTTGTCTTTGTTTCACAGCTGCACCCCATCACCAATCCCCTCCCCACAGTATTTAGTTTCCAGGTTTCTCTCAGTTCAATGCAACAAGTTTCACGGGTCAGGTTTTGCCTTATTTTCCATATTTCCATGTTTTGTTGCTTTTCACAGTTTAGATAACTTGTTATCCGGCTCAGCCGTGCTTTTTGTTCCTATTGTTTGTTAAATAAATCAAGTTACTCTTTGAATTCTGCATCTGGGTCCTCCCTCTACACCACGCTAATCATAGGTGCACAACTTTCTATCTTTTATGGTTTTCATGCTGTTTATCTGATCTTTATTCAGAAACAAAATGTTTCTTTCAGAATGAAAATAAAGAGAGGATTTTTTCTGCGATGACCAGAGAAAATGAAGCACTGAATTTGAGATGAGTTCTGAAAACTGATCTTCCACTCACATTATCCAGTGGAAGTCTATTTGTACGCAACATGGCAGAAGACAAATTGCTTCTGAATCTAGTCTGTGCAGGCTTTCAGACAACAAGGCTTTTTCTGATTACTTCCCTCTGGAGGAAATTTGAAGTGTGGGCTCAAAAACCATCAAAAGCAACCAGGCTTTTCTGAAGATGAAAAATACATTTTCCACAGATGTTTCATTAAGTTTGTCAAACAGATCTATTTTGCATTATGAATCCACTGGCTGAACATGTGGAAAAAAACAACAAATATTACAAGGAGCTGACTAACCTTGTCTCTTATAGATGGGAGGCTTCCTGTATATGTTTGTTTCCTCAGAGGCTGCAAACAGAAGCAAAACTATAGTTAGTGGCACAAAGCAAAAGACTGTTTCATTGGAGAGGAGGAGGAGACTAATCTGGATCTCCTCATTCATTCAATCCCACCAAATTAGCTGCATGCATTAACAGCCTTCAGAGCCATAAAGCTGACAGCACAAGTAATAAACTGCTGCAGCGGAGGTGGTGCTGTGCATCCAGACAACCTGACTGACATCCGGAGAGGCTGATTAATACAGCTTCACAGGCATTATACAAAGAAGAGAGGCAGATGGCACAGGAGTGGAGAGGAAGGGAGAGAGCTGCTCAAGGGTGGAGGAGAAGGGGAGGAACATGAAGAGGGAGAAACTTACAGATGACAAGAATGGATCTTGTAGCCCTCATTTGCTGGATTTTGTACAGCCATTCATGTTGATCGGTTGAGAAGCGCCACAACCATATGTCTCAGTAAATTAGAAATAGCTTATGTCCTACCATAAAAATACAGCAAAAAATAAAATAATATATATACGAAGAGTGCCACCAATCCTACTTAGTTGGGGGCTTGATTCCCAGTGGGCCATCCTTGCTAAATCTGTATGCCCTTGTGGTGAGGCACTTTGGATAAAAGCCTGCGCCAAATACATTTTGCTCACTCTCAAAAAGCATGAAAGGAGCAGAGCTGGCAAGGAAGAACAGACTCCAGGAAGAAAAAACGAAAAAAACTGCAAAAAGAAACCTGCAGAAACGGACTGTAGGCAAGCGGAGGGAATGATGGAAGGAAATCAAATTCACAGCTCGCAGTTAAGGCATGAAGCTTTTAAAGTGAAAAGAACTGCGATGGGAAATGTTCAGGAGGAAAGTGGGCAGTAAATTGACCAAATGGAGGGGATATGGACAGTTGAAAAACCAAAAAGAGTCTGTATGCTACAGAGGAACCTCGGATTGTGACTGACTGGAGGAGACAGAGAAGATAGATCAGTTCATATGAGTGTTAAAACTAAAGAGCAGAACTGGGTTTTTATATCGGTATATCGTTTCAACTTAAAGGGGAACTCTGGTGTTTTTAAACCTTATTTCTGGCATGAAATACGTTCATCTGCTCACAGAGAACAGTTTGGTGAAAGTCCTTCTGAAGATATTTAGATAACTGGAGATCCATATAACGGAGTGAACGGGGCTTAGAGGATGCAGCCTCTAAATAAGGCATTATCTGTCTTTATTTCACCAATACTTTAAGAAGAATGAATGAATGAACGTGTGCTATAGCTCTGTTAGCTCATAGCTGCTGTTAGCTCATAGCTGCTGTTAGCTCATAGCTGCTGTTAGCTCATAGCTCTGTTAGCTCATAGCTCTGTTAGCTCATAGCTGCTGTTAGCTCATAGCTCTGTTAGCTCATAGCTGCTGTTATGTGGCTACTTGCAGCTATAGGAGAGCTAACGGAGGGATTTCTACACAGGCACTCTACTGGGACCACTTCATCCACACGCCCCCCTGCAGCACAGTTTATTCACTCCGGTAAGAACGTCCATCTCACTCAAAGTTGTCGTCCACGTTGTTAAAATCTAATAAATATCCTGCCATGTTGCACAAAACTATCAGCAGCAAACTCTGTGTGAAGTTAGCCGACTGTCACAGAGCACGGAGTGAATAAACTGTGCTGCAGGGGGGCGTGTGGATGAAGAAATAAGGTCTAGGTTTAAAAATACCGGAGTTCCCCTTTAAAATGCTTTTTATTTGCAAAATATCATGCAAAAAAAGTTGGCTGCATATATAAAACACTTTGAATTACACTTAGAAAATGGTTGAGCAGATGGTGTGAAGTCAAATGTTGTCTAAGTCGTTCTCTAATTTGTGAAATGCATTGTTAGAAAGGTAATAAAATGCGACCCGATCAATTTCCTTTTTCTCAATAATTACAGAAACTGGTCGATGTGTCAGCGTTCAAATGTTTTACTCCAAACTGGTAATAGCCCCACAAATCGGCTCTTGCTAGAACCCCAATTAGCTGCCATGATCCACATGTTGCAGAAGCTATTTAAGGGCGTTGTTGGTGTTAGTAAACGGTTAGGGGTCGGGGTTATTTGTGATGGCCTACCTGGCACATGGAAATGCCTGGGGGCTTGGAAGGTGGAGGTGGTGGGTGTAGTACACCTGGGCTCAGGCTGACTGTAATAGGGTGAGCTCCTGCCACTTTCACTGCCTGCAGTCAGCCCAGGCAAGCACAGTGAGAGAAACCAAAGCATGACAGGCAAATGAAAGACAACCTGACGGCTTACAAGTCTGTGAGCTACTGTGTGCGACTGGTGGCGGTGGAGCGTGACACTGCTTGTACAGTTCATATTTCCAGTTTGTGCACGTTACCAGGGAGATAATAATGCAGAGGGGATCCTCCGTGACGACTGTGTGTCGGAGAGTCGGTGAAGGCGGAGCTGGAGGAACGCCTCGTTCTCAGCTCCATGCCATCCAACAGATCCTGAAAGGAAAGAGATGCTGTCTTGGTGTAATGTGCTTTAGTTCAATCAAAGCAGCAAATCAAATCACGCAGTTCCGCCCAACAATTTTAACCATGTCGACAGCAGTTTAATATCTTGTATATCTTATGTCTTGTATAACTCAGCATTTCCTCTATGCTCCTAAGCCCCTTCTGTTTATCATTTTCCGCTAGTGTCGGTAGGGAAAAAAGACTTTGACCTACGAAGAAGCCAAACTTTAATGATTTCTGGCTTTCAAGACCTAAACGAGAAGTTCAATATCACTCAGGTGACTACGTGTTTAAAATGAAGCTAAAGCCAGCAAACTATAGACTGGAAAAATGCAGAAGCATCGAGCCTGACTCGCTGAAGAGAAATCTATTCACCTAAAACATGAAAGCTGATGAAACTAATGTAGTGGAACCAGCTACTGGAAACATTAGGAATGCATAAATTCTACTTTTTCCTCTCCTGATGCAGATTCTTGTACCTCAGCCTACGTTAAGTATCATACTCCTGGAACATCATTGTCTGACTTTCTCTTTGATTGGACCTGTTGCTGATTTTCCAGCAAAGCCTGCAGACCCCCACCTTCCCTTAGAAGAGCCTCCAGCAGCCGTTAGGTTTACATGTCAGTGACTAACTATGCTACTACTGCTAACTGTGATGTCAACACAGTTCCATAGCGGTATAGGCTCAGTTTAGGAACAGTTTCTTTCCAGAAATTGTTGCGAATGAGGGCATTTTTTTGTTTGTTGTAGTTGTAGAACACACTTTGAATTTGTGATGTATGTCGGATGCCTTCAAGATATTTTGCAGCTTCTATCTTTCTCTGTGGGACATTTGTAATAACAAATAACTGATTTCACTGAACAGATGTTGTCTTTACGTTACTTGAAGGGTGACTTTGTCAGATGACGCTGATGTCGTAAAATCAGTAATTAATTAGAGCAGAGTGTCAGTCTGGAAATGCTGTAAGTCAGAGTTAAAAGAGAGTCTTAACGGCCTGATTTTCAATAACAATGTGACATGTTTAGCGGCCTAACAAAAGAAACAGAAATATGTGAATGAGAGCAGCTTTATTGGGCATTTGGCTGTAACTTACACTGTTTTTACAAAAAGATGCAAAAAGATAGAACTTGGGAGCATGTGCGGTAGGGCTGTAGCGATACGCTAATCTCACGATACGATACACGGCATTTAGCCAACGATACGATACGATTTTATATGATATGATTCGATACGATTCAAAACCCATAATTTTCTGAAAGATTTTAAAGGGACAGTGTGATTTGACATGAATCGTCGCTGATTGGACCGGTGGTCCGACCTTTGAACCTGAAAGACAACACCGCCAGACAAACGGAAACAAACAAACACGTCACAAACGTGTCTTCAGCGTACGCAGACTCATGTTTATGTTGTGAATATTACATCATCCCCCCCCCCGACATTGTTTTGTTTTATGTTGATGTTCTGTGTTTTCACTAATTGTAAAGTCCAATTATTCAATAAAGTTTAATAAAAAAAATTTTAAAATCGATACTCGTGGCTGAAAAATCGATACTTTATTGGGTAACAAAATATCGATATATATATCGCGGTATCGATATATATCGCGGTATCGATACATATCGCGGTATCGATAAAATCGCTCAGCCCTAATGTGCCGAAAAATCGATACTTTATTGGGTAACAAAATATCGATATATATCGCGGTATCGATATATATCGCGGTATCGATAAAATCGCTCAGCCCTAATGTGCAGGCACCTTTTCTTCATTGTCTCTCAACACCATTGCTAGCTTTGCCTTCTCTTTAATGTTAGAGAGCAACAGAACGCATGCCACCAGTACAGATTTACTAATGAGAAAGCCTGAAACACAGATAATGTCCTTCTTTGAGCACACGTTGCCCATTTGTAGGGATTAACCTTCTTCTCTAGTTTGTATTCAATTCACTGGAGTAAAACAAATCGAGTCATTAAATTGAGATGAAAGACTGTTGGATGAAGTACTTACATGGGAGTACGGTGATAAGGAGCCCAATGACTGGATAAGGAGAAGAAGAAGAAGAAGAGAAAATGTTTAGCTCCTCTAAATGATCAGATTTGTTGTAAAAATATCTTAAATCAACTTGTCTTTTTGTGTGTACCTGCCCACAGTTGTATCTCTCCAAGGTGTCAACTGAGAGCTGTGAGTGTGGATGGTCAGCCTGATAAGGAATGATGTCAGGCTGCTGGATGTCATATATAGCTTTGACCCTGGGCAGAGCTGCCAGCTGTTTATAGTCTAAAACATCACTGTCAGCCTTAGACTGTAAGAAAGACACACAAACAGGATAGTAAAGAGGGATTTAGTCATAGATATAAAATACTAGATGACCAGTGGCCATTTTGTATAAAAATACATGTATTTTGTGGGAAAAATCTCTGATGGTGAGACTGACAGACAAAAGTGGGAGCTTTCAGGGGACTCTTAACACTTCTGTCTGTGATGGTTAGATTTGAATGACGGCCGTGACATTGACAGCTGAGGACCTAACTGTGGTGACAGCTACTCACACAGATGAGCCGGTGAGGGGAGCCGAGAAGAGGGGACGAGCCCGTGGGGGAAATGGACGCCGTCTCAGAGGTACGTCTCAGCTGGTGGGTCAAAAAAAGGAGCCAGAGAGAGAATAGCAGTGAAATTAGCTCCAATACAACACTCATGAGATGCAGTTTTGTTTTATCAAGCAGCGCACGTTTCATTTTATACCTCTTAAACCATTTCAGTGCATTTAAAACACTTTATAGCTGGTAGCCTTCTAGCATTGAGTGCATCATTCTAGTACAAGTAGTGTTGAAGGGCAGGAACAGAACCGGAGAGGAAGGGCAGGGTGGATGCAGGTGTTTCGCAGGTTAACTCACCCTCAGTTTTCTTTCCAGCCGGGCTGCCTCTTTACACATTGGGTGCCAAACCTCTGAACCTGCACACACACACACACACAAGTTTTCTATTTTGTTTATTGTCAGTTTTATGAGCTCCAGTGAAGAGTAGATCAGTCTCTCTCAAGTGCATCAACATCAGTTACCAGCACAAACACACATAGGCTCACAGGAGCCGGGCTGTAGGGCTGTGGAGGCAGTTTGTCTGGCCTACAAACAGGATGGATGGAGCTCCTCTGGTCTGCTCAAACAGATAAACATAGAGGAAGAGAATTAGCTGCGCTAACAGCATGGCTTTAAGGGTCCCAAAGTAAATATCTCAACAGCTACTGGTGAGTTTTTGCTCATTCATTTCCACTGAAAATGGTTTTTACTTTGGTTATTAGCTCTAATTCTTGGATAAACACAGCACCTCCCATCAGCCTCCACTCTGCTTTATGTTGGTGCTAATGACCATGTGTTACCATCATTACAGTGAGTCTTAAACCCGCCAAACATCCCCATAATTAGCTTAATCACCATGCGTACATTAGCATGCTGATGTGGCTGAAAGCACAGATGTGGCGAGGTCCAGCCCACTGTGCAATATATCACCAACGGTAACCACACCAGGTTTGTGTGAGCTCATATATATATATATATATATATATATATATATGATTATCTTGTGTATTATCTGTGAATTTGTCTTTAGAACCATGTGCTCAAAGGAAAGGAAGTACAGTTGAGTGCTCTGAATCATGCTGAATTCATGACGTCACGTTTCATCAGACTTGATTTTCCACCTGATCTGTGTTTCTGTTTGGTTTCTAAAGTTTAGCCATTTCTCCTCAGTCTGCCTCTGGTCTGGTCATCAGCTCCACCCCCCCTCCACCTGTGTTCATTATCATCAGCTGCATTCATTCACTAATCACCCTCCGCTGTATTTATCTCCAGATTTGATTCATGTTCTTTGTCAGAGCCTCACCAGCACTCAGGTTTTTCAGTCTCAGTTTAGATTTTTGTTTTACGGCGTTTTTTGTTTTTTGTTACAGTTTCTTTGATATAAATCCAGTTTTATTTAAATATTTGCATCCGGGTGGTCCTCACCTCTCACCTCTCACCAAACTACTTGACCTCACAGCAGGAGGGTCAGCTCCCGGTGGGGCCTTTCTGTGTGGCGTTTGCATGTTCTACCCGTGTATGTGTGGGTTCTCCAGCTTCCTCCCACCGCCCAAAAACATGCTGTTAGGTTAACTGGTGACTCTAAATTGAACCTAGTAGTGAGCGTGTGTGGTTGTTTGTCTGTGTGCGGTCCTGTGATGGACTGGACCTGTCCAGGGTGAACCCCGCCTCTCACCCAATGACCGCTGGGATAGGCTCCCAGGTTTTCATAAGCATTTCATTCAGTAGATTACATGAGCGCCATCGGATCGGATTAATGGCTAAATTACAATAAGACTGAGTTATTCAGCTCATGTAACAAGCTTAATCTGACCAAAAAACGGATCGGATCGGGTTAAGACCCGAGATAATTCTATCCAAACGTGCACTGAACGTGCCTGCAGACGACAGCGGATCGGATCGATCGTTCTGCGCATGCTCCAGATTTTTTCCCGCGATCGTCACCCGGAAGTGGAAGGAGACGATATTCCTGTTGCTGCCGTCAGAAAGAAAGAAACAACGCGATGGAGAATGCGCCGTTGGGCATCGTCTGTTCCATAACCAGCTCATCACAGATGGAGAGGGACGCAGCTTCATCTCACTCTGCGTTCGCCATCTTTCTGAATGCCTGAGTTTGTTGTTGTTGGCGGTGAAGACGTCAACAGGAAGTGGCTCTATTAGCGATAGCTGAAATGGGGACAGCGCCACCTATCGTACCGGGGTATGACATGCTTTGTGCCAGTGATTCCATTCATTCACCGCCATATATCCAAGGATAATTACCCTCAGATAAGGAGCAGAACCCAACTGTAGCTGTAATCCAGTTAATCTCAGCATGTAAACCCACTGAGTGTCACATCAAAGTTAACAACATGGACCAGAGAAACTGTTTTGAGGAAACTTTTTCACATTTTATCCTAAGGGGAGCTGCCAAGTAAACAGTTGATGTTTTCACCTAAAAACAAATTGAGCGATGCGTCGCCTTGTAATGAGAGAGGCTGTTTTTTGTGTTTATATTCCACAATAAAAATTCCAATGAGCAATATTACTCTATTATGAAATTCTGCTTAAATAATGTCCATTTATGAGTTTAAAAGCCCATCAAGGAGGAAAAAGAAAGCAACCGAGATGTTGACAGGCGAGTGAGAGCACACTTCACTTCATCTCATAGCCTTAATAATTCAGGAAACTTGTGATTTTTGGATTGCAGAAAAAGTTCAGTTGAAGTGAACTGAGATAAATGCGAACATAAAGGTCATCTGAGAGGAAAGATGAAGGGAGGAGAACAAAGAAGCAGAGGATGACCTACAGAGCAAGAGACGAAAGAGGAAATGAACAAAGGCTATTAGATCTGATTCATAACAATAAACCACTAATGTCAGGATGCTACATGCATATGGATCTGATAGTGATAATGACGTTAATATATCCGCTCAGAGCACACATGAACGAGTATGTATCATTTCCTTGGGCCTTGGGGCAATGCAGGCCATCAGAACGGACTCAGTTAGCTGATCATGACTCTAATATACAGCTACCATCAACACCATAAATCTAACCTGCACATGTGCCACATACACACAGCAAGTAGACACACTCTCTCACAAACCAGCTCGCAGAATCAATACTGTGGACAGAAACCATGCGTGGTGATTCAGTGCACCCCCGTCCCACCCACGCTCCTCAGCTCTGCTGCCGAACCGGCCTTCAGATCCTTTATCTCCTGGACGATCAAAGTCTTGTGCAAAGAAAAGGAATTCAGGTGCAGGTCGGAGATTATCAGCGTGAAGTTTGTCAAACACGTCCTA
This sequence comes from Leuresthes tenuis, assembly GCF_036924035.1. Lineage (NCBI taxonomy): Eukaryota > Metazoa > Chordata > Actinopteri > Atheriniformes > Atherinopsidae > Leuresthes > Leuresthes tenuis. Next base: position 1,635,945 of record NW_027325375.1, on the reverse strand, counting down.
TGAAATGATTAGACTCCCTTTTTTGTTTCATTACATGTTAAGGAATGAAGGATGAATCAATTTAACAAACCAGCCCTTTGATTCTGATCTGATCTGAAAGCTGATGAAACTAATGTAGTGGAACCAGCTACTGGAAACATTAGGAATGCATAAATTCTACTTTTTCCTCTCCTGATGCAGCTTCTGGTACCTCAGCCCACGTTAAGTATCATACTCCTGGAACGTCAAAACTTGCACTACATGCACATCATTGTCTGACTTTCTCTTTGATTGGACCTGTTGCTGATTTTCCAGCAAAGCCTGCAGACCCCCACCTTCCCTTAGAAGAGCCTCCAGCAGCCGTTAGGTTTACATGCCAGTGACTAACTATGCTACTACTGCTAACTGTGATGTCAACACAGTCCCATAGCTGTTTAGGAACAGTTTAGGAACAGTTTCTTTCCTGAAATTGTTGCGAATGAGGGCATTTTTGTTTGTTGTAGTTGTAGAACACACTTTGAATTTGTGATGTATGTCGGATGCCTTCAAGATATTTTGCAGCTTCTATCTTTCTCTGTGGGACATCATCGTGCATTTGTAATAACAAATAACTGATTTCACTGTACAGATGTTGTCTTTACGTTACTTGAAGGGTGACTTGACGAATGAGGTCTCATTATGCAAAATACGATGAATCAATTTAACAAACCAGCCCTTTGATTCTGACCTGAGATATTCAATAATACGGGATGAAAGCAGCCAGTGCAAACCTTTCAAAATCATCCTGACGTTTAGTATAAAGCAGCAGATCTCTAAATGGCCTTAAGTGAGTTCCTCTTTGCTGAATAATGCTGTCATGAGGAGCAGCTCAGAACAATACATTCAGATTCTAAAGGGACATCTTTGACCGGTCTGAGTAAAAATAAATAAGTTCCTCTACAGATGTGGGAGTGTTTCTTTTGTATGAAATCTGTGTTGATTCTTCCAAATAAAAAAAATATCCCGTTTGGCACCACTTTTGGTGACCAAAAATACTACTCAGCCCTCAGAAATCACCTTCCTCTTGTTGAGTAAAACAGCAACTGTAAGATTATTTCAACATCAAATGTAATCTCCTCATTATTTCAGATGGATAAATACAGAATATATATATATATATAGACTTTACTGTTGATCCTTGTGTAGAAGATAGCTCTGAGCAGTGAATATTTCAGTTTACACGAGCAAAAATGTCTCAAACGTGCTTGATCTACATCAGAAACACTATCAGAAGGATGTATTCCTGGGATTAGGAACAAACTGTAGAGTTCAGCAGCAAATGAGACAAGTGTGTAAGGTAATAACTTCAAAATTCATTCTGTTTGGACTGAGATCAGGTTTCAGCTGTTTGGATCAATAAAACAGTTAAAAGTCGTCCAAAACTGGCAGTTTGGGTCATGTTTGACATCTACAGGTCCTCACTAAGTCTCACACAATAGAAAGAGCAGTTTCAGGTGTTAAGATGTCAAAGAAAAGAGAATAAATGTGACCCTGCCATGTATTCTCAGACTTAATTAGGCTGTAATAGACAGAGCAGTGGCCACTAGCTGAAAAACAAAACTTTGAGGGAGACAAACACGATTAGCCTTGGCCACATTTGATAGAAAATCTTTTTTCTGCAAGCCTTTCCAAGCCGTTTCCATCAATACTAGGGCTGCCACGATTAGTCTACTATTAAAACAACAACGATGCACGAGCCCCTGAACAGGAAGCATGTTGTTCTGTCTGATTGTGAAGAGGCACCGTCCTCTTGCTAAGCTAACTGGCTAGTTAGCTGCTAAAATTAGCATAAACAGAGAGTTAGCTTGCTGCTTACTCATACTAATAGCTGTAAACGTTAACATTAGCGATTATGACTGGATTAATTAGCCTTAGCACACATATTTCATGTGTTTTCTGTAACGTTATAACACTGATGTGTTTAATTATGAACGCTAATGTTTTCTAACGTTACGTTTCAGTGCTAAAAAGGTACAATGGACGGCTTTGTTACAAAGCTAGCTACAAGCACACCTCAGCAAGCAAATGTCCTGACTGAGTCCATATTGAACATGTTGGTGTTAATAATTCCTTAGTTTCAGGTGCCTCGTCTGATTTAAAAGCAGCTGTGTTTGATGCCAGAGACAAATGAAGGAAAGAAAAACCTAAAGTATTCATTTTTGTGTGTTTGCTTCACAGTTAAATAATTGTTTGTTGCAACAAGCTGCATATTTCATCAAAGGGTTAATGAACTATGATATTAATTGTCTTTTTTTTAGTTAGCATCTACCTTAAACAGTCCAAGCTGAAGGCTAATGATGGTTATATAAGAGCAGCTGCATCCTGGTGAGATAAGCATAAGTTTTACATTCGATATATGTACGATCCGATTAGTCGACTATTAAAATAATCGTTTGTGGCAGCCCTAATCAATAAAAAACCTGACTCACGATGGTGAAAAAATACTTTATTATTCATTTATCTATCTAATGGGTGGATGACGAGATAAAGCATCCACAGCTGGTTCATGAAAAAGTTATTCATCTCCACCAAATCCACGCACACACCATTTCCTATTCCAGACACGCATCAGCAGATTGATTACAGAGAGGCGTGTGCACGTGTTGGCGTGCATGTGCATGTTCCGTGTGTCCTGATTTAGCGTGTCTCACGGGGGTGATTGCTCAGCCCTCCTACAAGTCTGAAGTCATCAGAAGGAGGGAATGTAACCTTGGGGCGGTTATCTGGAGCTCAGCGCACTCACACAAAAACACACAAAAACACACCTGCACATGCGCCTGCATTCAAATGCAGACGCACGGCTGTGAAAACGTGCATTCAGGCAGATACAGAGAAAACCTTGTGTGTATTAATAGCTATAGATTAGAACACACAGGCAAAGACTTCAAGCACAACATGCAAATGCTAAATTTTACTGTTGCTCTGGGCGGGCGAGCAGCAGAATGCCAATGAGGTGAAACAGGAGGTGTCGACCTGTGTGGCGACTCTGTTACGGTGCAGTACCTCCACACTTAATCTCTGCTCCCTCAAGCCGCCTCCTTTGAGATGCACAAAGTGTATTTTTCCGCTTTAAACTTCCTCTGTTTACCCTCACATTTACTGTCGTGTTACTATCTGAATTTATTGTTCAGACTCGAGTTTATCTTGAAAAGCGAGCAGAGTTTGGAGCCCAGTGCTCTTATCTCCAGGCCTACAGTACCTTCATATGCACCTATTTGCATCGCCATCATGTCCTAAAATAAAAGTTGTTTTCTTTAGAGCATCAAACTGCACTTTTAATGTGGATGTATATGCAAAATGTCTCATTTATACGTCATTATTCTTACAGTGTGATGCACCGTGTGTCCTTTCCAACACTCTTTCCTTCGCTGTCGATATTTCTGTTGAACACAAAAGATTCATAAAGATGTTCTGTTTAAAATCCGGTATCTATTTCCTCTTCTGCATGTGGGACATTTTGTTTAGAAATGTTTCGCTTCCAAGCTTCCTCGTATCCACAGATTACTGCCGTCTAATCAATAAAACAGAAGCTCCAGGATCATTCAGTTTAGTCGTCCACTGTTGATCTCATTCAGAATAATTCTGTCGGTGACAGCTCAGAGTAATGGGCCCAGCAGCAGAGGTGAAGGATAAAAGGTAATTGACTTCAGCCTTTGAGTATATCAGATGGTGTGCACAAGTGCATTTGTGTGTCTTTACCATTCAGTCTAGCTACAAGTGTTATATGTGAAATCAATAACCTTTTCAATGGTACTTGGTTAAAAGCAGCCTTTTATCTGGTCACCACTTCTTCCATCTGTCAGGCTTTCCTTCTCTTTGCCACACACAGGCGCATATAAACCAGAACCCCATCAAATACTCCAGCGTAACCATGAATCCAAGCCTAACTCGGCTCTCTGATGTGTGTTAGGCAGCTAGCACTGGCCAAAAATGCAGTCACATTTAATAGATATTCTGCACAAAAATGAACACAGCAGCATGTAAAAGTACAAAAACCGAAGAAAAAAAGGCCTGTTGAAGGGTTAAAGTACAACAGAACATCCTGAGAGCTTTAAACAAAGATACTTTAGGAGAAAACGGGTGCAGAACCTTTGGTTGTTAAGGACAGGGGTGGATGGATCATGCTTTAAGGCTGTGGGACATGGGATCACATTAAATACCATTAAATTCTGAAAGCACACACCACCTCTGAAAAGCCGAAAGAGAAATGATGATAGCTTCCAGAAAAGGATGCGCAATACACCTCAAAACCCACACCGGACCACCCCAAGACGTGCAAACTGTCACAGCCTCCTGAACTAAACAGAAGCCAAAGGATGTGGACAGACCATAATAGAGCATTGCATGAAAGACACACCACTAAAGTCAGAGCTGGAATGAGAGAAGACCTCCAAAAGAAGATCTGAAGGACTCCTCGTTATCACAGAAATCCATAATAAGCCACGGCACAGAGGGGCTGTTACTTCATCAGCCAAATTTAGGCCTAAGTCCTTTTTTTGTTGCTTTGAAACAATAATAGATCAGCAGAAAATACAACATGTGTCACAGTTTATGTTTTAATAGTCTTGTTTTAACAGTTTTTCTATGTTTTTTTCCACCTAGTTTCACTCATGTCACAGTTTATGTTTTTTATGTCACAGTTTATGTTTTAATAGTCTTGTTTTAACAGTTTCCCATGTTTTCAGGGTATGTTTTTCCATGTTTTTTCCCACCTAGTTTCACTCATGTCTCCTGCTTCTTTGTCATCAGCTGCACTTCCTTCATTAATCACTCCCTCCACAGCATTTAGTCTCCTGGTTTCCTTTCATTCATCACAGAATCCTCACTTTACCATTCGTGCCACGCTTTGTCTGTTTCGTCAGGGCAGGTTTTTTACCCCATAGCCACAGTCTTGTTATTCAAAGTCTTGTTATTTTTTGCCACACTTTAAGTTCTTTGTAGTTAAGTATTTTTGGAATAAACCTTTTTTATTAAGTTAAAGAACTGCATCTGGGTCCTACCTCTCCATCTAAATAATATCTAAACCTTTTATACAGCAGCTCATTCTTTACTCCATTTGTGTCACAGTCCATGTTAATGTCCCAGTTTATGTTTAATCTTGTTTTCAGGTTATGTTCTAGTCATGTTCGGTTCACTCACGTCACCTGGCTCATTGCTCACAGCTGCACTTCATTCACTGATCACTTCCACAGTATTTAGCCTCCTGGTTTCCTTCCAGTCACTGCAGAATCCTCACTAACCTTTCATGCCACAGCCACGGTTGGCAAGTCAGGGTTTTTGCCACCATAGCCGCAGTATTTTCAGTCTTGTTATGTCTTGTTTCTTCATCGTTATATTTTTGCTCTGTTTGTTTGTTCTTGTTTTTGTTGGAATAAACCTTTATTTTTAACCAAAAGAGCTGCATCTGGGTCCTACCTCTCCACCAGTTCCTGATAATTTGCATGTCACTGGGACCCAACTTTTGAACTCAAAGGGAAGCAGGTCTGTGCAATAATGCCCCTGCAAACAGATTTATGTCCCCACAACATGAGTTATGCAAGCTCTCGCTAACACAGTTCCACAGATGCAGCATAACTCACGAGCCATCTGGATCCTTGCAGGGAACAGCAAATTCAATAGATGCTCCAAGTCTATTTTTACGCCTGTTAACTGTACAAATGCAAAGCACCTCTATTTATACTTATTATATCATAATTCGGCACCATCTGGCCGGTGAATTCATCTATAAGTAAGGAAAACCTTTACATGAGGCTGCCACAGTTTCTCCTGCTCTGCCGTTACCTGTGAGGTACATTTCCTCTCCCTCCAGGAACATCATGTGACAGCGGGCACACCTGGCACAGCTGGGGTGGTAGTGCTTCCCTCCAGCCTGCAGGACAGAGAAGGGTGTAGAAAGGAGGAGAAAGGACAGAAAAGCAGATGTGGAGATAAGAAACGGAGAAAAAACGATTGCTGCTATGACATCAGTCATTTGAGGAGGGACAGCTGCTCTATTTTCATGGACCAACTCACACAAATGCCCTCACCTCAAGCACTCTGCCGCTGATATACCTGTTACAGCCGTCACACCTGATGCCAAACTGCTTGTGGTAGTCGGTCTCACAGTAAGGAACCCCGTCTCTGCCAACAGGACACACTGTTCAGGTTCCCTGCCGGGCTTTGTGCAGCCGGGTCTTTCCAAAACATGCTAGTTTCTTCTGGAAGATCAAGCCACCTACTTGCTGATGTATTCCCCAGTGAGCGCACAGCCACATGTCCGGCATTTAAAACAGCTGACGTGCCACTGTCTCTCCAGAGCCAACAGGGACTGACCTTGTTTGATCTGCTCCCCACAGCCGGCGCAGTCTGTAGGCGAGGACAAAGCACGCAAAGACGTTCAACATTTCCAGCATTTCTGCTTTCATCAGCCTCCCTCTCTGCCTTCTCTTGCCATTTGGGTCTCTCCTCCTTCACCTGTTTTCCTCACCCCCCTGTCCTGCCCTGACGCTCCTATAACAGATGGAGCTCCCAGAATAAGGCTGCGAGGCTACCTGAAGCAGCAGGCCACCTTCTCATGTGTGCTTCAGAAGCTGCAGGGACAGGGGATGTGCTTTTGGACTGAGATGAATTACAAATCATATCAGTAGATTAGATAAAGCCGTAATCAGGAGACCAGTGATGAGCCTCTTATATTTTATTCCTCAGCACCTATGGCGTAACCACGCATTCTTTGGGGGGGGTCGTGTCCCCCCCAATATTGAGAAAATACCAACCTGTCCCCCCCAATATTCAGCAGAAAACATGTAAAATGCATGTTCTCCTTTTATGAACCCTGTCAAGGGATCGGTCTCTTGTTATGTCTTATTTATTTTCAACTTATTTCCGTGTGTTACCATGGGAACGTAACGGCTGCGCCGCGGTGGCCGTTGGTGATGCTAACAGCCAATGAGAGTGACCCACCGGGCGCGCTTGCGTGTGTTACCATGGGAACGTAACGGCTGCGCCGCCGTCTCAGCAGCGGCTCTCCTTATCTTTACGTTGGACTTCTACTTTTGACGGAGCCGCTGCTCAACAGAGCAGATTGTACCAGAACAGGAAGTCCAACACAGAATCAACAAAATAAACTTCCGCCCCCTTTCAAAATAAAAGAACTTAAAACAAAAATAACATTAGACTATTAGACTTTTCATTGTTAATGCACATTTTGAGACATTGAACCTGGACTTAAAAGTCCTCAGCACATTTTTTGTTAAAGGAAAAGTCTGTAATTTGTTACATCATTAGTTGTCCTTATTAAAATATTTCCATAAACATGCTTTGGGTATTTGGTCGTTTTCCATTGGAAGCTGTCCTATTTGCTACAGAACTACTGGAAGAGCATAACTGTAATTGGTAGGTGTGTTTAAGGTCAGTAAACAGTAAGCAACTAACCAAAACAAAGTGGGGGGGCAGTCACTGTCTCTGAGAAATTACACTATTCCTTTAGATGTGAACTTACATGGTCAATGTAGTCCTCTAAACTATGTTCTAAATGTCCAATTTTTCATATATAAATAAAGAATTGTAGATAATGCACTTAACAATTTTGTTTTTCTTGGACCCCCCCAATGTCTAAACCATGGTTACGCCCTTGCTCAGCACTATAGATCTTTACTGATATCTTCATCCATAATGCAGCAAATCTGCCACAGAAAGGTGTGTTTGCTTCTTACAGCTCGGCCCGTGGACCTTGACGGGCTTGTCGCTGCTCAGATGGTTTGAGCACTGCTGACACACACACTTTTTCCCACAGAAGGTTACTCTGTCTCCGATGGGGAATGGACTCCTGAGAACAAACAGACACACACATATATAACCAGAAACGCCACGCATACATGTCAGCAAAAACCTTTACAGATGTTACAGCTAGCATGTTCGCTAGCATGTTCGCTATGACAACCAGGATGACCTAGTTGTCATAGCGATGCCGTGTGAAAACCTCTGCATAGATGAGCAGTGACAATCGGAGGAAAAGAAACTAAAAACAGTGTAACTCTGCGATGCTTTGGCCCAGCTGTCCAGAAACCTTTAACCTTTATTTTAAAGTTAAGATCACTGGGACGGGTGTGTGTTTTATTCTCCCCACCCTTTAAATTCCAACCACAGTAACACATTTTCTGATTAAACAGCCATCAAAGACGGCGTCTCTTACCCTGGCTTCAGTTTTATGATGCAGATGAACACAAACACCAGAGTTTACTGGCCTGCAGTACATATGAGGCACACTGTGTTTTAGTTATGATGATCTGCCTGCAGTCTGTGGAGAGACTTTCAAAGTGTCTTGTTTTGGGTTTCAGATTTATTTGTACTCAATAGTTTTTTCATTGCTTCACAGCTGCACTTCATCCCCAGTCACCTCCCTTAGTATTCAGTTTCCAGGTTTCCCCAGACAGTGCAAATCTTTACTCCACCTCCACTGATGCCTCGTTCTTTCATGTGTTGTCTGCTCAGGTTTTGCCTCTCATTGTTCCACAGTTTAGATTTATTGTTATCCGGCTCAGCCGCGCTTTTTGTTCCTTTTTGTAAATAAATCGAGTGTTTTTATTAAAAATCTGCATCTCATCCACGTCAATATTTCAGCTCCGCCTCATCTTCTCTAAGTATCACGTATGTCTCTCTATGGTCACATTTTCGCAGTAAACATTTATTTAAAAGACATGGGAGTTGCCTCATTTTTCCACAGCTTTGCTTAGTTTTTTCCACAGTTTACAGTTATTGTTATCTGGCTCAGCTGCGCTTTTTGTTCCTTTTTGTAAATAAATCAAGTGTTTTATTTAAAATCTGCATCTCATCCCCCCCTTACACCTCTAATACTTCAGCTCCGCCTCATCTTCTCTAAATATCACGTATGTCTCTCTATAGTCACATTTTCGCAGTAAACATTTATTTAAAAGCCATTTTTCCAGCTTGCGCCGCCTTCCCCTGTCACCTGTGTGAGTTTCTGACTTTGGCCGTCCCCGTGCCTGCTGTGCACCAGTCTGTGTAGCGCAGCCCCCCCCCCGCCTTACCTGCAGATGCTGCAGACAAAGCAGTGCGGGTGGTAGGTCCTCCCCAGGGCAGACACCACCTCCCCGGTGATGTACTGGTCGCAGCTGTCGCACTGGGTCCCGTACAGCCGCTGGTAGTCCTCTGTACAGATGTACTCCCCAGAGTGGTGGAAGAACCCAGAGTGCACCAAGTCACCGCCGCACACTGAACAGAGAAACACTCAACAGGCTCGTTTTGTTCCTCAGAAACATCTGCAGCAGATGTTCAATCCTCTGCAGGACAAACTCTCATCATTACAACAATAACATGCTAACTTTGCTAACTTTTCAGATGGCTTTTAATACCCAGCAGTATGGTGACACTTTTATATTATCTTATTCAATTTTGCCGTATTTTATTGCGTTTACTTATTCTTTTCTTTATTTATTATCTGCTGTAAACCGAAATGGATTATTGTAAAGGGCTTTATAGATAAATTACATTTATATTTACATGCTTTTAATATGCGATCAGTGACGACATGTGATTAAGGCCAGAGTTTCTCGCCTTGTTTGACGCAAACATTCATGTTAATCCCCTCACCTTCTGTTTTTTTGGGCGCCACAGGAGCAATAATCACGGATCATTCAGCACTGTGTGTTTGTGGGAGTGGATTTGAACAATCTGATGTCTGTTCTGACCTCTAAAGGGTTAATGCTGTAATCTGGCTGTGGAGATTAGAACAGGAACTCTCACATGACACAATACGCTTTGGTTGTCTGCCCACATGAGTGGATGTAGCGCAACTGTCCCGAGCCGCTGCAGATGTTTAGATGCTAGTCCGTCATAAATATCTTTCACAGGACAACCTCACACTCATCCTGCGCCATGGCAACAAGTTCTTCTTCAGAGACAAAAGGGGAAAAAACGACGTCCCAAAAGTCCCGGTGCAGTGATTCAGCACTAGTTTCAGTTTCTATGGCGCTGACTCATCATCAACATGTTGCTTTGCCTTTAGCTTCTGCTCAGCTGTTTCTGTGAGATTAACTTAATGTTATTTATATGCATTTATATGCATAAACGCAGGCAGCGTTGTGTGACAGACACAAAAGAAAGTGTTTACTATGTGGCCTGACAGCATGATGTATGACTTTTATTAAGAAAATGCAATGTCCTTCTGCCAAATGATTATTTCTGGTCCACCAAAAGTGAGGAGGTGGTTGGTTATGCAGTTTAAAAGGAGCTAAACCGTGATTTGCTCCAGTTGGGGGGAGCTCAGCCTCTCGACTTCTATCAGCTGAGTTTCACAGCGTTTAGAAAAATCTTTTGGTATTGGAACAAATGGAGATGAGTAAAATCCTGCATCACGTTTTGCCAAATCAGCTCCACAGAAGTCAGCAGGTATGAAGGGTACCGGTGAGCACGTGCACTATGATACAAACTCAATGAAAATGTAGGTTAGACGTCTGAAAGGCAGCCAACAGATCAAGATATCGGACAGCGAATTGAGTGTCTGCTCTGTAATTAAGCTAATGGGTCTAAACCCAGCAGAGTGAATGGATCTGAGCTGATCCAAGCCAGAGTGTTCAGAGGCTCAGACAGAGAGGGAAAGAGCCAGACAGATACTGCAGGGTGGGGGGTGGCTATGAGAGTGCAACTGCACTTGATACAAGCCTGAAGACCAACTGGTTCATTTTCAAAGAGAAGAGCATCAATTAAAGGCCTCCTTTTGTTACCATAACGCCACAGTTTGAGTGTCTCCTCTTATTGCAGGAGAGGGTAACTGTAAGCACAACATTCCTCACATAGACTGTTTGCAACAAGAAGCTGCATATTTTCTATCAGCATGTAATTGTAACTGTTGGGGCAGCAGAGGCAGTTACTCAAAGAAACTGGGGAGACAGATAAAGAAGGCTGGCTCTGTGCTGGAGACCCTGGAGCTGAAAGGTTGCACCGGCTGCTTCACAAAGTGGACACACGCCCTCCGCACAACATACTGATCAGAAAAATTAAATCCCCTCAGTCTCAGGGGAGGGAACTTCTTTAGGATGAAGTGTAAAACTTATCTGCCTCTTTTTACTTTAAAAAAAACTATATAAATCATTTTCCCGTCATTCGGCAACAGTTTCTCTTTGGGTTTATCTGTACAGAACAATTCAACAACAAGGTGATTCACAGAGACATTAAAACAGAAGAAATAAAAAGCAGGATTTAAAATTTAAGCAAAAGAAAGAAATAAGAACAATAGATAAAATCAGAAAAAATTATATATATAAAAGATAAAATCAGTTAAAATATGATTCCGTTTTGAAACTCAAGCTTATTCAAATGTTTCTTCAACCTGGACTTAAATACTGAGAGTTTCAGCTGATCTGAGGCTTTCTGGGAGTTTGTTCCAGACATGTGGAGCATAGAAGCTGAATGCAGCTCCTCCAGGTCTGGTTCTGACTCTGGGAACTGATAAAGAACCGGATCCAGATGACCTGAGGGGTCTGGGAGGTTCATACTGGGTCAGGAGGTCACTGATGCATTTTGGACCATTCAGAGCTTTATAGACCAGCATCAGAACTTTAAAGTCTATCCTCTGATGGACCGGCAGCCGGTGGAAAGACCTCACAGCTGGACTGATGTGCTCCACTTCTTTTGTCTAAGTTTAATTACCATTAAATCCATACTGTTGCATAGCTTCAGTGTTTGACATAAAAAGCATGAACAGAACATACCACAGAAGCACAGTCTGATATAAACAGTGTAAATAAATGGTGCCAACCCTCCGAATCTGTGAAAATGTATATTTTCTAACCGTAACCATTAATTCTTTACTATTCAAGCCTATCCAAGTACATTTATCCTAACCCTAAACCCTGACTTTTAACTCCTAACCATAATCATTAGCAGAAAGGTCAGTAATCACACAAATATAGAAGAATGATGGTGCAATCTTTGAGCTGTTATTGTGAAATAGCAACACATTTTCCATTTCCCGTGCACCAAACTACGTATTTGTCCCCTTTTGAGTTTTGTTCTGTCATGTTTTCAGGTCTTGGTTTATTTCTTGTCGTGTTTTTCCCCGTTAGGTTTCACTCAGGTCACCTGTTTCTGTTCCACAGCTGAACCTCGTCACTAATCACCTGCAGGACTTAGCTTCCAGGTTCACTCGTCTCATTGTTAATAAATCTGTTTTTTTATGAGATCACGTTGGAATTTTTCCACTTTTCACACAGAAATTAACTGCTTCACACTTTAAGATAAATGTAGTAAATCTAAGATGTTATCTCCACACTTAAAAATGGATGGATTTTGTAATATTTGCCTATTGATGACTCTTTTTGAGTGTTTTTTTTTAAATTTCACGTGATAAATACCAGGATTGACCCCCAATATAACGTAATCTGACTATAATTAAATGTTTTAACTTGCGGATCAGAAACTAAGGATGAGACTGTCCAACACAGACATACTTTTACTTTCCCCAGAGGAAAAACATTGTGATTCTCTCTCTAGAGTTAGCTTGAAACTTTTCTCTCAGCAAATAAAAACTATCATCCAAAACACAGAAAAATCGAATTGTGTGTTTTCCTCTAGCTCTTCTGTGGCAGAACTTTGAAATGTCAGCCTGACCTTTATCCCAGGACTAAAGCTGTTTATGGAAGAGCTGCTGGAACACATTCATATTCTCCTACATAAGCACAATACACATCTGACACAAGCCCAGCAAGTTCATGCTTCTGTGGGACTTAAAAGACAATATTGCTGTGAGGCTTCAATGAGCCGCCATAAACAAACCCACAGACATCGCTTCCTCTTGTCTCTGTGTCCACTGGACCCAGAAACACTCGAAACAATCTTTTCTCACTCTGCTGATAGCATTCACACATTCATCCCTGTCTAAATGGAAAGCTATTAAGATGTGGAGTAAACAGGAAAGAGGGGAGCTGTTGAGACTTGGCCTCTCTGGAGGGATCTCTGGCATATTTGTATTTCAAATGGCTGACCAAAAGCTGCCCTCAGTGGCCAGAATCTGTGCACGTGTTCCCTTTTCTCATGGCAGCCTCGTGAGAAATAGCTGAGTATTTCTTTTCAAACTCAGATGTCAGATCTTGTCTTATTAGATTCATGCAAAACAACAATCTTTGGTCACAAAATATGAATATTATCTCCCCAATAGATTGTCATAGCAATGAAATATGCTCCATAAAAGCTCATTCTGGTTTAAATGCCAGACCAGGAAACTGCATGCAGAAAGCAATACATGTTGCAATCCAAATATATATTATAATTAATCAAATAAATGTCTTTAAAATACTTTTAATGTCATGTTTCCTGCGCCTGGATGTGGCCATGTATCATAAACCAGAAAGTCGGTTAAAATGACTTAGCAACTATTAGCATGTGCCGCTAATGCTAATGCTTTGCAAACCATCGTACTTACAGTAGTGCACAATATTAGAAACATTAGAAACAGCTAAACGATTCAATAAGCTGGCCAGATGGAGAAATACAACAGAACTGCATCCTTTTAACTGTGTGTACCTCTGAGAAGACACGAGGCTACTCCATGACGGTCACTTTTTATTTAGGCCACATATTAGGGCAGAAGGCACCAATGAGTCTAAAAATGTAAAACCTCTTCTTTTAAAAGAAGAAAAAAGTGAATCACCCTCATCCTAAACTAATCACTTTTCATTTAGGCCACATTCATTCATTTACACGATGGAAAAACAGCATCTTCATCTCTGAGTAAGAACAACAGGTTAACAGGTAGGCCCTATAATTCAGCTTTAGGCTCTAGTTTTGCATTTGTTAATTCTCGGTTTATTTGTTTGATCTTTATTTTTTTACATGTACATCATTATACTTTCATATTTCAACACATACTGCAGGAAAAGTCATTAAAGGGGAACTCCGGTATCTTTAAACCTAGAACTTATTTCTTCATCCACACGCCCCCCTGCAGCACAGTTTATTCACTCCGTGCTCTGTGACAGTCGGCTAACTTCACACAGAGTTTGCTGCTGATAGCTCTGTTAGCTCATAGCTGCTGTTAGCTCATAGCTGCTGTTAGCTCATAGCTCTGTTAGCTCATAGCTGCTGTTATGTGGCTACTTGCAGCTACAGGAGAGCTAACGGAGGGATTTCTACACAGGCACTCTACTGGGACCACTTCATCCACACGCCCCCCTGCAGCACAGTTTATTCACTCCGTGCTCTGTGACAGTCGGCTAACTTCACACAGAGTTTGCTGCTGATAGTTTTGTGCAACATGGCAGGATATTTATCAGATTTTGACAACGTGAACGACGACTTTGAGTAAGATGGACGTTCTTACCGGAGTGAATAAACTGTGCTGCAGGGGGGCGTGTGGATGAAGTGGTCCCAGTAGAGTGCCTGTGTAGAAATCCCTCCGTTAGCTCTCCTGTAGCTGCAAGTAGCCACATAACAGCAGCTATGAGCTAACAGAGCTATGAGCTAACAGCAGCTATGAGCTAACAGAGCTATGAGCTAACAGAGCTATAGCACACGTTCATTCATTCATTCTTCTTAAAGTATTGGTGAAATAAAGACAGATAATGCCTTATTTAGAGGCTGCATCCTCTAAGCCCCGTTCACTCCGTTATATGGATCTCCAGTTATCTAAATATCTTATGAAGGACGCCGACTTTCACCAAACTGTTCTCAGTGAGTAGATGAACGGATTTCATGTTTAAAAATACCGAAGTTCCCCTTTAATGTTCAGCTCCATCTTTTTTATAACACGTCTGAATGAAATCGCTGTTGGTGGTGTCAGTAATTATTCCCAAACTCAAGAGGTAGCAGTGACCCCACTGCATGCTGGGAAAAACAATCTCAAACAACACTGAGGTGTTTTCAAGTTGTAAGTTTGGATTTTGAAAAACCTACACGATTAATACCGACTGAATTTTTGCATGTGGTGCATCTCCTTTAACAAAAGCAGGAAAAAGAAGTGAGCCCACATTGTTTCCTTGATGTATACCACAACCTTTACTGCTATTATTTTATTCAGTATCATTCCAAAGGACCTGTGTTAAAGAGGCAAAATCCCTCTCCATCAAAGAGCTGCTGGAATGGCTGCATCAGTCTTACACTGACAAATGGTGACACCACCACAGTAACTCCTGTCTGTATCATATAGTACACAAAAGTGTGCCTGAGCAGAAATAATTCAATCTGACAAAGATTGGACTGGATGCATTTAAAGTGCGACTGTAATAGAAGAAGAAAATACCCCTGGAATATGAATCAGACAGTCGGGACAAACCTTCCTGCTGCCACTTGAACCTGCTGACTCAAGCTTAATTTCCAAATAGGTCAAAGGTTGGTCAGATGCTCCAATGCCAGACCTGTCAAGCAAGACATCAGGACCATCTGACTCCCCCTGACCTCACCTGTTGTCCAAAACTGAGTGCTTTCCACACTCTTCCCTGCGTGCTGAATCAGCAGCAACCAGGAGCTAAATAAAACCTGGCAGCAGTACTGTGGGACTGAGCTAATCAACCGTAAGTCCCATCAGTGATTATGAAAATCATCGATGAGCAACAGCAAACATATCTTTTGTGACTTTTTGTTTCTAATGGCCAACTAAACCAGGAGCAAAGCAAGTGACAGACCTCCATCTGAAGGGTAATCCAGCTTCATTTCTCTCCCACTGTGCAGCCCAGCCAGACTCCAGTGAGTCAGCTATCTGTTGTGACAGTGTCTGGGATCCCAGGAGTCTCGCTATTTGTAGAACCTCAGGCTTTTCTTCCTGTTTCTTTTTTCTAATTCTGTATCTAAATAGAGAGTCTCTTCGGCATCGCTTTGAGAAAAGTAAAGGACAAAAATATACGGCTTAAACATAGACAGACACAAACAACTGAAGAAGACTGATGGGATGCTGTCCTGCTGTTGAATGGTGACAACACAGATGGCATTTTCTTTAAGAATATACAGATATAACACTAGAAATGGCCACTTTTCTATGTGCATATATTGTATGAAGGTGCTATCAAAGTAATCAATGCCAAAACTCTGTGCTTATTTAATAAAATGTCACAGATGTTGCCACCCAGACAGTTGTGCACTGAGATATCTAAGTTATAGACAACCAAAACCAGCACAGGAATGACACCGCAGGGCAGGTTAAACACAGGAAGGAAGGCCTAAAACCTATCTGAGCACTTAATGAGCAGATATCTCGATCAGTTGCAAACTTTATATCAAAAACATGTCATGAAAGTGTTTGTAAAAACTTGAAATATCGGCAAAAACATTTTAGCAAACAGACTCTTGCCTCCATCTTTAAAATGTAACATTTTCAGTGCACAGAATGCACGAAAAGCTAAAAACACGCCGAGTAGCACTAAATACACCAGCTTGTGACTATGAATAAGCTTATTCTTTATCCCTGCTGTAGGAGGCAGCAGTCCTGTAATGATGTAACCTCCAGCTAACAAAGTTCTGGACCTTCTGCAGAACTAGAAGAAGGGAAAACTGAAATCAGCCTTGTTAAGAAAGCAGAGAAAATGATCTTCGGTGCAAATAAGTAAAATTGCAACATTTTATCCTTCCTTCCAAACTCCATCAGTTTTGTTTCAAGGACTTTTAGCCTGTTGGTAAGACTGATGTAGACAAAGATGCTCTTAAACACAGGCTGCAAACGTTTCTTTCTTTATTACCAGAAGCTAAAGGTTGAGGCAAAGCAAAATTCATTTAAAAAGAGTGTTTAAGAGCCTCATGGAGGCCAGATGACACAAGTTGTCTCATCTTTGCTGTTTAGCTCAGAGTTACACATAAAAACCCAGTGCAAGGACACTGACCTGCTGTACAGATGCTGCAAAGCAGAGCTGATACAGTCCTTAATACTGTACAGTTTGTCCTTGAAGTCTCTTCTGTAGAAATGAGCCAGGCCATGCGTGACTATCTGCGGAGCAGACGAAATACACAGTCCCTCCTCTTGGCATGCATCTCTTCGCAAACACCTACTTGTTTTAACCCAAAGTAGGTCAGACTTTCCACTAAATGTCATAAGGGGAATCATTTAAGTCTGTTTAAAATTACTTTGAGAAGAGGAAGCTCCTGCAGCTCAAACACATGGATAGATGCCAGATTATCCCAAAAGGTTGTCCAGAACTGCACTGCATTTGCTCTTTTTCCCAGTAAAGCTGTAAGGTCACGCATGATGGCTACATTTTCATGGAGGAAGAGAGAATTACGTCTGAGACAAGATGGGGAGAAAAATTATGAAAGATGGGAGTCAAGGGACAGATTAGAGGAAAAGAACAGGCATCATATATGATGTGAAAGGGAAGCAGACAGCAAAGTGAAAGGATGAGACAGAGGATCCCAAGGGAGGTATCAGAGAGTCTATCGATCTGTCCATCCTGCACACATCTGCCGTCCTGTCACTCCTTTCCCTGCTCAATTTGCATGATCAGGATGGATGGATGAGTCCAAGAAAAGGAAAAGAAACCTCGTCGGTCTGAGATAAAGCACAACGTGGATTTGCATATTTGCACCAACAGGTTATGTGGCAGTTTGTTTTCAAACCTCGGCTTCATCCATTCATATCAACTTTACTTTGACACATGCAACAAATCCCCTCTTGGCCTTGGCCACCTGATAAATGTATCAAACACACGTTTTTATAACCACAAAGAATCCCACAGGCAGCAGAGCAGCGGTTTCATGGCTGTGCTTCGTGTCACAGCTGCTTTGGCAGACAGAATGAGACCAGAGCATTGATCCAGTCATGAAACAGCGTCCCTTTAGTGTTCATCTGGATTAATCACATCAGGATGTACGTAAAGATGTACATGATGGCCAGTTAATAAGCATTAAATTCACTAAATTTATGCCTGATAATGGAACTTGAGTAAGTAAAGTTATTAAAATTTGGGAAACATGAATATCTCCTAATGTTCTATAAAAATTCATTAATAGATTAATTAATAGTTTGCTCTGACCAACACACATCTGTCTCATAGCAACAGCTTATAAGTAACCATCACTAAACTGTATTTTGTACATATGCCATGTAATTATTAACTGATTTTTATATTAATCTATATGATTGATTATGAAAGCTAATCTAATTTATTAAGCATACCTCTTCTCACTTCTGGAAAAAGATTAAAAGATAAACAGGATATGAATTTTACTGCAGGTTACTGGTTCCTGCAGGAGCCCAAACATCTCCGGTCACATTCGAACATCGATTATCTCCTGCTTTGACCCTTTTCAGACATGAAAAGTCACTCTCTGTTTACCAAAAACCAAGATGGACTGTAACTCTGACATTTAAAGCACTCAGACAAGCTAAGAATGTGAGAGAAAGACCGGGGGAGGAGATGGAAACTGCCAAGACTCCATTAGCTTAAAGTCATTAAGCTTACTCTGCAAGATCAAGTGTCCATGATGACAGATACTTTAATATCAAAGGCAGAACAACTTCTGTCAATTAATCTCGCTCTGCCCTGTCACAAGGAATGAGCTCCTTTAACTGAGCAAACAATCAGCCAATTGGACGATCAATAATTCATCCAAAGACACAACCAAGGAGCCTCCTTTAGCTCAAGTTATTTTTAAGATCCTTTGTGGGGACTGTTGCACGACCTGAAATATGCTATTTCATGAAAAAAAATAGAAAATCTGCCTTTTTGGTGCTTGGTGACTGAGTGTTTTGTTGCAGAACAAATGGAGAAAGCTTCAGAGTCTCTGAGCATGAGTCCCGGCCTGGAAAAGGAGGTTGACTACGGGCAGAAAACCTGCTGATTCTACTGCAAAGCCAGCTGCTGACTCCAGACTCTGTTTACTGGTGGAGGAGTTCAAACATTAAAAGATGCAAATATAAGAGAAAAACTATCTCAAATATAAGCCGTAAAATCCCAGATCCAAAAAATACTGGTTAAGGGTTCAATTAAATCCCAATGGAACATGTGACACAGGAAATGTTCAAAGATTTTCCTGTTTCATGAAAAAAATGTGCTCTTTCAGCCCATTTCTTTGCTATGTGGAGTGAACCAAACCAACAAAGCAACGTGTCACTGTGGTTTTAACCAATTAAATGATGTTACCGTTGGTCTGTTATATTATATATTGTATAAAATATGTTTCATTACACATCAACATGAAGGCCTGAAAGTTCTCCTTAGTCAGTGCTGAGAAGCCTCTCTCACCGAGAATTAGAGGATGCAACCTCTAAATAAGGCATTATCTGTCTTTATTTCACCAATACTTTAAGAAGAATGAATAAATGAACGTGTGCTATAGCTCTGTTAGCTCATAGCTGCTGTTAGCTCATAGCTGCTGTTAGCTCATAGCTGCTGTTAGCTCATAGCTCTGTTAGCTCATAGCTCTGTTAGCTCATAGTTCTGTTAGCTCATAGCTCTGTTAGCTCATCGCTGCTGCTAGCTCATAGCTGCTGTGTTGTTGTTATTGGAGGCTATCGGGGGGGGCTTATAGAGGGCTTTCTACACACTCGTCTACTGGGATGACGTCAATGACGTGCCGCTGCAGCACAGCTCAAAACAATGTTGGCAACTTGTTCCAAAGCTGGAGGCAGACCAAGCTATTTGAAATGTGCACATTTCACATTTAAGCAGTTTGCTTGAGTTGAAACAAGCTCCGTTTGATCGATGGTTCATTTGAGCTCATCTGAGATGTGTTTAGGTCTTCAGCACACACCTGCTCCAAAACATCTCACAGCGGACAGATTGCTAAATATCTTAGTTACTTGGTGATTGTTTTAATCATTTATCACTGAGCAGTTAAAGGGGAACTCCGGTATTTTTAAAGCTCATTCACTCCGGTAAGAACGTCCATCTTACTCAAAGTCCTCGTTCACGTTGTTAAAATCTGATAAATATCCTGCCATGTTGCACAAAACTATCAGCAGCAAACTCTGTGTGAAGTTAGCCGACTGCCACAGAGCACGGAGTGAATAAACTGTGCTGCAGGGGGGCGTGTGGATGAAGTGGTCCCAGTAGAGTGCCTGTGTAGAAATCCCTCCGTTAGCTCTCCTATAGCTGCAAGTAGCCACATAACAGCAGCTATGAGCTAACAGAGCTATGAGCTAACAGAGCTATGAGCTAACAGAGCTATAGCACACGTTCATTCATTCATTCTTCTTAAAGTATTGGTGAAATAAAGACAGATAATGCCTTATTTAGAGGCTGCATCCTCTAAGCCCCGTTCACTCCGTTATATGGATCTCCAGTTATCTAAATATCTTCCGAAGGACGCCGACTTTCACCAAACTGTTCTCAGTGAGCAGATGAACGTATTTCACGCCAGAAATAAGGTTTAAAAACACCGGAGTTCCCCTTTAACTGAAACAACTATTGACTTAACAACTCTGTGTTTGAAGACACGGTGCAGCGCTTTGAATTGATGTATTTAATCTATAACACTAGTCTAACTCATTCTGATAGACCTGTGTCACTTTAATTTACAATATAAATATCAGAAGCTTCTGAACAGACAGATTTTAAACCCTTTTTGTGTTTTTAAATGACTCATATTCACACATATTAAACTGGGATCCTTCCTGTTAAGCCTGCAGCTGTCAGGTTCATCGGGACTAATTTCAGGGTCATCGAGCTACTCAGTAAAAATACATACGGCCCAAAGGCTACAAAAGCGTGACGGGGTGTTGTTATATGACATGCCCTTTGTGCTTTGAGACATTCTTAAGTCTTTCCCCAGTGACCTGAGATTTGACCTACTTTAAGGGGTTGATTTAACCACATTGTGAAGATAGAAGTCAGACTCTTTGGTCTCTACCACCTTTGATAGTTTGGGAGGAGGAACCGCAATAATTAGCTGAAAAGCACCTTCAGAGCAATGAGGAGCACTAATTGCACAAGACTCACCAGCAACACCAACATCTGGGCAATACGCTGCTCCTGAATGGGCCGGTCTGTGTCTGTTGGGATCATTTCTATCTGACAGATCAAGTTCAACAAGGGATAGAGAGCTACAACCGCTTCTCAGCCATACGATCGATTGAACGATTGATTAACTCAAAAGTAGCAATAGAGATTACACTGGAATGGCCCATCTTGTCAGCAGGAATCCTCTAGATGCTCCCAATTAGCCACTCCAGTATTGGATGGAGGCAGCAAAAGTACAAAAATGACACAGCTGTGAGAATATTCATTCATTTCCAGACCCACTTCATCCTATTCAGGATCACAGGAGTGCTGGACACGGTCTAAGCTGCCATTAGGTGAAAGGTTTGGTGCTATTCTTAGGCTAGGTCCCTACAAAAGGCAGCTATTGCTCTAACCAGTAATAAGCCAACACTGGTAGCTGATCTGACCAAAAGATCGTAGCTGTTCATTGGATAATCTACTGCCTCTTCCATGCATTGGCATTTCCAGGCTTTGGTTGCTAAATGAATTCAATAAGATGCTGTGTTAGCTTGTCTTCTTTTCTATTTAGTAGTAGCACCTACTGTTGTCTTGGTTGTCTGTGGCTCCGCCCCCTTACAGTTGGATTAAGCGGGAATAGAAAGTATGGGGCAACCTGGTTAAAAGAACAAAGACTAATTATACTAACAATTTGTTCCTGCTTATCATTGCTCGGATCATTAGCTGCCTTCAGCAAAGGTTTAGCAGTAGCATCTACTGTTGTCTTGGTTATCTGTGGCTCCGCCCCCTTACAGTTGGATTAAGCGGGAATAGAAAGTATGGGGCAACCTGGTTAAAAGAACAAAGACTAATTATACTAACAATTTGTTCCTGCTTATCATTGCTCGGATCATTAGCTGCCTTCAGCAAAGGTTTAGCAGTAGCACCTACTGTTGTCTTGGTTATCTGTGGCTCCGCCCCCTTACAGTTGGATTAAGTGGGAATAGAAAATGTATGGGGCAACCTGGTTAAAAGAACAAAGACTAATTATACTAACAATTTGTTCCTGCTTATCATTGCTCGGATCATTAGCTGCCTTCAGCAAAGGTTTAGCAGTAGCATCTACTGTTGTCTTGGTTATCTGTGGCTCCGCCCCCTTACAGTTGGATTAAGTGGGAATAGAAAATGTATGGGGCAACCTGGTTAAAAGAACAAAAACTAATGCGCGGATCATCAGCAGTTATCATCATAACCTTCAGCAAAGGCAAAGGCTCCTCTCCAGTGTTCACTGGCCTTATATTTGGCCCTTTTTTCTGCACCTTAGGGGCCAGGCTACTTGCTGGTTTCAAGTCTAAAACAGGGCCAACAACCAAGCACACTTACATTCACACCCAGGGTGAATTCAGATTCTTCACTTGACCTGACCTGCATGTTTGTGGACTGTGGAGGATGCCAGGAAGAGCACCTGAGAGAGGCAGAGTCTCTCAGGAGTAAAGATTATCAAAGGCTGAGCAATCTGTAAATTCTGCTTCTACAAATTATGGACCAGTATTTGATATAATACCATCAAAAGATTCTCTTTGAAGCTCCATCATGCAAAGAATGAGCCACATATGAACATGATCCAGAATCAGGCAGAACAACTAAGGTGATATCAGTAAAAAAAACCTGTGCATCATCCGACAGTCTGTTTTTCCTGCATGAAACATGACCAAAACATACCTTTAAAGTCTTGTCATTGCTAATAACGCTCACCATTTTACATGCACTCAAAGAAAGATGCAGGAAACGGGCGAGGACGTGTCCCCCAAAGAGGAAATCTGGACACCTGAGCCGTAAGATGTCCATCTGTACATAACCACATTCAGCAGAAGACGTACAGCGGTGTGTTGAATCAGCAGGCTAATCAAACTTAGCAGGCTAATGTTAGCGGTCCGTATGGCCCTTCAAAAGTCTCTTCCAAAGCCAAGGAATACCGAGCTTTTCATATGAACATGATCCAGAATCAGGCAGCACAACTAAGGTGATATCAGTAAAAAACCATCATGCATCAAGAAAACTTGCATGAAACATGACCAAAACATACCTTAAAAGTCTTGTCATTGCTAATAACGCTCACCATTTTACATGCACTCAAAGAAAGATGCAGGAAACGGGCGAGGAGACACCTGAGCCATAAGATGTCCACCTGTACATAACCACATTCACATTGTGTTGAATCAGCAGTCAAATCAAACTTTTACCAGAACCAGGAAGTGACATCAGGAAAACTAGCAGGCTAATGTTAGCGGTCCGTATGGCCCTTCAAAAGTCTCTTCCAAAGCCAAGGAATACCGAGCTTTTCTGTGTCTGGTCTTCTCACCTGCTGAGCTCTAAACTGCAGGTTTACTTGTTGTTCCCAGAGTTTCTAAAAGCAGAATGGGAGGCAGAGCCTTCAGTTATCAGGCCCCTCTCTGTGGAACCAGCTGCCAGTAAATGTCCAGGAAGCAGACACCCTTTCCACTTTTAAGATTAGGTTTAAAACTTTCCTTTCTGATAAAGCTTATAGTTAGGGATGGCTCAGGTAATCCTGAAACATCCCATAGTTCTGCTGCTATAGGCCCAGCCTGCTGGGGGACCTCATCTGTCACACCTTTCCTCACTTTGCTCTCTTTTTCCCCCTGTTTAATTTCTCAAATGATTTTATGTCCCTGTGACATTATTGTGGTTATTAACTTGTGTTTCCCTGTTCCAGCAGGTATCCTTTGAATGGTGTTATGGTGTTTTTCCCCCCTCTTTTCCCTCTTTTCTGTCTTCTCAAACCCCAGCTGGTCGAGGCCGATGGACACCCTTCCTGGTTCTGGTTCTGCCAGAGGTTTCTTCCTGGTTCTGGTTCTGCCAGAGGTTTCTTCCTGGTTCTGGTTCTGCCAGAGGTTTCTTCCTGGTTCTGCCAGAGGTTTCTTCCTGGTTCTGGTTCTGCCAGAGGTTTCTTCCTGGTTCTGCCAGAGGTTTCTTCCTGGTTCTGGTTCTGCCAGAGGTTTGTTCCTGGTTCTGGTTCTGCCAGAGGTTTCTTCCTGGTTCTGGTTCTGCCAGAGGTTTCTTCCTGGTTCTTCCAGAGGTTTCTTCCTGGTTCTGGTTCTGCCAGAGGTTTCTTCCTGGTCCTGGTTCTGCCAGAGGTTTCTTCCTGGTTCTGCCAGAGGTTTCTTCCTGGTCCTGGTTCTGCCAGAGGTTTCTTCCTGGTTCTGCCAGAGGTTTCTTCCTGGTCCTGGTTCTGCCAGAGGTTTCTTCCTGGTTCTGGTTCTGCCAGAGGTTTCTTCCTGGTTCTGGTTCTGCCAGAGGTTTCTTCCTGGTTCTGCCAGAGGTTTCTTCCTGGTCCTGGTTCTGCCAGAGGTTTCTTCCTGGTTCTGCCAGAGGTTTCTTCCCGGTTCTGGTTCTGTCAGAGGTTTCTTCCTGGTTCTGGTTCTGTCAGAGGTTCCTTCCTGGTTCTGGTTCTGCCAGAGGTTTCTTCCTGGTTCTGGTTCTGCCAGAGGTTTCTTCCTGGTTCTGGTTCTGCCAGAGGTTTCTTCCTGGTTCTGGTTCTGCCAGAGGTTTCTTCCTGTTAAAGGGAGTCGTTCCTTTCCACAGTCCCTCAGGCTCAGGACGGGAGATTGGACTGAAGACAAGTTTCGGTCCAATCTGTTGGTTTCCTTAGCTCGGATATTATTTTTGAATTGGCTCCATATGAATTAATTGGATTATGATTACAATGAATTGAATTCCAATTGGCTTGAATTGGACTTTATTACTTAAGTGCCTTGAGATGACAATTGTTGTAATCTGGCGCTTTATAAATAAAACTGAATTGAATTGAATTAATGTTTGAAATATGTACATTTTCCCCCCATTTTGAACCCTGCAGAGATCCCACAAGTCCCCTCTGGTCTGTGGTGACGCCAATGTCCTTTTTCTGATATAATACACTTTGTAATTGGCTTCCATCCTGGCTTTAATCCCGGTATAGTCATAGTTAAGCTTTTATTTCAGTGAGTACAGAGGCTACTAATGTTTCAATTGTGCTGGTTCCCGCTTGTCTGAGTACTGGCCATAATTCAATATTTAATCAAGCAAATTGATTTGGGTGTAATCCACACATTGAAAGCCATGCATTAGTAAAAGACTGGAAAATAAAGTGCAATGGGAACATGTGAGTTTGTACTCAGGAGGCGGTAAATGATAATGTTTTCTTCTTTTAGTTTTTCTCTTCTTTACCTTGGCAGGTGAAGCAGTGGACGTGGAAGTGCGTGTTCTTCACACGAACTACTTCGCCGCGACAAACCTTCCCACAGCGTTCGCACACAATGGGAGAATTTCCACGGCTGGAGAGCGGAGAGCTGCTGCTGTTGTTGTTTCCTCCGTAGAGACCTGACTGGTAGTGAGCTGGAGGAAGAGAAGAGCATCAAAAGCATGTCACACGTTGTCATTTTCAAGCCGTTCGTTTTCTTCTTCTGGGAATTCAAGCAGATCAAAGTGGGATAAAGAAACGAGAAGCAACAGCCTCAAACAGAAAGGATGGCTGGTGCACTTTAAACAGCCTTTTATGAGTGTGGAAACGCTCCTTCAGGCTCGTCTTCTCAGTCAAATGGAAACGAAGCAGCAGCTAAAATAGCAGATTCGAGCTTTTATTTGAGTGGATCAAACAGCAAAAAAACAGTAAAACAGATAAACACACAAAATAATCCCGTGGATTCTTGGCTTAAGGTTCCCAGAAGAGTAAAATGGCTTAGCGATTAGCTTTTTAACGAATGGTGTTCCTGGAAATCCTGGAAAGACAAGAATATCAGCCTTAAACCCATTCTTAACCAGGGAGAAAGACGTTTTACCAGCCTTCAGTGTCCTTTACATTTTTGTATAAATCTTTAAACCTTTCCAACCGTTTCAGAGGACAGCAGCCAATGCCACGGTCCATGAATGACATGAATGGATCTTCTAATATACAAAACCACTTTAATTAGACCAAAACCACGTCTAATGTGGTTTAAATCCTGAAGAAAGCACATTGCAGCATGGTGGAAACTTCGTCTTTAAAGTTCCTGGCTTCCAGATTCTATATAAACTTTAAGTAACCATGGCAATAAGCTATTCATAATAAGCCATTAAAGATTAAGTCTTCTTGATTTGATGTTTTTCGGACTAACTTACAGTCATGTGAAAACAATTCCAAGAGAAAAATAACATCTGGTTCCAATGAGCTCCTAAAAGTAGGTAAAAACATCCTCAGACGACATATTTCAGTGAGTCTTTATTTGAAAAATGCCCAAAAACTGCCTAAAAACTGCCAGACATGTGTTTCTGCACAGCTCTCTTAAGGTCCCACCACAGCATTTCAGTCAGGCTGAGGTCTGGACTCTGACTGGACCATTGCAACACCTTGATTCTTCTCTTTTTCCCACATTCTGCTGTAGATCTGCTGCTGTGTTTGGGATCTTTGTCCTGTTGATGAGCCAGTTTCAGCCCAGCTTTAGCTGTGGGACAGATGGCCTCACATTTGACTCTAGAATACTTTGGTATCCAGAGGAGTTCATGGTGGACTCAATGACTGCAAGGTGCCCAGGTCCTGTGGCTGCAGAACCAGCCCAGATCATCAGCCCTCCACCACCGTGCTTGACAGCTGCTATGAGGTGTTTGGTTCTCTATAAGCTGCCATTTCTTAATTAAAAAAATGATTTGTTTTGGTTTTCCTGCCTCCTTCCATACAAGCCGTACTCCTTCGGTCTTCTCCTAACTGTGCTGCTGTGAACTTTAACATTTAATATGCCGCCTAAGGCCTGTGGCTCTTTGATTTACTGCAACTTGTCTTTGTGTTGTATCATATGACCTTGGGGTCAACCTGTTGGGACGTTTGCTCCTAAGAAGATCCGAAGCTCTCCTGAACGTTTTCCACAGGAATGCACTGTAACTTGCAACTTGTCCTTCATGCAAAGCTTTGACTAATCCTGATATACGTGCTACTAGAGACAGAAAAGGTCACCGTGGATCTTTTTGGGATTACACTTCTTTCATCCTCGATTATGAAACTGCTCAAATCCCTCTTAGTGGAACGAGTTGTGTCTTTATGCTGGTTCCTCTTTGTCAGGGTGACGCAGCAAAAGAAGCATGGAATGAATAGACTTATCTGACTGTGTCTCAATTCATTTGGATTTCCAAAGACGGCCCACTGTGCAACAGACTGAGCAACAAATCTACTGTATTCTGCTAATGCTTTTGCATCCCAGTGTTACGCAATCGCAGCAAACACAGCATGCTGGCAGGTTAAGCTGATGGCAGCAGGAGGGGCCACACAGAGTAAGAGCTGTGGATATATGCATGTTCACGGGGGAAAAAAAGAGGTAAAAGTGGGACAACAATGTTGTATCCTCATGCATGTGTGCTGGCATTGGTTCTGTAGCCAGATGGCAGCACAAGGACTGGAACAACAGACAGAGAAAGATCTGAGCCACCTGTGAGTGGCTGCAAGAGGAATGTGTTATTTCTGGGAGTCTTTGTCATTATTAGCAGGTTTAGATGCAGGTTTCCTCTGGAAATGACGTGAAATTAACCTTTATTTTGTCTAATTACTGCTTTGTTTTATAGTCAAGCTAAAGCGATGTAATGCTGCTGAAAGGAAAAAGATGAAATAACGCCTAAAACCTGCAAGTTGTCCCCTCAGGTTGGGAAAACTGTGAGATAAGGAGCTGGTTGAGACACTTTGTGTGGCTTTGACCCTGATTTTCATTCAGTTTGTGCAGGAAGCTTCTCTCTAATATTTAAGGAATACACTCGTTCTCCTGCATCTCTCCTACGAATCACTTCAAAGTCAGATGGACCATTTACACCCGAGTCTTTGACAGCGCCACAGATTTACTCTGACCTGTGACCTCACGGGTCAGGATGAAAACCAATGAGCTCAGTTCCTGTTTTTTTTATTATTTCTGTGGGAAATGGAAGGGGTTAGAGTCCCTCAGCCAGAGCCAGAGGTTATAACTCTGTGCCACTTTATCCCAGCAGCTTTTATAAGGTTGGATATCCCCCTCAGGTGGGACGTATGGAGGAGTAAGCAGCTACTCCAGGGCTTTAACTGGTGCCAGGCTCATTTGTTCTTTTATGGAAAATCAAATTTGGGATTTCACGTTAATAAAAGACTGGCTTTATGTGCTTCTATATTTAGACCGTGAGCCATTTTAATTTGTGTTGACCACCTTGCTCTATTGTCTTCATGCTGTCAGACTGCAGGCTTCTTCTCTTCGATGGCAGGAACTATAACAGACTCTGATTATTTAGCTTCCGACTGCATAAGAATCCCCAAAACTCTGATTCATTTCATAGATTCATCATTTAAGACTTACAAGACTTCAGAAAGAAAAGAAAAATGACCTCTGTGAGGGACTCTTTATGATCTATTTCACGTTAAATCCTCCCAGGACACCGATATTGATTGGTTAGACGCCCCCCAGACGCACCGCGCGCACGCACACGTACACACACACACTTACAAATCGCTTACCATTTGTTGGTCTGCTCATGATGTGAAGTGGAGTCCCAGCAGCCTGAATAACTACACCGCCTTCAGAGTCAGGAGAGTCAGTCAATTTCAGCCTCCACGGGCAGGTCAAACGCTCAAAATATCGCGGCGCGCGCTCATCAACTCTGTCGGACTTCAAGCCTCCGCTTTGTCGGTGTCAGTGAGGGGCTTTCCCTGCTCCTGCCGGGGAACGGATTACTGAGAGGCTGCACCAGCAGTTAGATAGAAACTGACGGTGTGGTGCTCCTCCTCGCGCCTTCAGCTTCTGCATCTCCCACCAGACAGACCCCGGTGTCTTGGTTCGGCGTCCATCCCGCTCTGTCCTGTCAGTGCGCTTCCGTGGATGCCTGCATGCCTGTGCGTGCGCTCCGGCGTCAGGACTGAAATGCTGAATGGTGGCTTTCCGTAGGGGGGTGGGGGGCAGAGTCGGGAGCTGTCAGAGAGCGTGTTTCACCGGACAGGACGCGCTCTCTGCACGCGCTGTGCGGGAGCGCCGAACAGCGTCAGAAATCCAAACTGCAACACCAGGGAAGCACCAGGAGGTCTGTGTGAAGCCAGTGCCATCCCTCACAAATAAGAACATACATGCAGCGGCGCGCACAGACTTTTCAAGGGCAGGGGCGGAAAGAAAAAAAGGGCACATATAGCGCGTCCTCGCCACTGTAGAGGGCACTTTAGCGCGTGTTTTGGCTCCCAAGGAGACACTTTAGCGCGTGTTTTGGCTCCCAAGGAGACACTTTAGCGCGTGTTTTGGCTCCAAGGAGACACTTTAGCACAGTTTTGGCTCCCAGGGAGACACTTTAGCACAGTTTTGGCTGCAAGGAGACACATTAGCACGCGTTTTGGTTCCAAGGAGACACTTTAGCACGTGTTTTAGCTGCAAGGAGACACTTTAGCAACGTTTTGGCTCCAAGGAGACACTTTAGCACGTGTTTTGGTTCCCAAGGAGACACTTTAGCATGTGTTTTGGTTCTCAAGGAAACATTTAGCACGTGTTTTGGTTCCAAGGAGACACTTTAGCACAGTTTTGGCTCCCAAGGAAACACTTTAGCACAGTTTTGGCTGCAAGGAAACACTTTAGCACGTATTTTGGCTGCAAGGAGACACTTTAGCACAGTTTTGGCTCCAAGGAGACACTTTAGCATGTTTTTGGTTCCAAGGAGACACTTTAGCACAGTTTTGGCTGCAAGGAGACACTTTAGCACGTGTTTTGGTTCCCAAGGAGACACTTTAGCATGTGTTTTGGTTCTCAAGGAAACATTTAGCACGTGTTTTGGTTCCAAGGAGACACTTTAGCACAGTTTTGGCTCCCAAGGAAACACTTTAGCACAGTTTTGGTTGCAAGGAAACACTTTAGCACGTATTTTGGCTGCAAGGAGACACTTTAGCACAGTTTTGGCTCCAAGGAGACACTTTAGCATGTTTTTGGTTCCAAGGAGACACTTTAGCACAGTTTTGGCTGCAAGGAGACACTTTAGCACGTGTTTTGGTTCCCAAGGAGACACTTTAGCACAGTTTTGGCTGCAAGGAGACACTTTAGCACGTGTTTTGGTTCCCAAGGAGACACATTAGCACAGTTTTGGCTCCCAAGGAGACACTTTAGCACAGTTTTGGCTCCAAGGAGACACTTTATCACGTGGTTTGGTTTCAAGGAGACACTTTAGCATGTGTTTTGGTTCCCAAGGAGACACTTTAGCATGTGTTTTGGTTCTCAAGGAAACATTTAGCATGTGTTTTGGTTCCAAGGAGACACTTTAGCACAGTTTTGGCTCCCAAGGAAACACTTTAGCACAGTTTTGGCTGCAAGGAGACACTTTAGCACGTATTTTGTCTGCAAGGAGACACTTTAGCACAGTTTTGGCTCCAAGGAGACACTTTAGCATGTTTTTGGTTCCAAGGAGACACTTTAGCACAGTTTTGGCTCCAAGGAGACACTTTAGCATGTTTTTGGTTCCAAGGAGACACTTTAGCACCGTTTTGGCTTCAAGGAGACACTTTAGCACAGTTTTGGCTGCAAGGAGACGCTTTAGCACAGTTTTGGCTCCCAGGGAGACACTTTAGCACCGTTTTGGTTCCCAAGGAGACACTTAAGCACCGTTTTGGCTCCAAGGAGACACTTTAGCACAGTTTTTGGCTGCAAGGAGACACTTTAGCACGTGTTTTGGTTCCCAAGGAGACACTTTAGCACAGTTTTGGCTGCAAGGAGACACTTTAGCACGTGTTTTGGTTCCCAAGGAGACACATTAGCACAGTTTTGGCTCCAATGAGACACTTTATCACGTGGTTTGGTTTCAAGGAGACACTTTAGCATGTGTTTTGGTTCTCAAGGAAACATTTTAGCACGTGTTTTGGTTCCAAGGAGACACTTTAGCACCGTTTTGGTTCCAAGGAGACACTTTAGCACCGTTTTTGGCTGCAAGGAGACACTTTAGCACCGTTTTTGGCTGCAAGGAGACACTTTAGCACAGTTTTGGCTGCAAGGAGACACTTTAGCACAGTTTTGGCTGCAAGGAGACAATTTAGCACCGTTTTGGCTCCCAATGAGACACTTTAGCACCGTTTTGGCTGCAAGGAGACAATTTAGCACAGTTTTGGCTGCAAGGAGACACTTTCACGCATGTTTTGGCTGCAAGGAGACACTTTAGCACCGTTTTGGTTCCAAGGAGACACTTTAGCACCGTTTTGGTTCCAAGGAGACACTTTAGCACCGTTTTTGGCTGCAAGGAGACACTTTAGCACCGTTTTTGGCTGCAAGGAGACACTTTAGCACAGTTTTGGCTGCAAGGAGACAATTTAGCACAGTTTTGGCTGCAAGGAGACAATTTAGCACCGTTTTGGCTCCCAATGAGACACTTTAGCACCGTTTTGGCTGCAAGGAGACACTTTCACGCATGTTTTGGCTGCAAGGAGACACTTTAGCACCCTTTTGGCTGCAAGGAGACACTTTCACGCATGTTTTGGCTGCAAGGAGACACTTTAGCACCGTTTTGGTTCCAAGGAGACACTTTAGCACCGTTTTGGTTCCAAGGAGACACTTTAGCACCGTTTTTGGCTGCAAGGAGACACTTTAGCACAGTTTTGGCTGCAAGGAGACAATTTAGCACGTGTTTTGGGGGCAACCCCCCCTCCCCTGCACTTCATTGCATACATTTATTAGTAAATTAATCCATTTCTGAAAGCATATATTTAATCTTGCGTCTACTTTTAAATTGCAACAAAGTTTTTTTTCTTATTTTATACATAAAATATATATATGTTATGTATATATTTTTATTTTCTTATATTCTTACACTTTTCTTCTATTAAAACGTAATTTGACCAAATTTATGGACAATTTCTCTACACTTGTTCTTCTTCATTAAAGCTTTAAAAGGCAAACATGAAATAGAACCAATAGAATTTACAAAGCCTTTGTCCATCGGGTCCATTTACGGTTCGGGGGGCTTTCAAGGAATTTAAAGAGAGAAAATCTACCCCCAGCTACTGTATTATTTTGCTGTCAAAGTGATTGTTAGATCTAAAATCACACCAACACCTTCCTGAGGATCAGAGAATCAGCACTTCACCTGAGAAGGAGTGCGTTTGTTCGAATGGGCCCTTTGTGTCTTAAAAATATTCTATTAGTTTTTCATGGCTGTGTGCAAAAATCTTACATTGTTAGAAGGCATCTGTAAGAAGAATGTGGTGAAGGGGAGAAAAAGACGGCAGCATGGAAATTCAGCTGCCTCATACTTGTACTTAAAAAGATTAATTGGGGAATTGGGTCCTTTGTGAAAATCCTTATCCACAGACCTTTGAATCTCAGTTAAAATGGGGTTATAGACAGATGGATGAATTAATTGTTATGGAAAATTCAGACCAGTGACGTCACATTATCTGCAGCTACACAGAACAGCCACCAGGTGGCGGTGTATGTTCACACAACGGAAGGCATTTGTGGCGAAAGTTCAGGGGGTCACTGCAGAGTGCGGATGAATTGAGTTAATAAATGACCAAAAAATCTGAATATAAATACTTTATTCATATATTTTATGTCCATTAGAAGTTCTGTTGCTTCCACAGCCACAAACCACCGGAATATTTTGCTCAGAAATGTCTCCTTGAAAATCTGAAGTGAGATAGAACAGAGTAAGTGTTTGAAATGCCCTTGTTTGTGAAGCCGAACATACAGCCTGATTGTTCTCTTTTTGCATGCAACAGCCTCCAACAACAAAACGTGTTTATACAGTCAACATTTGGGCCATGCTGGCTCGCTTCCCCGTAATTGAAAAACAATGTGCAGCATATTTCCTGCAAATACTGGCAATCCGACCGGTGACACTTCCCAACACCTCCTGCCGATGTTTGTGCATAACAAATGAAACATTTAAGTTATCTCAGGGCAAAAAAAGAGAAAAAACTCTTGATTTAAACACTTCCATCAATCAGCTGCATATCCAGCACTCATCTGAGCTGTCAGGTGTCATAGATCTGACCTGCTTTCTTTCTTTTTTGCAACCACCAGCTGCAGGTTTGAATCCTTTGGAAAGATCTCTGTGGCCCTTCTGCCTCAGATTGCTCAGCATACAGAAAGCACAGGGACAATACTTTCAGGTTCAACTGATGCCTTTGATCGGAAGTCTAATGGGGTCAGAAAAACAAGACGTAACGAGGACTATCACATCCAGTTTGTGACCGCTCAGGTGTGATTAATGAGCCATTGTCGAGTCCGCCGGCCCGTTTGAAAGCCCAGAGGAACAAAAGGTAAGTACCTTTGGAAGAACATTGTCTGGCAGCTGCACTGTTTGTTATCACACTGTCTGTGTGTGGAGAAGGAGCACTTAGAGCTATTTCAGAATACTCCCACAAACTGAAGGTCCACTAACCGTGGAGGACGAAGTTTCCTGTTGCTGAGCAAACCAGTAATGGACCGAGGCGACGTTAAAATAGCACAATTAGCTGCTGCTGCTGCAAACTGCCTCCCAAATGCACACGTATGAACAAATAAGCTATGTTTCCAGAGGGAGGAAAAACCCTCTTCTTCTGCTGCATTTTCTGGTCGAAGAGAGGCAAACACGGCTCTTACCGTGAAGCAGGTCAAGCTTAATTTATTTGCTGACCCAAATAAGAGCCGGGCAGATGAATGCAAAAGATAGAATAAAAACAGATGGTGTGTTGTCCAAGCAACAAGGAGACGTGGCACCTCACTATAGGCAGAGAGAGCAAGGTCACAATACAAGTAATCTGCTTAGAAAACACATATATTCAGCAGTTATGGAGCCAGATTAGTTTTCATTAAGTTTTTTAATGCAAGGAAACAGGAAATGGGTGCAAATATAAATGTAGCTGCAGTGTTTACACAGTTTGCTCAGTTCTCAGCAGGTTTAAAGGGAATATCTGGTCTGAGCTCCTTTATTCTCCAGCCTGAACCCTCTGAGACAAGCTTTCTGTCATTTCTTTAAGGAGTCTTCAGGAATAGCTTTGGTTTCTACGTATAAAAACAGGAAATTGTTGCTCGAAAGTTAAAAAAAAAGCCTTCTTGACTGATTAAATGACAGAAATGTGATTTTCTTTCTTAAACAGAAACCAGTTCAGACAGTGAAGAAGCTCAGATGATGATTCTGAATAGATTTAGAGCCACATTTGCCCTTTTTCTTGTTTCACTGCGTATAGATGCTAAAAAAATAAGGAAAAAGTGTCCGATCAGACGTTCAAATGACTAAAACTATTCTGTAATAATTACATAATTAATCCAGTGTAGCATCAGCTCACAAATTGGACACTTTCAATCATCTCGGATCTGAATTCAACCAACTTAAAGGGAACTTTGGGCGTATTTGAGAAGATGTGATTAGTTAAACTGCAAAAGTTATGAGCCTAAATTCTTTATGTATTGTCAGGAAAACAGAAAATAGGGATTAAAACATAAAAATAACCAGAATAAAAGGCAAAAAAGAGTTCCAACGAGCTTTAAAGTCCTCTGAGACGAGCTTTCTGTCATTTCTTTAAGGAGTCTTCAGGAATAGTTCTCCAGGCTTCTTGAAGGACATCCCAAAGCTCTTCTTTGGATGTGGGCTGCCTTTTGTTCCGTTCTCTGTCAGATGATCCCACACTGCTTCAATAATGTTGAGGTCTGGGCTCTGGGGAGGATTCATCCCTCCATAAGACCTGTTGCCACTGATTTTCAGTCCACTTCTTGTGTCATTTGGCACAGCTCAGCCTTTTCTCCCTGTTTCCCTTCCTTAAGAACGGCTTCTTGACAGCCACCCTTCCATGGAGACCATTTCTGATGAGGCTTGGGCCAACAGTAGATGGATCAGCTGAAGGTCCAGATGCATCTCTCAGGTCCTGTCAGGTCACAGCTGGATTTTGTTTCCCAACACTTTCAGATCCTGTCCATCTGCTGCAGACAGTCTTCTTTTAAAGGTAGATAACAGGCAACTTTCGCTTTAGCGCGGTCGTGGCGAGCGGAGGAACGGAGGCGCTTGAACGCCCCACGTCATTTAAGTCCCCTGTACGGGGAAAAGAGGTTAGAGGATGAAACCGTGACGGTGTGAAGTTACCGTGGCACAAGAAAGTCAAATGACAGGAAACACATCGAGCATGGCCGCGCATTTGAAGCAGCATCAAACGGTTTCACTGACAGGAGAGAAAACGAACAGCCGCATATCACTGCGGCAGTTACGCAGCGCCTTGTTGCACAATCCGACCGGTTAAAGCGTCACAGACGCTGTGGGCGTGTTTATAGCTGCAGACACGAGGCCAAAGTTCGGTTAAAGGAAGGAAATGTGCCTTTTTATGTTGCACTTTGAGTTCTTTAGGGTTAAACAGAAGATATTATGCCTTGTGCACATTCAGATGATTTTATATATTTTAATTTAATCATTTAAAAGAGTTCATAAACAAACTTTTTTTTTGCAAAAACGATCCGAACCGTGACTTTTTTACATTATTAACATTATTTGATTCACTGGTCTTGCAGCACAGCTGAGGGGCCTCACAGGGGAAGGTCCCGTCACCTTTACTTTTGAAATCTGAGCGAGCAATGGCCAGGAGTCCTTCTGGAGAATCTCAGGTTGCATTTAGGCCCGTAAAAGGTCAGGAGGTCAGCCATATATTCTGGAGCTAACCGTCTGCGTCTTAACCTCATCCAACCCTTCAGCCTCCTCCAGTCAGGCAGCGTGAAACTATTCTTTTAGAGGATTTCATGCATCTGTTGCGTTACGTCGGTATGGCTGAGATTTCCCCAGCTTCTGACCCTCTGGCCTCGCTGCTGTGCAACCGTCCCTGAATTCATTCAGGAGGGTTTTTCAAAGCAAATTAGCATTTTTCCAAAAAAAAGCAAATAGTTTACAGGGTTAAAGCTGGTTTAAATCTATTCTAACACTGAAAGGGAGACCACGAGTTGGCGTTTGTTGAGGTTTTATTTACTCTGGTGAAAGATTGTATTGCAGCTATTGATCATCAAGTTTGATAGAGAGCTTTCTGCAATAGTTTCTCATGTTTAATGATCTTTGATCTTTCTTTTTCCTCAATAGTTTGACTAGTTAATATCACAAAGTTATGATTATCAACAATATCAATATAATTGGAGGTCGTATAAACCAGGGATGTCAAACTCCGGTCCTGGAGGGCCGCTGTCCTGCAGGTTTTAGATGTTTCCCTGCTTCAACGCACCTGATTCAGATTAAATGAAGCTCTTCAAAAGATTGTTACATTCTGCACAAACCAGCTAATGAGGCATTGATCTCAATCTGGTGTGTTGGAGCAGGGAAACATCTAAAACCTGCAGGAAACATCTAAAACCTGCAGGAAACATCTAAAACCTGCAGGGAAACATCTAAAACCTGCAGGAAAACGTCTCAAACCTGCAGGGAAACGTCTAAAACCTGCAGGAAAACATCTAAAACCTGCAGGAAAACATCTAAAACCTGCAGGGAAACGTCTAAAACCTGCAGGAAAACATCTAAAACCTGCAGGAAAACGTCTAAAACCTGCAGGGAAACGTCTAAAACCTGCAGGGAAACGTCTCAAACCTGCAGGGAAACGTCTAAAACCTGCAGGAAAACATCTAAAACCTGCAGGGAAACATCTAAAACCTGCAGGGAAACATCTGAAACCTGCAGGAAAACATCTAAAACCTGCAGAGAAACATCTAAAACCTGCAGGGAAACATCTAAAACCTGCAGGGAAACATCTAAAACCTGCAGGGAAACATCTAAAACCTGCAGGAAACGTCTAAAACCTGCAGGGAAACGTCTAAAGCCTGCAGGGAAACATCTAAAACCTACAGGGAAACATCTAAAACCTGCAGGGAAACATCTAAAACCTACAGGGAAACCTCTAAAACCAGCAGGAAAACATCTAAAACCTGCAGGGAAACGACTAAAACCTGCAGGAAAACGACTAAAACCTGCAGGAAAACATCTAAAACCTGCAGGGAAACATCTAAAACCTGCAGGAAAACATCTAAAACCTGCAGGGAAACGTCTAAAACCTGCAGGGAAACGTCTAAAACCTGCAGGAAAACGTCTAAAACCTGCAGGGAAACGTCTAAAACCTGCAGGGAAACATCTCAAACCTGCAGGAAAACATCTAAAACCTGCAGGGAAACGTCTAAAACCTGCAGGGAAACGTCTAAAACCTGCAGGGAAACATCTAAAACCTGCAGGGAAACATCTAAAACCTGCAGGAAAACATCTAAAACCTGCAAGAAACGTCTAAAACCTGCAGGGAAACGTCTAAAACCTGCAGGAAAACATCTAAAACCTGCAGGGAAACGTCTAAAACCTGCAGGGAAACGTCTAAAACCTGCAGGGAAACATCTAAAACCTGCAGGAAAACGTCTAAAACCTGCAGGAAAACGTCTAAAACCTGCAGGAAACGTCTAAAACCTGCAGGGAAACATCTCAAACCTGCAGGAAAACATCTAAAACCTGCAGGGAAACGTCTAAAACCTGCAGGGAAACATCTAAAACCTGCAGGAAAACATCTAAAACCTGCAGGGAAACGTCTAAAACCTGCAGGAAACATCTAAAACCTGCAGGGAAACATCTCAAACCTGCAGGAAAACATCTAAAACCTGCAGGGAAACGTCTAAAACCTGCAGGAAAACATCTAAAACCTGCAGGAAAACGTCTAAAACCTGCAGGGAAACATCTAAAACCTGCAGGAAAACGTCTAAAACCTGCAGGGAAACATCTAAAACCTGCAGGAAACATCTAAAACCTGCAGGAAACGTCTAAAACCTGCAGGGAAACATCTAAAACCTGCAGGGAAACATCTAAAACCTGCAGGAAACATCTAAAACCTGCAGGGAAACATCTAAAACCTGCAGGGAAACATCTAAAACCTGCAGGAAACATCTAAAACCTGCAGGAAACATCTAAAACCTGCAGGGAAACATCTAAAACCTGCAGGAAAACATCTAAAACCTGCAGGAAAACATCTAAAACCTGCAGGAAAACGTCTAAAACCTGCAGGAAAACGTCTAAAACCTGCAGGAAAACATCTAAAACCTGCAGGAAAACATCTAAAACCTGCAGGAAAACATCTAAAACCTGCAGGAAAACGTCTAAAACCTGCAGGAAAACGTCTAAAACCTGCAGGAAAACATCTAAAACCAGCAGGGAAACGTCTAAAACCTGCAGGGAAACATCTAAAACCTGCAGGAAAACGTCTAAAACCTGCAGGAAAACATCTAAAACCTGCAGGAAAACATCTAAAACCTGCAGGAAAACATCTAAAACCTGCAGGGAAACATCTAAAACCTGCAGGGAAACATCTAAAACCAGCAGGAAAACATCTAAAACCTGCAGGGAAACGACTAAAACCTGCAGGAAAACATCTAAAACCTGCAGGGAAACATCTAAAACCTGCAGGGAAACATCTAAAACCTGCAGGAAAACATCTAAAACCTGCAGGGAAACGTCTAAAACCTGCAGGGAAACGTCTAAAACCTGCAGGGAAACGTCTAAAACCTGCAGGGAAACGTCTAAAACCTGCAGGAAAACGTCTAAAACCTGCAGGAAACGTCTAAAACCTGCAGGGAAACATCTCAAACCTGCAGGAAAACATCTAAAACCTGCAGGGAAACGTCTAAAACCTGCAGGGAAACATCTAAAACCTGCAGGAAAACATCTAAAACCTGCAGGGAAACGTCTAAAACCTGCAGGGAAACATCTAAAACCTGCAGGAAAACATCTAAAACCTGCAGGGAAACATCTAAAACCTGCAGGGAAACATCTAAAACCTGCAGGAAAACATCTAAAACCTGCAGGAAAACATCTAAAACCTGCAGGAAAACATCTAAAACCTGCAGGAAAACGTCTAAAACCTGCAGGAAAACATCTAAAACCTGCAGGAAAACATCTAAAACCTGCAGGAAAACATCTAAAACCTGCAGGAAAACATCTAAAACCTGCAGGAAAACGTCTAAAACCAGCAGGGAAACATCTAAAACCTGCAGGAAAACATCTAAAACCTGCAGGAAAACATCTAAAACCTGCAGGGAAACATCTAAAACCTGCAGGGAAACATCTAAAACCTGCAGGAAAACATCTAAAACCTGCAGGGAAACGTCTAAAACCTGCAGGGAAACGTCTAAAACCTGCAGGAAAACGTCTAAAACCTGCAGGACAGCGACCTTTGAGGACCGGAGTTTGACATCCCTGATATAAACTGTAACTGATATTGGCAGATATGGCAGCATTTACATGCAAAATAATAAGAACCCAACATCTTAACTCGGAAAAGAACCAAACCAAAGTCAAAGCTAAAGAGTTTGCCCCCTTTTTGAGATGCTACACCTTAAGGTTGTTAGATGTTATGAACCCTTAACTGTTGTACTTTAAGGTTAACCAAAGGTTCTTTTTCCAGAGAAGCGCACCTTTGGATATGGAAGAGAAACCTTGATTTATCTGTGTTGACAGATCATAATCCATAAGGATTCTCATACTACCTTAAAACTTCTCTAATTAAATCTGTTCTGTTACAGTCTTGGAGTGAAAGGAAGGACTGAGATGTCCAACCAATTATTGGAAAATCTGGGTCACTGGTAAAGTGGTGCCTGATGTTCCTCTGGATCCGAATTAAGTTAAAATTCCCCTCCACTGAAAACCCCCTTTTTGGTCTTTATCAATGTGTTAACTTGATGCTGTTATCTTTTATGTGTCACAAGACAAATCAAGAGCTGCATCAGCCATCGATGACTTTGACCAAACATGTCCAAAGTCACTGTTGGCAGGCAGAGACGAGGGAAAAGGTGGCGTCACAGCCAAGCCACTTTAAGACCACGGGACACAGATAAGTCTTCAGGGAATCTAATAACTGCTGGCATGAGACTTCAAAACTTCTGCTTTCTCACTCCAAGCATCATTGGAAAATGAGTAATGGGTTCAATCCACTCAGTAACCAATAAACACATCAACTGATGCCAGAGAGCTCCACACAGACTTAGAGAAGTGAAAAAAAGACTCGGAGCACTGGATGTGATGCCCAATCAGAGGGGTTTTAGAAGTGAGTGCCCTATAGTGTGCACTTTTAAAGGGGAACTCCGGTGTTTTTAAACCTTATTTCTGGCATGAAATACGTTCAAATCTAGTCACCGAGAACAGTTTGGTGAAAGTCGGCGTCCTTCAGAAGATATTTAGATAACTGGAGATCCATATAACGGAGTGAACGGGGCTTAGAGGATGCAGCCTCTAAATAAGGCATTATCTGTCTTTATTTCACCAATACTTTAAGAAGAATGAATGAATGAACGTGTGCTATAGCTCTGTTAGCTCATAGCTGCTGTTATGTGGCTACTTGCAGCTATAGGAGAGCTAACGGAGGGATTTCTACACAGGCACTCTACTGGGCCCACTTCATCCACACGCCCCCCTGCAGCACAGTTTATTCACTCCGTGCTCTGTGACAGTCGGCTAACTTCACACAGAGTTTGCTGCTGATAGTTTTGTGCAACATGGCAGGATATTTATCAGATTTTGACAACGTGGACGAGGACTTTGAGTAAGATGGACGTGGCAGCAGTTTACCCGTTAATCTCAGGTGCGGTTTAATCAGCTCCACTCACTCACATGTCTTCATCTTCTCAGCTGCTGTCCTTCGCTCATCCGTTCCTCCACAGTATTTAAGCTCCTGGGTTTGTCAGATCCTTACCGTTACACCTTCCTAGTTTCCTCTTGTTCATGTCAGTTTGTCACTTCAGGTTTTTCTGTTCTTAGGGTTTTGTTTCACAGTCTAAATTGATGATATTCCGGCTATCGTATTAAAGGGGAACTCCGGTATTTTTAAACCTAGACCTTATTTCTCCGGTGAGAACGTCCATCTTACTCAAAGTCCTCGTTCACGTTGTCAAAATCTGATAAATATCCTGCCATGTTGCACAAAACTATCAGCAGCAAACTCTGTGTGAAGTTAGCCGACTGTCACAGAGCACGGAGTGAATAAACTGTGCTGCAGGGGGGCGTGTGGATGAAGTGGGCCCAGTAGAGTGCCTGTGTAGAAATCCCTCCGTTAGCTCTCCTATAGCTGCAAGTAGCCACATAACAGCAGCTATGAGCTAACAGAGCTATGAGCTAACAGCAGCTATGAGCTAACAGCAGCTATGAGCTAACAGCAGCTATGAGCTAACAGCAGCTATGAGCTAACAGAGCTATGAGCTAACAGAGCTATGAGCTAACAGAGCTGTGAGCTAACAGCAGCTATGAGCTAACAGAGCTATGAGCTAACAGAGCTATGAGCTAACAGAGCTATCAGCTAACAGCAGCTATGAGCTAACAGCAGCTATAGCACACGTTCATTCATTCATTCTTCTTAAAGTATTGGTGAAATAAAGACAGATAATGCTTAGCTTCATCATTTTGCCATAATTTAACTCTAATATACTGTCTGTTTTTTTTTACACATCTTATTTTGGAGGATAAGTCTGACTTTTGTCCTCTAACATCAACAGAAATGAGTGAGTCGGGTCCTCGTTTCACCCTGTTGTATAAAAACCATGCAGGGATCTTTTTATAGTCTTCACTCCTGCTGATCTATTCATAAAACCTCGAAGACTAGTTTCTCCCCACAATAATGCTGCTATTCCTTACTGTGTATTTATAGCAATAAGTAGACACAAGTCTGTACATGCAGTAATACTGCAGAGACTCGCCTCCCTTCTGAGGACAAGATCTGCTCTTAGTGACAGCAGAAAGGTCTCGATACACATTGTGTGCGCCTGCAGTCAGGAAATGATACAAGTTGAAGGTGAGGTCACAGCTATAATTACTGATCTGCCTCCCCTCACTTATGATGAAGGGTCAAAGGTCTTCACAGATGTACAGATGCAGAAGTCAGAGGTTGGGGTACACACCCCGAAACATTTAGATTTATAGGTGCTGATTAAAGACTAAAGTACAGCTGATAAACTAAAGCTCATTCATCTTTTTTCTTAAAATAGAAGACATGCAGCACCTCTTGCTCACAGAAAACTGCACCACTCACATTTTGCCCCCATTGTGTTCCAAAGTATGTATCATGGCAGGACTTTCTGTGATTTCTGGCCCAGATGCATCTTGTTAGGTCTTTATGTGCTGAACAGGTGGGCTCAGTT
The DNA here is from genome assembly GCF_036924035.1 of Leuresthes tenuis. Classification (NCBI taxonomy): domain Eukaryota; kingdom Metazoa; phylum Chordata; class Actinopteri; order Atheriniformes; family Atherinopsidae; genus Leuresthes; species Leuresthes tenuis. Next base: position 1,593,998 of record NW_027325375.1, on the reverse strand, counting down.
TCCCCAGATGGAGTCTGTCTTTTCTTACTGTGAAAGAGCACAAAGCGAAGGTGAAGCTCCATCCCTTACCTTCCTGGATAAGTCTCTCCTGGCAGAGAGCTGCCCTATCTCACATTGTTCAAACACGAGCGTGGAGCCAGCCTTTGGTTCTTATCCAAAGTAGCTGAAGCAGCTGTGTTTGGACAGACAGGAATTCTCCGAGCCTCTGGTGCGCAGAGGAAAGGCCGGATAGTGCTGTGAATGACGTCCGTTTCAGCTCTGTGCATCACGCAAAAATCCAGTTAGCAAAGATGCGTTCATTCACATCTGCTAGCTTAAACCGTGGAATGTTTCTGCTCTGAAGCAGCAGAAGTTAAACAAAAAAACTCATAAATTCCATTTAACTTTAACCATCTTTGAGCCAACAATAAGAATGAACATTGTCAAGTTTCAGCTTCTCCGATGTGAAGATTTTACAGGTTCATGTATCTTTGCTGGTGTGAGAAAACTGCCCAACAGTAGCCTAAATGGGCCAAAGTGGTTTTGTGGTTTAATCGTTTGGTTTCAGTCTGCAGTCGGCTTTGTTGAACACTCTTTAAGGCTTTGAAGGCTGGAAAACTTCAGTGTTTTGGATGAAAATTGTCCAGTCAGAGGTCAGAAAACACTGTTACTTTAGCTGTACTTTCAGTTAAAAAGTAACCGATCCATCCCCTGCAGCCTTTAGGAGCAGTTGATGCTATTTCACCTGAACACTGTGGGTCAAAGGTGCCTAAATGAAGCCTGGTGAGATCCACCTCCAGAGCATTAAACCCTCTGCAGAGACTTCATCTCCAAAAGCACCTTGAAAGATGTTCTTGGGGAATTTTCAAGCCTTACATTATTATTCAAGCCTGGACTTAAAAGTCCGGACACAAAGTGAACAATCCCTCATTGCCAAATCATTTTCTTTTATTCAAAGAACACAAACAGGAGTTTCCTCTATGCATCGAACACATTCTTTCCTTCTGAGTGCATCTCATGTCCGAGTTTATATCTGAGGTCACATGAATGTGAATTTCATCTCCTGAAATCTTCCTGGCAATAAAAATACAGCATTTCTCCTTTTGTCAGGCCTATGAAATGTGATGTTACAGATACTTTTGAGTGTTTATTATCTCCTTTTTACTTTACCGAAGCATTTTATTAATTGGATCTTACACTTTTGCTGCAGAGCTGTTTTAAGGGTCCCATGCTGTTCTATTCCAGGAGGAGCTTTAAGATGGACTCTTTGGCTAAATGAGGTGTTAACTATGGAGTAAAGTCTCTTTTCTGTAAGAAAATATATATATATACCTGTTCAAGGCGGCAGATGGGTGAGTCAGGGGTTAAACTGCTTGGCGGGGGAAGGAATCCCTGTGGCTCTGTGGTTATTATTATGATTTTTCACTGTTATTTGAACTCTTTAGAGGTAAGGACCAAGTTCCTTTGGGTCAAGTCCTAAGTGTGCACAGTTCGCCTGGTCTGAGTAGATTTTACAGGAGGTTTTATTGTCTTTTTATCCTTTTATTCTGTTATTTATTTCCCTGCTATGTACTAGACGACTCTTTTCCAGTTGTATTTGTAAAAGGGAGACAGATGATGCTGAAATTAATGACAGATAAGAGGTGAGAGTGATGAGGGAAGCCAGAAATAATGAGAAATAAAGTGAGTGATGGGAAGAAAATTAGTTTTTCAATAGCACCCATTCTGTGTGGGTAAGCCTGCATTTTTCTGTCCACCTTTTTGACCTCTTCAATCATCACATCCGTCGGCACGGCGGTACCAGCGAGGCCCAGCTGACGCTGGAGCTCTAAAAGTACATAAACAGGAGGCAGGATGCGAGGAAGGATGACAGAAACAAGCAATTCCACGATCTGTTCAGTTTAAGAATATATTTACATAGATTACAATCATGTTTTAAACATGTTCGAATGCCATGAAAGGGGTTTATTTCAGTAATATTCTGCAGAAAATAAGTCCCCAGCCCTAACACTGGGACATTATAGACCAGTGCATTAGCCTAGCTGCTAGCTAGCTGTGCTGCCATGGTTACCAGGAGGATAACAAAAAGGAGTTCCCTCCCACCTCATCTTCACATGGTAGTGTGACAAACTTTCACTGAAGACAGCTGGAATTAACAGGTTTTAACCGAGTTGTGCCCTCCCTCAAAAATGCTGAGTCATTGGTAGGAGGATAGCTGGAAAACGAGAAAATAATTCACGATAAATCAGAATTTATTCCTTATTCATTCATTTTGTTGTTGTTTCTCTTTGGAAATGAGCCAAAATCCTCAGATTTTGCATGAATAACTGCTGCCACGCAGGGCGTAATGGCTGTAATTTAATGGCACAGCAAACATGGCATAATTAATCTATAAATCTTTGTGTTCCTCCCTTTGTGTTGCTACAGCAACGCTGTGGGGTCACATGATCATCCTTTAAAGCTGCAACAGGATTCGTGGCTCCTCCAGCATTGTTCCGATGTCAAATTTGTGAGGATTTTCTTCTTTATTTTGTTGAGAAAGTTGATTCTGTCTCTTCCAAAGTGTTGAAAATGGTTTTTAATGCTGTGGGGCCCAGTCTCCTGGTTCTTATTAACTCCTGCCTTAGATTGGGAACAGTCCCAGCTGCCTTTAAACACGCTGTGGTCAGGCTTAATCACATAATCATAATAATTTCGACCTGTTTCCAATCTGCCCAGGTTTTAGAAAAAGTTTTTATACAAATACAGTCCTTTCTTGAGGATAACTCTGTTCTTGAGAAGTTCCAATCTGGATTTAGGTCTGGTCACGGCACCGAATCTGCACTGTTAAATGATATCTGTGGATGCTAGGTGCCCTGTTGCCTTAGCCTTGGACTCCGTGGACCATGCAGTCCTCCTATTATCTATATATATATATAAGTAATTATGTTGGCATCCACAGCACTGCATTGAAGTGGTTTACATCTTACTTATCCAGCAGAACCTTCTCCGTTATGGTTGACCTGTCTTCTTCCATTGCTCCTCTCTCCTGTGGAGTTGAGCTAACAGAGCTAACAGCAGCTATGAGCTAACAGAGCTATGAGCTAACAGAGCTATGAGCTAACAGCAGCTATGAGCTAACAGAGCTATGAGCTAACAGAGCTATAGCACACGTTCATTCATTCATTCTTCTTAAAGTATTGGTGAAATAAAGACAGATAATGCCTTATTTAGAGGCTGCATCCTCTAAGCCCCGTTCACTCCGTTATATGGATCTCCAGTTATCTAAATATCTTCTGAAGGACGCCGACTTTCACCAAACTGTTCTCGGTGAGCAGATGAACGTATTTCATGCCAGAAATAAGGTTTAAAAACACCGGAGTTCCCCTTTAACTCCACATTTGTGGTGTGACACACTCAGAAAGATAATTTTCATTGGCTCTGACCTTTCAGATCAGCACCTTGGGATCCAAAAGCATGAAAAGCTACTAAAACCATGCGATAAAGCTACTTTCTCCCAATGCTAGTCAAGTCACACATTGAGAGTGTAACAGATCAAATTATGTAAAGATATCCAGCTAAAATGAGGCTGGTTACAGCAGAAGTATCGGCAAAAACTCTGATGCTTCCGCGAAGCGGAACGTGACACATTGGATGATAGCAAAGGCCTGGAGACTGGATGGCGGCGGCGGCGGGCTTCTGTTTAGCCTCCATTTTGGGCACGTGGAGAAGGTGGCGTTTGGGTAAAAGTGGGATTCGTGACGCACAGCCGAGAAGGAGAATAATAGAAGAAGTGAGATTTTAAAAGGACAGGAAAGAGATGCACTGCCTGGATGAGAAAGGAAGCAGGAAAACCTCTGGATCAAAGCAGTGACATCATGACTGATGTTTGACAGCGTGGGAAAGAGGGCAGACAAGGAGAAGCCCAAGTGGTAAGAAAGAGTGAACAAAACGGATCAGTTCTGCCTTTCTGAACCTTAACCAAAGCTGCATCGGTAACAGAAAAGGTCGGATTCCCTCCAGTGCCTTTGGCCTTCTGACATGTGCTGGAAGAGACGATAATTAGTCAAGAGCTTCAGATTTGATCAGAAGGAACCTTTTGTTCACTCGTGCCACATTATTACATTATAATTCTCCTTTTCCAGGTACAAACAAACAGAAAGATTAAAGGCTTGTGTGTGCTAATCAATCACAAACCTACAGAGTTTATGGCTGACCAAGAAAGAAGTTTGTCCTCCACAATGATTGATTTCACAGGTTAATTAGCAGAAAACAAAAAGCAAGTTTTCCACAGACACTGTAACCAATGATACCAATTATACCAATCAATCACAAACCTACAGAGTTTATGGCTGACCAAGAAAGAAGTCTGTCCTCCACAATGATTGAATTCACAGGTTTATTAGCAGAAAACAAAAAGCAAGTTTTCCACAGACACTGTAACCAATGATACACACACTTCAAAACACGTTTTCTGCGTTTTTTAGCACGATATTCACTAAATTATCAACACGGTGAGTTCCTAATCACCTTCTTAAAGGTACAGGCGCTCACTGTCATCATCTATTAGCTTCACTGAAGCTAATAATGACATTAAACTATGAATTATGAGTGTTTTATGTACAAATGATAATGATAATAATGACTTTAATTGCTTATTTGTATTTCTATTTGCCATAAAATCCAAATAAATTCTCCATAATGAACTCAAATGATTACAATACCAAAACATTCAGTTTGGTAAAAGATGTGCATCTCCTGTTGGTGAGAATAAAAAAAGGGTTTGAATTAAGCATGAAAAAGCTCCCTAACAGTAAGGTTAAAGGTTAAAAAGCCTTTTTGAACCCTGAATCCTTCTCATATTATAACACTGGTTAATGCACCCATTCTGAAAGGTCAGTATTATAATTCTCCTTTTCCAGGTACAAACAAACAGAAAGATTAAAGGCTTGTGTGTGCTAATCAATCACAAACCTACAGAGTTTATGGCTGACCAAAAAAGAAGGATGTCCTCCACAATGATTGAATTCACAGGTTTATTAGCCAAAAAACAAAAAGCAAGTTTTCCACAGACACTGTAACCAATGATACACACACTTCAAAACACGTCTTCTGCGTTTTTTAGCACGATATTCACTAAATTATCAACACGGTGAGTTCCTAATCACCTTCTTAAAGGTACAGGCGCTCACTGTCATCATCTATTAGCTTCACTGAAGCTAATAATGACATTAAACAATGAATTACGAGTGTTTTATGTACAAATGATAATTAAATAATAATAATCATGACTTTAATTACTTATTTGTATTTCTATTTGCCATAAAATCCAAATACATTCTCCATAATGAACTGAAATGATTACAATACCAATGATTACAATACCAAAACATTCAGTCTGGTAAAAGATGTGCATCTCCTGTTGGTGAGAATTAAAAAAGGGTTTGAATTAAGCATGAAAAAGCTCACTAACAGTAAGGTTAAAGGTTAAAAAGCCTTTTTGAATCCTGAATCCTTGTCATATTATAACACTGGTTAATGCAGCCATTCTGAAATGTTAGTATTATCATTCTCCTTTTCCAGGTACAAACAAACAGAAAGATTAAAGGCTTGTGTGTGCTAATCAATCACAAACCTACAGAGTTTATGGCTGACCAAGAAAGAAGTCTGTCCTCCACAATGATTGAATTCACAGGTTAATTAGCCAAAAAACAAAAAGCAAGTTTTCCACAGACACTGTAACCAATGATACACACACTTCAAAACACGTTTTCTACGTTTTTTAGCACGATATTCACTAAATTATCAACACAGTGAGTTCCTAATCACCTTCTTAAAGGTACAGGCGCTCACTGTCATCATCTATTAGCTTCACTGAAGCTAATAATGACATTAAACAATGAATTACGAGTGTTTTATGTACAAATGATAATTAAATAATAATAATCATGACTTTAATTGCTTATTTGTATTTTTATTTGCCATAAAATCCAAATACATTCTCCATAATGAACTGAAATGATTACAATACCAAAACATTCAGTCTGGTAAAAGATGTGCATCTCCTGTTGGTGAGAATAATAAAAGGGTTTGAATTAAGCATGAAAAAGCTCACTAACTGTAAGGTTAAAGGTTAAAAAGCCTTTTTGAATCCTGAATCCTTCTCATATTATAACACTGGTTAATGCACCCATTCTGAAATGTTAGTATTATCATTCTCCTTTTCCAGGTACAAACAAACAGAAAGATTAAAGGCTTGTGTGTGCTAATCAATCACAAACCTACAGAGTTTATGGCTGACCAAGAAAGAAGTCTGTCCTCCACAATGATTGAATTCACAGGTTTATTAGCAGAAAACAAAAAGCAAGTTTTCCACAGACACTGTAACCAATGATACACACACTTCAAAACACGTTTTCTACGTTTTTTAGCACGATATTCACTAAATTATCAACACGGTGAGTTCCTAATCACCTTCTTAAAGGTACAGGCGCTCACTGTCATCATCTATTAGCTTCACTGAAGCTAATAATGACATTAAACTATGAATTACGAGTGTTTATGTACAAATGATAATGATGATAATGACTTTAATTGCTTATATGTATTTTTATTTGCCATAAAATCCAAATACATTCTCCATAATGAACTGAAATGATTACAATACCAAAACATTCAGTTTGGAAAAAGATGTGCATCTCCTGTTGGTGAGAATAAAAAAAGGGTTTGAATTAAGCATGAAAAAGCTCGCTAACAGTAAGGTTAAAGGTTAAAAAGCCTTTTTGAATCCTGAATCCTTCCCATATTATAACACTGGTTAATGCACCCATTCTGAAATGTTAGTATTATAATTCTCCTTTTCCAGGTACAAACAAACAGAAAGATTAAAGGCTTGTGTGTGCTAATCAATCACAAACCTACAGAGTTTAACAAGCATAAGTACACTGTAACCAATGATACACACACTTCAAAACACGTTTTCTGCGTTTTTTAGCACGATATTCACTAAATTATCAACACAGTGAGTTCCTAATCACCTTCTTAAAGGTACAGGCGCTCACTGCCATCATCTATTAGCTTCACTGAAGCTAATAATGACATTAAACTATGAATTATGAGTGTTTATGTACAAATGATAATGATAATAATGACTTTAATTGCTTATTTGTATTTTTATTTGCCATAAAATCCAAATACATTCTCCATAATGAACTGAAATGATTACAATACCAAAACATTCAGTTTGGTAAAAGATGTGCATCTCCTGTTGGTGAGAATAAAAAAAGGGTTTGAATTAAGCATGAAAAAGCTCACTTAAAGGTCAGTATGGGAGAAGCAGGGCAGAAATACAGACTAGCTGTTGTAGGATGTGGCAGCAGGAAACAGTACACATTATGCACAGGATACACCGTACAGAACGGGCGTCTCTTTGAAGACCAAACAGGCGTTGGGAATATGTTTCCTTTTGGACTCTCAGTGCAGCTGCAGATTCATTTCTTTGAGTGAGTGAAATGTTCTCAAATGTTCCGCATATCGTATAAATGTGGCTTTGCAGGTGATTTTATCTGCGATCTCATCTGTGAATGAAGGGCAGCGGATACTGCTTATCAAAGATCGTACTGCATGGGGAAAACAGTCTATAGACACAAGCATTCAGCTGCTGGTGCAGATTCTCCGGATCATGGAAATCTTAGGAGCTTAATGGGGGCAAATCTGCTTTTGAAGATGTTCCTGAAGGCGTTTTAACAGCCATTCGCATCGTGGGTCCTGTGACCAAGACATGAGGTCGGCTGAAGCTGTCAACTCATTTAAATCAGGGCTTAAAACATTACTATTTACTGCGGCTTACCAGTGAACCAGATATTGTAGGATAATCTGCAGCTATTGTTTTTATATTTGTCTGCTGTTGCTTTTGCTTTTTAAGTGCATTTTCTGCACTGTTTTTCTTGCTTTTAGCTTTGGTTTTTAATGCTCTATTGTTCCTTTAATGTATTTCTCTTGTAAAGCACATTGAATTGTCTTCTGTATGAATGGTGCTATAGAAATAAAACTGGTCAGGTGACCCACTGACCTCATGTGACCTTGATGACCTGCCTAGTGTGAGCAGCTCCTCTGCTACATTAGCATTAGCCTCTGGCTGCAACTCCATGTTTCCCAGCCCTGGTCCTCAAGGCACCCCACCCTGCATGTTTCCCTGCTCCAGCACACCCGATTCAAATGAATGGGTCAGGTCTTTAAGCTCTGCAGAAGTCAGAGGACGGCCCACCAAAGCGCCACCTGGTGGACAAATATGAACAATTTAGATTTGAATCTTAACATAAATCGATAGTTGATGTTAAAATAAATGTGGGAACAAAAAAATTTTTAATGAGGGACTTTTTTTTTTGCCATTAAGAACAAATGCGTCAGTTTTTGCGTAGCTTAGCCATTTTATGCTAATTCAAGGAACTGAGACAATAGTTCCAATTTTTTTTTTTTTTAATTAATATCCTCAAATTGTAGCTATATCCATTCAGCACAGCCAAAAAGGCTTGAAAGTGAAAAACTTAATCGCTCAAAATGTCCCTGGGATCCTCTGAGGGTTATCTTATATCATTGCTAAAGCTAACGTTAGCTAATCACATTCATCTCACAACCTGACAACAGCAAAGTCAACTAAGCTTGGTTTTAATCCTCCATGATTGGCAAATGTATTAAAAACTCATAAGCATCATCAAAAAAGAAACTTAATTTATATACAGCACAGTTTTAAAACGGCTGGCTAGCTTACAAACGACAAGTTTAATAGAAACACGGCACCGTACGATAAATCTCTATCTATTAAAAACACTAATAACAAGAAAAGGGTCACAAATGAAAGACGAGCTGCTTTTTAACCGACATATTTGGATGAGAGCGGTCACTTTATTTCTATAAAAAGCCTGTTAACTAACTCTCTGAACATTCACACAATCGGACAGTTTGGGCTTTAATGGTAAAAGTGTGCCACTGTGAAATGGGTTTTCTTCTTCTGGTGACTTCTAGGCACTGATACCAGCCGGCAATTGGACATAATTCAGCATAATGAGTCCTTTTTCTGCTGTTCAGATATAGAGCCTAAGGATATCCGTGCATAACAGGCTTTTTCTCTTTTACAAAGAGCGCTGAGGACTGTGTTCCCACACTTTGGAGGATTTGTTGGGAATGGATGGTCCCTGAAATTATTCAATCGATGCCACTGCAGCCTCAGTTATCATTTAAGTTAATGATGTAAAACAGTTTTCTTTCAATTCTGCTGTTTTGTTGGTTTCATCGATGCTTTAACAGCAAAAATGGTCACATGCAAAGCATTTATATTCCTTCAAACTCAAACTCAATCCCTTATATTCCACTCAAAAGCACCTTTTTTTACTTGAAAGCATCAACGACTTGAGGGGTGGATGAAAGAAAAACTATAGAGGCATTTAAGGCTGTAGGTCTTTGCTAGTAGAGGCTGAACGCCCCAGGATTAGAAGGTGGGACAATGGGTGGAGGATATGGAGAGATAGAGGAAGGGATAGGTCTCAGACAGGAAGAGGCACTAAGAGGAATGTGTCAGACGGGAGGATATGGTCATTCTCAATGCTCTGTGTCTCTTTTCCCAAGAGAAAACGTCATGGTGTGAACATGACAAACACAACAGACACAAAGAGCAGACGTGGTACCACATTCTTTGCTGCACCACCTCTGGTTTCCTCTGTAAGTGTGAAACCCCCCCAGATGAACTCGCTGTGGGCGCATCAGCTGGATGGCGGTAGCTGAGCATCAGAGGTTCTGGCAACTGAAACATTCAGGGGAAAGTGGTGAATAAAGGAGAGATTATCGGGCAGAAGAGAGGCGATGAGCAGCTAGAAAGCATCATCACATGGATGGAGTGTAGCTTATGTCCTCTAGCAGCTATCACCGCTTTTATGTGGACTAAAAACACATTTCTTGCTACAAATACAAAGGAGATGTAAAGATGAATGGATGCTTATTTGCTGCTCTCATCAGAAACGTATCTGCAGCTTTTGAGTCGTGTGTTTGAGGCTATTTTTTGAGGTTATGATCAGCACAAAGCGGACAGAACGCCGTGTTCACTGACTTCTCCTGGTAAATCAGCCTGGTGCCTTATGTTTATTATGTTCTTTATGGCTCTATGGGGTCCAGTTAAAGCTTTTCAATGCATATTCAGAGTATTGATGTGATAAATCATTTATTTACATTCCAATGTTTTGATTCTTTATGTCTCTACTCCATTAAATCTCAGAGGAAAAGTTTTAATTGCCTTGAAAATGTGGGTCATCGATGTGAAACATACCTGAACCTGAAAGCTGGTTGGCTGAGCAAAAGGAAAACAAGAACAGATTGCAATGAATTGCTTTTATTTTTGATCAGAAAGCCCCATTTGACCTCTTCCCATCTTTACCCTGAGGTACCTTCTGCCTCTCTGTTTTAGTTCCTAGACTCTGAACAAGGGCAGAACCTTAAGGGACACATTTATGGGTCTTATTCAACTGGTCCCAGTGTACCTGCACCCTGCAGCGTTTTACAGTTTCTAACTCATGTCGAGGGGTTTGTCTGATGGAGCTGAGGCTGTAAATCAGGATTTTATTGGAGCAGCTTTGTTTAAATGTACTGACACAAACTGACACATTCCCTGTTTTACGAACAGATGGGAGCGGGAGTCGAGTGATTCGAGGTGTTTTTAGCTCAGGTTTTCAGTTTTAAGAAGCCCAGTTTTACCGTTTTATGGCAGTTTAGTTGCACACCGTAGATTAATTTCCTGTGGAGCCACAGGAAATCAACCTTAAAGGAGATATTACACCTTCCTTTTTTTTAATCTGGCACTTTCTCCAGAGGCAGCTCGGACTGACAGATGCCCCGCTGCCACACCTTAGCGTGGCTGGATTAACTCGAGCTCTGCTGCTGCCGTGCACATCGGCCCAGACTTTGGGTGCATCTCAAACAGGACAGGCTTGCAAAAGGCATGTGTATTTCACCATTTAACAGTGTTGACAACTCCCTCGATTGTGGTTAACATCACCTTACAGCATGAAGGTTCCTCATTCAGATCATTTAGACTGTTCTCTCTCCGCCTGTGTGACATTTCACCCACAACCCCCCTCCACTGAGGGCTTTTTGAGCTGCTCATGCTCCCAGTGTTTCATTTTCTTCTGCTCATTCTGAGTGTTTAACGGCACATTTGTCCGTGATGTCGTGTCAAACGAATCATGCATTTTGCTTTCCTCTGACTTTAAAGTACAGTTTGATATGAGTATAAATACAATGCTGCAGAAAGTGAAAAACACAGGGGGGGGTTGAACTAAACTGTCAGCTAATGTAAGCTAATTAAAAGTTAAACTTGGTTGATTTGGTTCTTTTTAGCGACCTCTTTGAGTTTGCTTTTATATAAACCCTTATATGAAAGCCACTTTAAAGTTTAATTATCCTTTAAAACAATAAGCATACCTGAGACTGCAGAATGCAGAAATGAAGAGGAACAGAGCATTCTGGGTTCAGTAAAGCGCTGCTGCAGAAGAAGAATAACCAGCCAGAACTCGAAGTTTGTGGTTTAGTGTTGCAGCAGATGTCACTGTGGTCTGGGCTGGCGCTAAAAAGAAGAAACGGGGTAAAAAACTAAAGCTTCCGAAAGCCCAAAGGGCTCAAGGTGCTGCTCAGCTGTCACTTCACTGCAGACATATGATCTACACTAACAGCCGACCCCCGCTCTCTGATTGGCTACTGTCCTGCTGTGACGTCACCAGGGCTTGCTTATAAAGAGGGGGGGGACAGGCTCAGCTGCTTGAAAGTGAGGGCTGAAAGAGTGTGTTCACACATGAGTGGGAACAAAAAGGAAGCGTGAGACAGAGTGTGTCCCACACGAAAACCCACATTTCCACCTGTAGGAGAAGCCGGAGGAGCCACGTTTTAAAGATGTTGTGGACTTAGTCGTATCTGGAATATGAAGTCACTGGACTGAAGCTGAAAACAAAGCCTGGAGGTAAGAAAACCAACCTTCACAGGCACGCGCTTCGCTCACGCACTGGGCGCAGTCACACAAACATAAAACCCACCATGTGTGACATCCTGCCTGCTTCAGGTGGCACTTAAAGCTTCATTTTTATAGAATAAAAGGAGTTAAAAGAGTTTTATTAACATTTTACTCAGATAACCAGGACCTAAGTGAAGCTTTGACCAGTTTGAAGCTTCTCTCGTGAGGTCTTTCCATCACGCACATCTTTAATATCTTAAAATAATCTTTCAAATTCATTCATCTGTCAAATGAAAGACATTTTTCAGAGAGTTCCAACTCACTTTTCTCTTTGCCGTGAATGTTTTCCGCCATCAGATCCTTTGTACTTTTCACTCTTCGGTCATCTGTTTATTCCGTTAAACGTGTTTACTTTGTGTATTTTCCACAAAGCCTGTCCACGTGCACGCACGGTTGCGTGCACTGTCGCGGGCTAAGTGCACGGTGCCGTTGTAATCGCCATCACTGAGACACCTTTGCTTAATTGTGGAATTTTTATGCCTCTGTAAATGTTTGATAATGGTCCTTAGAGAGCAGGCTCCGCGTGCGCCTGTTTAAACAGTCTGCGGGTAACTGCCGGGATAGTTATTGATCTGATTAGTGGGGGGGGGGGGGGGGGGGGGGGGGGGGGGGGGCAGTGAACAGCCACAACAGCTCGAAACAGTTCGAGGGTCGTCAGGGTAAAGCGCGGCAGGGTCAGACTCACCCTTTATGGACACTGGCCACTGTAAAAATGGGAATAATGAGGCTGGAAGCAGTTTCACGGCTGGTTTGACCCCGCGCGCGGCGCGTAATAATCCATCAGGGCCACGCTCGTTACCACCGAAACGAGCGCGAGCGCAGGTAATGAAAGATCGATTTTTAAAGCGGCACAATCCATCATTTCTGTGTTCGAGGATATTCTCAAAATTGAAAATGCTAATTGGGGGACATTTTCCAGGCGACGACAAATTGTCACGCACGAGCTGTTAAGAGCTGCAGACTGACACGCGCGTGGTAAATATCTGAGGCCGTGTGACAACAGCGTAGCGGCACTGTGAGGCTTTCTGTCCAGGACAGCAATTTGTTCCACTTACGGGATGATTGCCATGAAGCAACAAACTTCTCCGCCCTGGCGGTTTGAAACCATCCCAAAATTCAACAATTTGCTCATTGACCGCAGGAAACACGCACGCACTTTGGTAAACGCGCGTGAATCAATGCGCCTCTTCAGGGCTTCCATTAAAAGTGCGTTTTGATTTTATTGGAATAAAACGCAGCATACAAACAAAAAGAGATGATCCAATGAACCAAACAGCTTCTAGATGCGCGTTAAACCCATAAACCTCACATGTGGCTTCCTTTAAAAGCAAACAGAAACGCTGTAAAACACACGGAGAACCGCCCGATGACTGACTTATCTTAAGCTTTTGCTGACTTAGCGGGATTAACCATCCCCCGACTGCTGATAGGACAGTCAGAGCATGGATCACCACGTGTCTGCTGTCACTTTGGCCAACTCTGAGAAGGCTTCCCTGTAAAGAAAAGTCTTGTTTTATTCATACAGGATAATTAGCGCAGCTTTTCGTGTATTTTACGGGCTCAAAGCCGCTCTGTGCTGCCATACTTTCACATGTGTGTCCATTTTATTCTGGCTGCTGCGCTGCAGCTCTGCGTAATGCATCGGCTCCCATAACCGTAGCTCTTCCCCAGCACCAGCCCGTGGCCCTGCTGCACACTTCAGTGGAGAATTTACACGAGAGGAAAAAAAGAAGACTGCGGCTCAGCGAAGGAGAGACAATGAAAAACATACGATTACATAACACCATATCAGGAGAGAACGCTGCTCGTGGACAAAGGTTATCGCTCGGAGGAGAAAAACGCAAAGACATGCACACAGTTAAAGTGATTAACTCATGATAACACCACGGCACGTTTCCCTTCCCGCGTGAACGACCGCATATGCTCAGTTCTATAAGGTAGCCAGAGTATAGAGACCTATAAGGGCCAGTGTACAGTATCCTTTTCAGAAGATAAGGCGTTCGTTTGCGTGGAGCCAGCTTCAGCATTCCAGAGAGGATTTATGCCTTGTTGGGGTCCCACTGCAGGCTGATATCAGGGAGTGGTACCTTCAGCCTTAACAACCACAAGCAGTTCCCTACATCACTGCCTCACTGAAAGCTGAAAATATGTCAGCAGTTTGTAAGCAAGCCTGGGAAACGTTGCCAGCTTCAGTCCTCCCAGGAAAACTGATGCCAATAAGTGCCGTTAAATTCAGGAACAGTTGTAACACGATCTACTATTTAAAGATCTTAATCTTTAGGTGCAGTTTTGCTCAGAGGTGGCAGGAGCCTTAAAGACGGGCTCGTTTTAGGCTTGTTTTAGGCTCGTTTTAGGCTCGTTTTAGGCTTGTTTTTAGGCTCGTTTTAGTCTCGTTTTAGGCTTGTTTTAGGCTCGTTTTAGGCTAGTTTTAGGCTCGGTTTAGGCTCGTTTTAGGCTCGGTTTAGGCTCGTTTTAGGCTCGTTTTAGGCTCGTTTTAGGCTCGTTTTAGGCTCGTTTTAGGCTCGTTTTAGGCTCGTTTTAGGCTTGTTCTAGGCTCGTTTTAGGCTTGTTTTAGGCTCGTTTTAGTCTCGTTTTAGGCTTGTTCTAGGCTCGTTTTAGGCTCGTTTTAGGCTCGTTTTAGGCTTGTTCTAGGCTCGTTTTAGGCTCGTTTTAGGCTAGTTTTAGGCTTGTTTTAGGCTCGTTTTAGGCTAGTTTTAGGCTTGTTTTAGGCTCGTTTTAGGCTAGTTTTAGGCTCGTTTTAGGATCGGTTTAGGATCGGTTTAGGCTCGTTTTAGGCTCGGTTTAGGCTCGTTTTAGGCTTGTTTTGGGCTCGTTTTAGGCTCGTTTTAGGCTTGTTTTGGGCTCGTTTTAGGCTTGTTTTAGGCTTGTTTTAGGCTCGGTTTAGGCTCGGTTTAGGCTTGTTTTAGGCTTGTTTTGGGCTCGTTTTAGGCTCGTTTTAGGCTTGTTTTGGGCTCGTTTTAGGCTCGTTTTAGGCTTGTTTTAGGCTAGTTTTAGGCTCGTTTTGGGCTCGTTTTAGGCTCGGTTTAGGCTCGTTTTAGGCTTGTTTTGGGCTCGGTTTAGGCTCGTTTTAGGCTTGTTTTGGGCTCGTTTTAGGCTCGTTTTAGGCTTGTTTTGGGCTCGTTTTAGGCTTGTTTTAGGCTTGTTTTAGGCTAGTTTTAGGCTAGTTTTAGGCTCGTTTTGGGCTCGTTTTAGGCTCGTTTTAGGCTCGTTTTGGGCTCGTTTTAGGCTCGTTTTAGGCTCGGTTCACAGGATATAATAATACCTGGGCTTCTGAGTGTATTCCCATTGCTGTTCTTGAAATGTATGTAGATTTTTTTGCAGTTTTACAGGGACTAAAGGAGGAATCAGACCCAGCACTTAGGCCTCATCAGAGTCTGTGTAACCTTCCTGGAAACTGTGAATACCATCATTGGTACAAATTGCATTAGAAGGCACAAACCTGCCTCTTAAAGACCTGCCCTATAAGTTTCTGATCATCTTCATGGATTCTGACTGTGTTGCTCTCTCATTTTGACATTAGATCATGACGAGCACCGTGTCGGTACTGGCTAACCAATCACTGAACGGCACCCTCACTCTGGGCTCACCATCAGGGTACAGCGATGCAGAACTCGTGCTGCTCGGAGTTGCCATGGCTGTTCTGGTTTTGGCCATAGTCTTTGGTACGTAACCAAGCAGCTGGATGGATCGCTAGGGACTCTCCTCTGATTTGATTCACCCTTTCACCGCAGCATGACTTTCTTCTGTGCAGGTAATGTGATGGTGATCACAGCCATCCTGCGGTTCCAGCGGCTCCAAACCGTCACCAACCTCTTCATCGCCTCGCTGGCAGTTGCTGACCTCATCATGGGCGTGGTTGTGGTGCCCTTTGGCGCCAGTAATATCCTGCTGGGAATGTGGAAGTTTGGAAACTTTGTGTGTAACTTCTGGACAGCAACAGACGTGTTGTGCGTCACAGCCAGCATCGAAACGCTGTGTGTGATTGCGCTGGACCGTTACCTCGCCATCACCTTGCCTCTCCGCTACCCAACACTCCTCACCAGGTATAAAAACAGGCATCCAAAGCGAACATTTTCATTCGTACACAATCAAAGCTTCAGTCCTCCACGTTCTCAGATTTTCCAGCATCAACCGGTGATGTCACATCAGGTGTTTTCAGTCTTCTGTCGAGCCAAAGCCTGCTGTGACATCCCAATTTGGGGCGTGGCCAGAGGTGCAGCTTGCTGGAAAATGTGAAGCTATTAACCCATAAAGGCCTGAGGCACTTTCTGCTCATGGATGCAGGTGCACTCATATGTCGCATCAGGTCCTAATGGGTTAAGCAGTGCCGTGGTAATGATTAGCCCTTTTAACTCGGCACGGATATATTCTTCTTCCTGCAGAGGTGGCTCCTTAATGCCTCTCAATTAGCATCGGTTTATATTCCTTTGAATGTTGTGAGGCATTTTGGAAAGAAGCAGTTTTTCCGCTTCACTTTAAAATTGAAGTGCACGTTCAAAGAATGTGTTACCAGCTCTATAATGGCTCTTATGTCTCTGCAGGTCACTGTGCAAAGTCACTGGAGTCGGTGTCAGTTGGGGGTGAATACAAGTTTAAAAATGAAAAGAATCTGGAGGTGTAGAGTTACAAAGAAGTGAGCTCACCAGACTACTGTAGCCACTATGTTCTTAACTTTGCTTGAGGATGGAAGCCCGAGGCAAAACCTGGCAAAATGTTCCACAGACTGATTGAATTGTACTGCAGGGATCGGGCTTTATAAAGGGCGAGGAATGCAGTGTATCATAAAATGGCAGCATCTCTTGGCACATTGTGCTGATTCTTCATTAAGAAATCAATGATCTGTATACAACGTTAAGCCTGTTCTGTACTTGACTTTTAAAGCTTCCACGAAATGGCTTTGGGGGGGTCGCCATGTTCTTGAAAAGCTCAGTAAACTCTGATTGGTCGGGTCCAGTGGCCTGATAAGGCTCCGCCCACCACTCCAGAACAAGTGTCATTGAACAGAAAATATCGTGTACGCTCACGAGTGTAGGATACTGTGCCTTCCAGGTGTTTTAGGCTATGTAGAGGGACACCGATCATGGAAAAACCTTCAGAAAATAGTGTCTTATTGCACAGATTTTCTTTATAAGCCCGACAACAGCAGAATAGCATCGTCCTTTAACAGTTCTAGGAACTATAGATATGTGTTGCTTCCGGCCTGTTACCTCTGCCTGGCCTTCCCCGGACCGTCTTTAACATTTTCTGCCATTTAATACTATAATATAAAATATTCATTGTCTGTTATGTTTCTGTTTCTGTATTTATCAGACGCTTTTATCCAAAGAGACTTACAAATGAAGATATAACAGCTTTATAAAAAGCTAACAATAAGCCAACAATAAGCTAACAATAAGCTACATAGAAGGAACCCAGGAGTCCGACTCTGTCAGAGGGGACAGAGTAGAGATAGGGTGCAGGCATAGAAGGAAGTGCAGAAAGATAAAGTGCAGAGATAGAGGGGGGAGGGAAGTACAAGGTAAGTGCTGGGATAGGAGATGCTCTCTGAAGAGCTGGGTTTTCAGGAGCTTCTTGAAGATAGACAGGGACGCCCCTGTTCTGGTAGCGCTCGGTAGGTCATTCCACCATCGTGGGACGACACATGAACAGAGTTTGGATTGTCTTAGGCGTGGTGTAGGAGCTGCTAGACGACAATCCTGGGACCAACGGAGGGACCCAGTTGGGACAGAAGCCTTTGCAAGAGCCTTCAAGTAGATGGAGCCGTTCCATTAAGCTCTTTGTAGCTAACATCAGGGACTTGAACCTGATGCGGGCGGCTAAGGGCAGCCAGAGGAGCTCAATGAACAGAGGGGGGACGTGTTCTTTTAGGCTGATCCAAGACCAGACGCACCGCTGCGTTCTGGACCATCTGCAGAGGTTTCACAGGCTGGAGACCAGTTAGGAAACCAGTTAGGAAACCAGTTAGGAGACCAGTTAGGAGACCAGTTAGGAAACCAGTTAGGAAACCAGTTAGGAGACCAGTTAGGAAACCAGTTAGGAAACCAGTTAGGAGACCAGTTAGGAAACCAGTTAGGAGACCAGTTAGGAGAGCAGTTAGGAAACCAGTTAGGAAACCAGTTAGGAGACCAGTTAGGAGACCAGTTAGGAAACCAGTTAGGAGACCAGTTAGGAGACCAGTTAGGAAACCAGTTAGGAAACCAGTTAGGAGACCAGTTAGGAAACCAGTTAGGAGACCAGTTAGGAGACCAGTTAGGAGACCACTTAGGAAACCAGTTAGGAAACCAGTTAGGAGACCAGTTAGGAGACCAGTTAGGAAACCAGTTAGGAGACCAGTTAGGAAACCAGTTAGGAGAGCGTTGCAGTAGTGAAGGTGGGAGATGACCATGGCCTGCAGCAGGAGCTGGGGGGCATGTTGGGTCAGGTATGGTCTGATCTTTCTTATGTTTAGTAATGCAAAGCGGCTGAACGAGTAACCGAGGTAACGGGATCTTTGAAGGTTAGTTGGTCACCAATCATGACACCCAAGTTTCTAGCAACCTTTGATGGAACCAGAGAGGGGCTTTAAGCCTGGATTTCAACACGAGATGTGGTGTTGAAGGTGGAAAACAGCAATTCTCAGTAGAAACACGCTCTTGAATAACATCTGTGGACGTGTCCCCAGGCTGGCAGCCACTTCAGTCGGTAGGCACGTGCACGCTGGACAGCACGTGCACGCTGGACAGCACGTGCACAGCTTTTGAGAGACACACAATGATATTACATGCAGTGGATTCTCTAAAAGTATTGGCTAACCTGAATCTCGCCCCTTGTCTCCTGCTGCTGACCAGGGGTCGGGCCTTTGCAGTGGTGCTTGGCGTCTGGGCCGTGGCCTCCCTCATCTCCTTCCTGCCCATCTATCTGAAGCTGTGGGTGTCGGACTGCCCTGAAGCCCGCGAATGCCTGGCCAACGAGAACTGCTGTGAATTCAACACCAACGCGGCGTACGCCGTGTCTTCCTCCATCGTGTCCTTCTACCTGCCTCTGGTGGTGATGATCTTTTTGTACAGCCGGGTTTTCCAGGAGGCTCAGAAACAGCTGGAGAAGATCAGGCGGCGAGAGAGGCACTTCTACAACCTGCATTACTCTGCACAGCTGACTTATCCCGAGGATAGCGATTCCCTGAAAAAACTCGGGGCAGGGACTGCGGCGGAAGAACCGGCAGGAGAGGACCGACTAAACATGCAGCAACCAGGAGACGTCGACACCGATAAAGAAGAGAAGGGTGAAGATAACACGGTGAGGACAGAGAAAGTGGAAGGAAGGCATTGTGCCGCAAAGCGTCTTAAGTTCTGTCTTAAGGAGCAAAAAGCTGTGAAAACTCTGGGGATCATCATGGGAACTTTCACATTGTGTTGGCTACCTTTCTTCATCCTTAATATCATCATAACGTTCCCTAGTGTTGGCGACATTAAGGTGGCGTTTGGATTCTTCAACTGGCTGGGATATTCCAACTCAGCCTTCAACCCACTCATCTACTGCCGCAGCCCCGATTTCAGGCACGCCTTCCAGGAAATCCTTCATTTGAGGGGTAAGGGACGAAGCTGGGGCGGGTGGCGAGTGTGGGGATGGTGCAGCAGGAGGGACCGTTACTCCAAGTCCCCACACAGGCAGAACGGGGACTCAGACCTGGATGCTGTTCAAGAGCAGGACACTCAGGTGGCGTCAGACTGGAAGGGCAGTTTGGAGAGCTCGCTCACCCGAGCTCGACCAAATTCTTGCTCCGTGCAGGTTTTGGATGTCGCTCCTGGTACCTTAACCAACTGGCAGGCCGGCGGCTCGGCCAGCTGGAGCTGTAAGGAAAATCTGGCATCGACTGCTTGACCTGTGCGGATGTTGGTGGTAAATGTCGGTGCCGTAAACCCCGATTTGTTGCAGCTTACTGTATTTGAGTTGTTTGAGACTGAAACGACATCTTTTATGAGGCTGCGTTGTTCGGTGATATTGTGACAAAGTGTTTTTTACTCTACTGCTGGAGCCTTTTCTTTGCAGGCCTCCTAACAAAAGCAAATCCCAAAGGCTCGACTCGTCTCACATAAAAAGAAAACCTCCCTTTACAGTCTGTACCTTTCAGAGAATCCTCATCTACATTCAGCAACTCACCACACCAACAAAGTGATTCCACACATTATTCACCAAAACGCTATCGCTATAGGAACACAGCTGGAAGCAGATGTGAGGAAAGAGGTTTTTACCGACAGCTGGAGCTAAAAACTAGCCTGCTTATCCATTCCAAACATCTTCATCTTAGAAATGTTGCTGGTTTCCTTCCTCACAGTTTGAGTTAAACGCCGTTATGCACTGATGTTGTAGCAGTGCCTTGTTTAAACGAAAGGAGCAAGCCTTTGTGCATTCAGGTCCTTCTTTATTTTCTCACAAATGAAGGACTGATTGGATCCGTCAAACCTTTTTCTCCCCACATGCGACCAGCCCACTTCAAGTGGAAGGTCTGATTAAAGCAGAGCAGCTTAAATAAAGAAATGTGCTGTGGAATAACAAGCAAACGCTCAGACTTGGCATTAACTTTGTGTGTTTTGTTGGAGTTTGTCACTCATATCGCAGAGAAAAAACAAAGTTTCAGGGCCAATAAAGACTTTTCATAGCAGAAGCACCCAGAAACATGCGAGTTAGATAAAATCTCCACACAGCAAAGATTTAAAAAGATAGACTGCACTTTGTTTGCCCCGAGGCTTCAGTTCTCTTTGGAAACAGGAGATCCTGTTTGAGGCTCTGATAAGTTCTGATAAGACTGCCTGTTTTTACCTCTGCTCTGATAAACCGTTAAACCATTTACTGGCGTATATTCCTGTCTAAGATAAACATTTGAGATCCAAACTCGTGACTATCAGACGTCTTCTTTCTTTCAGCATATTCTCTCTTTCATCACTTACTCGCTGGAACGTTTTTTTGCCCCCACCAACATCGCCACGCTCCTTTTATGCCGTCTGCTTTAACTCTATAAACACTGACAGAACCTGGGAGATCATTTCCGTGCAGTTGGGTCTGCTGTTTACATACTGTTGTCTGTTACGCTCGCTGTGAAAGCAAAGCAATCGTTTACACATATTTCAGTGCTAAAAATATGTGGAAACTCGCTGCTCTGTGGAGATATGTGCAAAGTCTGCTCCTACGTGTATTTCTGAGCTGAAACTTGAATTCGAAGGTTGATTAATTGGATTTTTTGTTTTATTTCTTGCTTTTATGTGTCTGTCATTTCATTTTTAAGGAAACTACATCTGAAAGTGGTAAATTAACATGTAAACAAGTCTGAACATGTGAATGGGATTATTGTGATTTAAGTATTTGTGCAATTTAAAGCTTGAAACATGCCATGAATTCCTGTAACTTTCTGTTGGTTTATTGTTGTTTTGCTGTCTATTTTTACTTCACCAGATTTTTTCTGCCACTGCTACTCTGGATAAAAGTAGGAAAACTAATATGTACTGACTGAACCTACTGTGCCACAGTAATACGCACAAAGGAAATGAATCGTTTTGATTTAGGCTTGTGTGTCTATCTTAGGAGTTCTGAGAGAAAAAACGATTTGAAAGTTAGTTTGAGAAGATCTCAAGAAGAAATTATTTTATTTCTACCTCTATCAGAGTCAAATAAATGACATCTCATCACTGTAAATATTTTTCATAAGCTGTAAGTAAAAGAACAAAGTTTAAAATCGTGTTGTTTAAAGTTGTTTAGGTGCGAGTGTGTGTGTGTGTGTGTGTTTATATCCATACAAACAGAGAGGAAAAAATCAGCGGCTGGTTATCTCTAACATGTTTTTTTTAAATTTTTTAAGAGACAAGCTGCATAGTTTTATTTTACACTGATGTTACATGTTTTTATGTTTTAATTCAGCTCAAATGGGCTGCAAATTTAAGTGTTTTGGTGTCACAGGACAGAAGTTTTGGACTCAAAGGCTCAAAGCTAATGCAGTACTTTCCTTTTACAATGCCAGCTACTGCAGAGCAAAGCTTCATCTCGGCACTGGCAGGCGGCGCAGATCCATAATGGGCAGCATACAGCAATTTGTCAAGTTGCCAAAAGCGCTAAAAAAAAACAGAAGGGGAAAAAAGTATCTGACACATTGTTGACCAGGCAGAAAAATTTAACCATGGTTTCCAAGTCTGGGAAAAATCTGGAAAACCTGAGAGCAGGAAACGTGATTCATGTTGCACCGCACCTCTAACCTTTTTAAAGCCCTCGAGACAGTAGCTTTTTGTGCCTGTTCAGCCATCCAAATTATTCATCAAGACTGACTGAGCTTGGATCTGTGGTCTGAGAGGCCTGATGCACAGTGACAGGTGCAGGCAGTCCCAGCAGCTACAGTATCAGCTGCTGGACAGGAAATACAATCACACCCATACACAGCTTTACACTAAGAGGTGCAGTGCATATGTCTGTTTTCAAGGAATGATCCGTAACACGCATATCTTCATTCTGCTTTCCCTCAGTCCTTCATTCATTTGCAGTATTACAACATGGAAGAAGCGTCATCGGTTGGGATTTTGTTTACTTACTTTTACTGGTTGAAAGTCTGTGGTACATTTGACTACATTCAGTAGGACTTAAGCATAAAATGAGCGCCCAGGTGAGTCCATGAGGATATTAAAACATTTTAAGGCCTAAGACTTGACACTTATCCAGTAGATTGTGTCTGTTTACTGCTTTATGCTTTAAATTAACGGTGTTGCAGAGTCTCCTCCTAATAAAGGAGAAGGGCCAGTTGCTGGAGACATGAATTAAATGTTTTGTCACCTTCCTTTTCCCTAACTGTGTATATTGCTGCTCTCACTTCTCAGCCAAAAGCTGCTCTGGGTGTGTCTGTCTTTATCCTATTAAGAGGTGTTAACTGGAATTATGGAACAAACAATCGCACTAACTCTGTGATCAGTTACCCACAAATACTCAAGCACTTACATGCATTATTACACTCCAAACAAAGAGGAATACACGTACGTGCGCACAACCCTTTTGACGGACAATTGCAGTTGATCCGTGTGGATCAGAGGAGTCCGAAAGGGTGTCTTTTCACGCCTTTGCACACATTACACAGCCTAATGTATGTCCTGTAGATAAACACTGGACTACATGCACTCTTTGCTCCTCAGAAGTTGAGGCTGTCCCTGTTCACACTCCATAAAGTGCATGCAAATACAGCACATGTGCACACATGCTCACACATGACAAACTGCGCCATGTAAAATGCAGAAACACACGTGCAACACATCGGAGCAGACAGGCTATGCAGGGTATGGAGAGCACACATTTCACAGATACACAATGTCCTGAGGGAGTGTGCGTTACAGAGAGAAACCTTTGCCAAGTGTATCTTATGATCACAGAGTTTATAGTTGCTGCCGGAGCTGCTGCCGACCCAGCACCTCCTGCCAAAACGGCGGAAAGACTGCAGAAGCATGCAAATAGGCTGCCTGTGTGCTGGTCTGTCTGCTGGTGTCACACATGTGCAAACACCTCCCGTTGCTGTGAGCATATCATAAAGCTGAAAAGTTGGGCTTTGCTGCCTGTCTCAGGGTGCAGTGTGAGAAAAAGGGCTTGACAACACCCGGGTTCTGTTAATGCTTCCCTTAAAATGTCAACAGCCTGAACAGTATCTGCAGTTGCAACACACAAATGCCGATGTTTTTCAAAGGGAATGTTAGTTTTGCACGTTTGGACGTAGATAAAAAGAAATACACAAGCCAAAGATAAAGTACAGTTTGGACAGCTGTGGAGTTTAATTTATACTAAATATGGAATATTTGAATTATGGCATTAATTCCTCTATCTCACATGAGCTTATGTGTGGTTACCTGTACAATATCCAGGGGACATGTGGCGAGGACAGATTCTGTAGGGACATTATTTTTGTTAGGCTGAAAGTATCCTGAGAGTTACTCGACACAAACTGACCTGCGGCAATAAAATGAAAGAGAGGAAGGCAGTAAAAATGATGCATTATTAGTGCCAGCCACTGGGTGGTGTTTGTGAACCACACTGACAGGGTCAAAAAATTGCATTAACTGTGCAAAACACTGCATTATCACTGTATATTTCATGCTAAACTCGCGGGCTAGCTAACTAACATTGTTGCTAGCTAAAAATGTTTCCTGCTTAGCATGATGTTTTGTTTGTTTGTTGTTTGTTTGTTTGTTTGTTTGTCTTCCTTTTAAGGTTTCCAATGTTAAGATGGCTGAGGTGAGAGCAAATACTCTGTACAGATGCCTCCAACAAGAAGCAACTAAAAGCTGTTAAACGATATTGCACAGGCTAAAAGTGTTAGCATAAACGCAGACCTCACCCACACTGACAGATCAGTTCAGTCCAATAACTTAGCCTAATGAAGAAATTCTTAATAAATTTTTTCTTCTTTTAACTAACTGCGACTTTCTCACCAAACTCTGATTGTGTTGTTTGTTAAAATGAGATTTTCCTCATTAAATACATGACTGATGCTGCTTTAGCCCATCAAGAGCAATATATTTTCGTTGATCGATAGCTTCCTTTACCATGCATGTAAAGGGCTTTGTGTTATTCAGACCGAATCACACGCACTTTATCAGGCCTGTTACTTTCTAAAGCTGGCAAAGAATTGAACATGTGACATGAACAGTTATATTGAGACACAACTCAACACTATTCTGAGTTCTTGTAGTTTCAGCCTATAGATGAGGCCTCTTATTCTTGTTCTATTCAGTGGTTGCATTCAAAACCAAGAGACTAAGACCTTTGTTCTAGTTTTGGATCATTGCCCCTAAGTCCCAGTGTTTTTTTTAATAAACTAAATGTTCTTTCTTTATGAATCATACATTTCTGTTGTCGTTTTGTTGTTCTTAAACAGTTTAAACTAGTAAAAAGTGAATTTTTCCATGATGTGTGCAAAATAAAAACTTTGCCTAGTACAAGGAGGGACTTTCTTTCTAGGGTGATAAAGATAGCTTCACTTTCTTGCCAGAAGTTAGATGACCTGATAACACTCACACACATTTGTCGACTATACTTGATAAAAAACAGCTTTGCTTTGCATGAAAAAATTCAAGCGCAGGCCTGAAAATATAATCGTCTTCTTCCTCAGTTTAGTCAAAAAGTCAAATTTATCTGTAGCACATTTCATGTACAAAACAATTCAAATTGCAGAAGAAGAAGGGAGCAGAAAAAGCATTAAAAATATATAAAAGAACATAAATAGAATAAAAAATTAATAAAAACCAGCAACAGTCTGGATAAGTTAAAGATATCCTGCAGATTTAATGCATAGAAACATGTTTTTAACCTGGATTTAAAAGCATTTGGTGATAGTTTAATCTCCTCTGGCAGTTTGTTCCTCTTGTTTGCAGCATAGCAGCTAAATGCTGCTTCTTTAGAATAAGATGAACTGTTTGCTCATGAAGGACAGCATCTTCACAGCTCATCTTTTACATCAAACCCACCTCTGATAGTCTTGTTATTGAGCACAAGCAAAATTGGCATCCTGGCTGGAAACAGGCCTGTCTTCCATGTTGTTAATGTCCCTAAAAGATATGTTTGAACTTGGACCAATACCTGTTCCTGTTCCTAGGAAAAGCAAGTGAATAAATTATCATCCAACACAAACACAGGTTTCCTGGGTGGAAGTAAGTTAATCCCACACCCCGAGCCTTCTTACACAGGTGTCATTAGTCCATGTATTTCTTTTAAACATATTGTTTCATATTTTACGAACTCCCACAGTTTGGGATGCAGGGAACTGGAGTGTCTCAGATGGACAAGATAGGCTGTAAATGTGTCTAAAATGTCCTGCATTTTGCTGATGCCAAAGTGACTATTGCATCTTCCACTGTCCAGTATCTCAGTTTAATGCTGATGGCTGAACGATTGATTAGAGTAGCTCAGAGTAGTGATTGAGAAACCTTTTCCTGCCTCAGCAGCAGCAGGTTTGTTGCCTTTAGAGGTTGCTGTGAAGCGTAGAATCCAGTCTACGGTCCACACAAAGACCTTCAAACCCTCAAAACAGCGGCGAGGATCTCTAAGAGGCGCTCTGCTTAACTTGCAGATGACATTTGGAACCTTGATGGTATTCTTAGAGTTGTGAGTCACGGTCATCAGTGCAGGGTGTTCCTATAATGTCTGTATAGATTTACATGACAGATCCAAATGCTACTGAGGTGATATGCAGCTAGTTCAAGCTCAGCAATGTCAAACTGCATATTTCTGATGTATGAAAATAAAAAAATAAGGCATGCAAAGAGACAAGACATCTTGGGAGTTCCTCAGATAACTTTAATTCAGCCACTTTCACATCAACCTGAGTCAGCTGGACCGTAACTTCCGTCAGGAACTGAGCTCCCTTCGGAGTCTGAAAAGGCAGAGTTGAAGAGTGTGTGTAGGTCCTAGCTGCTCCGCAGCCCGTGACCGAGCACGTGCTGCAGTAACACTGCAACATATGGTGTTGCGCCGGCCGATGGGCCAGTCCTGGCAAAAGCGTGCGTGTGAGTACGTGTCAGCGTATGGATATAATTCCACAATCCTCAGCCTCTCTTTGCAAGGGCTTCATTGACCTTGTTGACCATAAATCCCCCTCCATATCAAACACAATATCGTTCTTCACTCACTTCAAATGAGCACTGATGAGGTCATCAGCACCGCGTTTGAATTGCCATTTAAAGCCGGTGTGCGCGACTCGGAAGTCATCTGTTACCATCCTAATAAAGCCAATCAGTGAGCGTTAATGGATTACATTATATCAGGCCCGATTAGATCTAATTAGATGAGGATCAGATTATCACTCAGACACCCTCTCAGCCAGGCACAGCACCACGCTGACAAAGAAGCGAGACGCAGCCACTACAGTCCATGCAGGCTATTTGAAGCTGCTCTTCTCGCCTCATCGTGAATTATATTATCCAATCATGCCAGCGCGCTTTAGGAGACAATTCAAATACTAAAACCTAATTTGACTCACACTGCTACCAAATAATCCAAAAAGGACACTGAGGTGTTTGAGGCTCGCTTTATGCTCGCATTTTCTCGCTGCCTGGAGGCACTAAAAGGCCATGTAAAGTGAAGAGAACACGCGCAAAAGATGTGTCATAGGCGCATGTGTCGCGTGCATCAGGACGAGATGCGCATTCCCTGGGGTTTCATGTGCAGCCACCAGTAGGTGAACTGCCTATTTAATCCCTCTCTTGTCAAACAGGAGACTCTGCTGGTTTATTTCACGATGCTGCTAATTGCCCTTTAAGCTCTGCCAAAGCCTGCTGGATTTTTCCACCGCCCAAATGCACATTACAGAGGCCGCTTGTGAAGACAGAGAGCAGGTTAGTAGAAAGGTTCCGATGCACTGGCTGGGAGAAAAAGCCCAAAAAAAGGATTAGATTTGACATTAAAATTGAAAAGAACCCTTAAGAAATCCTTTTTTTCTGCTGGCTGCTGACTCTTAAAAGCCAGGCACAGAACAAACGTGTTGTTCAGGGTATAAAGCATCGAATATATCTTCAGTTTTAGCAGTGCACACCATATAAAAACAACCTGTCGTCAAATATTCACGTTAGATATTTCACAAAAAAGTCCCTTTTATTTTCGCACATAAAGAAATATTCCAGGGAGGTATTAGACATGCAGTTAATCAAAGTAACAATGCAATCTGACCACTTTTTAGTTAAATATGTAGGCAATATAGCTCAGTCTCTGATAAAGCCACAAGAGCACCAATAAGCTGAAATAAGTGAATCACAAACAGCCGCACGGGCGCGGATTTTAACTGGAGGGGGGCCGGCGGTACTTAGAATTGCTGTGGAAAATGTTTATGTATTTAGCAGATGCTTTTATCCAAAAAAATAGGGTAAGGGGGGTCTTGCCTAAGGACCCCTACTGGAGGTAATACCTTTCATCCAGGGGATTTGAACCCAGATCTCCTACATGAAAGGTGGGAATCATACCACCAAGAGTTTGTATACTTAGAAGATGCAAAGTGGTCAGATCCTGAACAGATGTTTCCAGGTGTTCTCTCCAAAGGACACACAGGAACAGGCAATGAAAAGGGCACCAAGGCTGTGATCCCCTGTGAAATGAAGCCAAGAAGCTCACAAGCAATGAAGAACAACAGCAACAGCTGCTCTGGTGTCTGATTTTAAATGGCACTGACAGACAGATATTAGTTCTGAGCATTAGTCAGAATCAGTCTCAATCAGCTCATGAACTGTGAAAAGATCTCCGAGATGCACCCTGCCTTTTTGGTGATAACTCAAGACACGAACCTGCACTCATCTCCTGGAAAACTCATTTTCTAAAGTATGTAAAACTGCACAACCCTCATCTTCACTGAATGTTCTGAGGGTAAATAAAGGTTGTTTGGACTGTGAAACAGTCAAGATGAATCTCACTGTGATGGAGTCGAGGAAGGAAACGAAACCGTGGCGTTCGACCCCAAAAAATGTCAAGAAATGGGAAAAAAATGGGGAAAAAAAACCTTTTTACAGACCAAATAAAATGGATGATGGAACATAAGGCTGCTGTAGCTTGTTGTAACTGTTTTTTCTTGTTTTTAATCATAAAAGTTAATTTGTGACAGGATGCACTTGGAAATAAATCTGTACTGAAGCTGTAAAGTCAGCAACATTTCTATACCTCTCAGTATACTTTGCAGTATCTGCAAAAATGACCAAAATAAAGCGCTTAAAGCTAACTTATAGTGTGCTCGGGCCAAACTTTTATAGCCTCCTTTCCTGTGTGAGTTTGAGTCACAGCTGTGCTTTGACCCCTATGTTAAAGTCATGCTAACAGTCTGACTTACAGTGTTCGCCATGTTCACCTTAGCGTGTTACCATGCTGCCACATGCTTCTATTCCAACTGCTCTCCTAACTGGTCTCCTAACTGGTTTCCTAACTGGTTTCCTAACTGGTCTCCTAACTGGTTTCCTAACTGCTCTCCTAACTGGTCTCCTAACTGCTCTCCTAACTGCTCTCCTAACTGGTTTCCTAACTGGTTTCCTAACTGGTTTCCTAACTGGTCTCCTAACTGCTCTCCTAACTGGTCTCCTAACTGGTCTCCTAACTGCTCTCCTAACTGCTCTCCTAACTGGTTTCCTAACTGGTTTCCTAACTGCTCTCCTAACTGGTCTCCTAACTGCTCTCCTAACTGCTCTCCTAACTGCTCTCCTAACTGGTTTCCTAACTGGTTTCCTAACTGCTCTCCTAACTGGTCTCCTAACTGCTCTCCTAACTGCTCTCCTAACTGGTTTCCTAACTGGTTTCCTAACTGCTGTCCTAACTGCTCTCCTAACTGGTTTCCTAACTGGTTTCCTAACTGGTTTCCTAACTGGTTTCCTAACTGGTCTCCTAACTGGTCTCCTAACTGGTTTCCTAACTGGTTTCCTAACTGGTTTCCTAACTGGTCTCCTAACTGCTCTCCTAACTGGTCTCCTAACTGGTCTCCTAACTGCTCTCCTAACTGCTCTCCTAACTGGTTTCCTAACTGGTTTCCTAACTGCTCTCCTAACTGGTCTCCTAACTGCTCTCCTAACTGCTCTCCTAACTGCTCTCCTAACTGGTTTCCTAACTGGTTTCCTAACTGCTCTCCTAACTGGTCTCCTAACTGCTCTCCTAACTGCTCTCCTAACTGGTTTCCTAACTGGTTTCCTAACTGCTCTCCTAACTGCTCTCCTAACTGGTTTCATAACTGGTTTCCTAACTGGTTTCATAACTGGTTTCCTAACTGCTCTCCTAACTGGTCTCCTAACTGGTTTCATAACTGGTTTCCTAACTGGTTTCCTAACTGGTTTCCTAACTGGTTTCCTAACTGGTCTCCTAACTGGTCTCCTAACTGGTTTCATAACTGGTTTCCTAACTGCTCTCCTAACTGCTCTCCTAACTGCTCTCCTAACTGGTTTCCTAACTGGTTTCATAACTGGTTTCCTAACTGGTCTCCTAACTGGTTTCCTAACTGGTTTCCTAACTGGTTTCCTAACTGTTCTCCTAACTGGTCTCCTAACTGGTTTCCTAACTGGTCTCCTAACTGGTCTCCTAACTGGTCTCCTAACTGGTTTCCTAACTGGTCTCCTAACTGGTTTCCTAACTGGTTTCCTAACTGGTCTCCTAACTGGTCTCCTAACTGGTCTCCTAACTGGTTTCCTAACTGGTCTCCTAACTGGTTTCCTAACTGGTTTCCTAACTGGTCTCCTAACTGGTTTCCTAACTGGTTTCCTAACTGGTTTCCTAACTGGTCTCCTAACTGGTTTCCTAACTGGTCTCCTAACTGGTTTCCTAACTGTTCTCCTAACTGGTCTCCTAACTGGTTTCCTAACTGGTCTCCTAACTGGTCTCCTAACTGGTCTCCTAACTGGTTTCCTAACTGGTCTCCTAACTGGTTTCCTAACTGGTTTCCTAACTGGTCTCCTAACTGGTTTCCTAACTGGTTTCCTAACTGGTTTCCTAACTGCTCTCCTAACTGGTTTCCTAACTACTCTCCTAACTGCTCTCCTAACTGGTCTCCTAACTGGTCTCCTAACTGGTTTCCTAACTGGTTTCCTAACTGGTCTCCTAACTGGTTTCCTAACTGGTTTCCTAACTGGTCTCCTGACTGATTTCCTAACTGCTCTCCTAACTGGTTTCCTAACTGCTCTCCTAACTGCTCTCCTAACTGCTCTCCTGACTGGTTTCCTAACTGCTCTCCTAACTGGTTTCCTAACTGGTCTCCTAACTGGTTTCCTAACTGGTTTCCTAACTTGTTTCCTAACTGCTCTCCTAACTGCTCTCCTAACTGGTCTCCTGACTGGTTTCCTAACTGCTCTCCTAACTGGTTTCCTAACTGGTCTCCTAACTGGTTTCCTAACTGGTTTCCTAACTGGTCTCCTGACTGGTTTCCTAACTGCTCTCCTAACTGCTCTCCTAACTGGTCTCCTGACTGGTTTCCTAACTGCTCTCCTAACTGGTTTCCTAACTGGTCTCCTAACTGGTTTCCTAACTGGTTTCCTAACTGGTCTCCTGACTGGTTTCCTAACTGCTCTCCTAACTGGTTTCCTAACTGGTCTCCTAACTGGTTTCCTAACTGGTTTCCTAACTGCTCTCCTAACTGCTCTCCTAACTGGTCTCCTGACTGGTTTCCTAACTGCTCTCCTAACTGGTTTCCTAACTGGTCTCCTAACTGGTTTCCTAACTGGTTTCCTAACTGGTCTCCTGACTGGTTTCCTAACTGCTCTCCTAACTGCTCTCCTAACTGGTCTCCTGACTGGTTTCCTAACTGCTCTCCTAACTGGTTTCCTAACTGGTCTCCTAACTGGTTTCCTAACTGGTTTCCTAACTGGTCTCCTGACTGGTTTCCTAACTGCTCTCCTAACTGGTTTCCTAACTGGTCTCCTAACTGGTTTCCTAACTGGTTTCCTAACTGGTTTCCTAACTGGTCTCCTAACTGGTTTCCTAACTGGTCTCCTAACTGGTTTCCTAACTGGTCTCCTAACTGGTCTCCTAACTGGTTTCCTAACTGGTCTCCTAACTGGTCTCCTAACTGGTCTCCTAACTGGTTTCCTAACTGGTCTCCTAACTGGTTTCCTAACTGGTTTCCTAACTGGTCTCCTAACTGGTTTCCTAACTGGTTTCCTAACTGGTTTCCTAACTGGTTTCCTAACTGCTCTCCTAACTGGTTTCCTAACTGCTCTCCTAACTGGTTTCCTAACTGGTCTCCTAACTGGTTTCCTAACTGCTCTCCTAACTGGTTTCCTAACTGGTCTCCTAACTGGTTTCCTAACTGGTTTCCTAACTGGTCTCCTGACTGGTTTCCTAACTGCTCTCCTAACTGGTTTCCTAACTGCTCTCCTAACTGCTCTCCTAACTGGTCTCCTGACTGGTTTCCTAACTGCTCTCCTAACTGGTTTCCTAACTGGTCTCCTAACTGGTTTCCTAACTGGTTTCCTAACTGGTTTCCTAACTGCTCTCCTAACTGCTCTCCTAACTGGTCTCCTGACTGGTTTCCTAACTGCTCTCCTAACTGGTTTCCTAACTGGTCTCCTAACTGGTTTCCTAACTGGTTTCCTAACTGGTCTCCTGACTGGTTTCCTAACTGCTCTCCTAACTGCTCTCCTAACTGGTCTCCTGACTGGTTTCCTAACTGCTCTCCTAACTGGTTTCCTAACTGGTCTCCTAACTGGTTTCCTAACTGGTTTCCTAACTGGTCTCCTAACTGGTCTCCTAATTGGTCTCCTAACTGCTCTCCTAACTGGTCTCCTAACTGGTTTCCTAACTGGTTTCCTAACTGGTCTCCTAACTGGTCTCCTAACTGGTTTCCTAACTGGTCTCCTAACTGGTCTCCTAACTGCTCTCCTAACTGGTTTCCTAACTGGTCTCCTAACTGCTCTCCTAACTGCTCTCCTAACTGGTTTCCTAACTGGTTTCCTAACTGGTCTCCTAACTGGTCTCCTAACTGGTTTCCTAACTGGTCTCATAACTGGTCTCCTAACTGGTTTCCTAACTGGTTTCCTAACTGCTCTCCTAACTGGTCTCCTAACTGGTTTCCTAACTGGTTTCCTAACTGCTCTCCTAACTGCTCTCCTAACTGGTTTCCTAACTGATGAAAAAGTATTGTTTAATCCCTTTTTAATTGCATTTATGTACCCATAATTGCATGAAAGTGGCATTTTTGTTCGTGAGCGGGATTAAGACATGATGTTTCGGTTTCCTTTTGGTCACAAAACAGAAAGTTCAAACACGCCTTTTTATCTAATGCAGCCTCAGTTAGCAGTCTATGGCTGAGTTCAGCTCCCGGGACATCGCATAAATACCAAAATAAATACCAAGCCCGAGCAGAGAAGTTACGTAAATGTCCTGAGCCACAACCTGAAGAAGCTGTGATGCTGTGCAGTTTATATCAAGAGATTAAACCTGTGTTTATGAGGCTAAATGGAATATATACACTGGGTGATGGGGCCTGGATGGCACTGGGGGGGGCGGGACTTAAAGCACAACCGGCAACAGACGAATCTCCATGTAACTAAGTAACATTACAAGTTAAGTCCATGTTTGGGCCTTGCACACACATCAAAAGAGAGAAAGGCTGACTCTGGAATGATGAGATGAATGAATCCACTAGTACTGCTGCAGCAATGCCCAAAATTAGTAAGAGGAGGTAAACTCACCCCCCCCCCCCCACACACCCGTCTCCATCTCTCTTTAAACCGTCACAGTTTTTCAGCTGCATTTGTGGTGATTTAAGGTTTAATTGCAATCTTTCTGATGTATTAACACAGCACAGAGTTCTGTTATGGCTTCATGACTGAAAACGTATGTCCTTGTTGAGATTATTACTGCTGACATACAGCACTGGAGCCTAACAAAGCATATATTAAAACACCGCCCTTACAAAATGAATATAGTGAGCCCCTCGTAACTGTCACACAGCAATTTAGACAAATAATAAATCAAAAATGTGTTCCAGCACGCTCAAAATGCCAAGTGGCCGCGAACATTTGCAGGATTTTCAAAGAGATTTAGGAAGTCTGGGCCAAGGATTCAGAAGTTGGATCAAAAGTCAGTTGAAATGTTCATTTTTCTGCATTTAGAAGGACGATTTTATCCAAAGTGCCTTACAAATGGGTACAGAAAGTGCAGAAAGTGCAGGGGAGTAGCCTACCTGGCATTGTGCTCTCATCAGTGCCATTTAGAGCCTAGAAATCCAGTACCTGCCACTACCTAAGAGGCGTTTTATGGGGAGCTGAAAGCTGATGAAACACTTCTTTTTTACACTCAAAAGCTAGCCGATGGCAGGCGTTAAAGGTTTTATTTTGTCGGCTTATTTCTTGGCCTCAGTTTTCTTCTCCCGGTGTAAAACGGACAGAAGTCGTAGTCAGCAGTTTATCTCTTTTGTTGCCACGGCAGCGCTGGAGGTCAGGACTGGTGAGCTTCCTCCTTTGTTCAGTGTCTGATTCCTGACTTCAGGGGGTGTTCCTGTAGATTTTTCCTTTGGGACTTTAAAATTGTGACTTCCAAGTTCAAGTTTAATGCACCACATGTGCTTTGACCCCTATGTTAATGTCATGCTAACAGTCTGGCTTACAGTGTTTGCCATGTTCACCATCTTACTTTAGCGTGTTACCATGCTAACACACGCTTTTATTAGCATTTCCTTAGCCGCCCGCATCAGGTTCAAGTCCCTGATGTTAGCTACAAAGAGCTTAATGGAACGGCTCCATCTACTTGAATGCTCTTGCAAAGGCTTCTGTCCCAACTGGGTCCCTCCGTTGGTCCCAGGATTCTCGTCTAGCAGCTCCTACACCACGCCTAAGACAATCCAAACTCTGTTCATGTGTCGTCCCGCGATGGTGGAATGAGCTACCGAGCGCTACCAGAACAGGGGCGTCCCTGTCTATCTTCAAGACTTACAAATGGGTACAGAAAGTGCAGAAAGTGCAGGGGAGTACCCTACCTGGCATTGTGCTCTCATCAGTGCCATTTAGAGCCTAGAAATCCAGTACCTGCCATTACCTAAGAGGCGTTTTATGGGGAGCTGAAAGCTGATGAAACACTTCTTTTTTACACTCAAAAGCTAGCCGATGGCAGGCGTTAAAGGTTTTATTTTGTCGGCTTATTTCTTGGCCTCAGTTTTCTTCTCCCGGTGTAAAACGGACAGAAGTCGTAGTCAGCAGTTTATCTCTTTTGTTGCCACGGCAGCGCTGGAGGTCAGGACTGGTGAGCTTCCTCCTTTGTTCAGTGTCTGATTCCTGACTTCAGGGGGTGTTCCTGTAGATTTTTCCTTTGGGACTTTAAAATTGTGACTTCCAAGTTCAAGTGGAATGCACCACATGACCAGAGAGTCTTAAAAAAGGCCAGACAGTCTTCTTAGTGTGTGCTTTATCTTGGGAGTCTTGTGCTGAATGTCGCTGTTATCCTCAAGGTCAATTTGACCTTCAAGTCTAACAGTCTGGGTGTGTTTTAGCCATCTTAGCTGGATTTTCAGCCCTCATCCTTTGTATCTTCTCAGTTTGTCCGTCACCCGGCTCTTTGTCTCTTTGGGAAACTGTGGTGGATCGATGGGGCCCAGCTGGTTCAGACAAAGCAGGTAATGGTAAAATCAATGAAGTTTGAAAGCTTCAAACACCCCCCTCTTTCTGGGCATCATCAAGCACACTCTGTGGGGGGAGCACTTGGAAGATGGCAATAAATCAATGGGTCCAGGAGCAGCCCCATCTCAACACAGATGGGGTAGTTAAGCATCTTCAAATGGCCCCACAACTGGAACCACAGGTACAGATAATAGGGCAGATGTGAGAATAAAGACTTCGGGCCCCTGGCAGAGGACTGCAGTTAGGAATCAATCAGTCAATCAATCAGTGGCAGTCCCGTTAACCTCCGTGTCACGCCGCTCTGTTAGCTACATGCAGGAAATGGGAGGAAGAGAGGCTGCGTCGAGCACGATAAACAGGAAAAGAAACGAGGCGGATAAATTATGCCGTGAAAGCAGCGGCAGATAATTGGCTGCAGCCCGACTCTCGCCCAGTGACGGCTGGGAGGGGCTCCGGAGAATAAGCCGGTACAGAAAATGGATGCATGGATACTGTTTGGAACTGAATTAGAGCTGCTGGGTGGTTCAGATCTTGTTCTCTCGTCCTGCCACCATCTGAAAAGGTTAATTACTCATTCCAAGGGTCCGGTCTGATAGCCTTTTTTGCTCAGGAACCTTTCCATCTGAGTATAATAAACCAGCGGCAGCTAAGGAAAGGAGAATTTCACCGTTCTTTATGAAAGAAAAGACACTCCTTTCTCCTGCAACTTTCACAGCTAAACTCACTCGATTATTTCTCCAACACAGTTTTTAATCCTTTTTAAATGATAATGAAGTAATATTCTATGTCATTTCTAA
The DNA here is from genome assembly GCF_036924035.1 of Leuresthes tenuis. NCBI lineage: Eukaryota > Metazoa > Chordata > Actinopteri > Atheriniformes > Atherinopsidae > Leuresthes > Leuresthes tenuis. Next base: position 1,558,110 of record NW_027325375.1, on the reverse strand, counting down.
TATGATATGCACGAGATAACCCTGAAGATGGTTAAACCAACCATGGTAAATGTGAGTATCTGACAATAAAATTAACATTTTGAACAGTTTGGTGTGTTATTAGAGCTTATTAGTCCATTTTCTGTAGGCTCTCTGCTGCCACAGTAAGGTGCTCCAGGAGTTATTGAGCCTAAAAGAGGCCGAGCCTGTGAAAGAGGGGGCCAGAGGCATCCTAAGATGATGGAGGTGTGAACTGATGGGAGGGAAAACAGAGCTGAGGCACTGCTCCTCTGTGTTATTGTGTAAGTTTGTGGGAAAAGGTCATATCATCTCCTATAAACTGCCTTAAGAAGACTTCTGCAGTGAAAAGACATTGAATTGCATCACTCAAAGCTCTTTATTAACTATAACTTATTAACTTATTAACTTAGCGCTAAATTTACAGACACATTCAGGTCTAAATAGGCTGCGTCAGTCTGCTGTTCAGTCTCTCCAGCGCCACCTACTGACTGAGCCGTGTACAACCTCACTCATTTTTTAAAAAACAGGCGAAGAAGACACAAAAACACTAAAAATATTGCAGCAGACTGCATTAATAGAAATAAAATGATGTATTTTGTGTCATTTTGACACATTTTGAGCTGTAACTCTGTCTTTGTGTCACTATTAAAGATAATTTAAATATCAAAACCATCGTCGCCATATTCAGATGAAACGATACTTGGTGCAAATTCAGTCGTGCTGTCTGATAAAAATGAAGTCACTAGAGGTCACTCTCGCTATTAGGAACAAGCCTTCGGTGAGAGTTTACTCAGCATCTTATTCCTGCCTGAAGCACTCGGTGCTGAGGCCTCAAACACGGCTCACCATGGCGCATTTTACCCCGAGTTTCCTTCTAACCTTCTCAGGATGCCTTCAAAACAAAGCGAGATGAGACTCTTTGACCAGTGGTTTCCATAAGAGCAGCGTGACCTCTGCGCACCAAGGGTGACACGCGCCTGTGGAGCCGGGTTCCTGCGCAGAAGACTCAGTGAAATCTGCTGCTATGACCTTAAAAACCGCATATTTCATCACGCAGTTCGTTTTAAAAAGAGATTGTTTCCAGCATTGAGAAATAGCTGTAATTCCAGACAGCTTTGTTGTAAAATGACCCCCCCTATCCCGTTTCTATTGTGCGTGTGCGTCTTAACAAATGTGTGAGTGACTGCGTGCACGTACGTGTGCCAGTGTGTCAAATTACAGCCAAGTCTCTCTGAGACGGTCCTAAAGATAGTGACCAGGCAAGAGTTTGTTTGTCGTGGTGCAAATAGCAGCAAAGCGTCCCGGAGCAGAGCAGCGGGTAGAAGAAGCCGAGCAGCAGCAACACTGCGGTGAAATGTGGTGAAATCCACCCCCAGTGTGCACGGAACCAATAAAACACAATGTATTTACAATAAAACAATGTATTTACAATAAAACACAATGTATTTACCATAAAACAATGTATTTACAATAAAACACAATGTATTTACAATAAAACAATGTATTTACAATAAAACACAATGTATTTACCATAAAACACAATGTATTTACAATAAAACACAATGTATTTACCATAAAACACAATGTATTTACAATAAAACACAATGTATTTACCATAAAACACAAAGTATTTACAATAAAACAATGTATTTACAATAAAACACAATGTATTTACCATAAAACACAATGTATTTACAATAAAACACAATGTATTTACCATAAAACACAATGTATTTACCATAAAACACAATGTATTTACAATAAAACACAATGTATTTACCATAAAACACAATGTATTTACAATAAAACACAATGCATTTACAATAAAACACAATGTATTTACAATAAAACAATGTATTTACAATAAAATACAATGCATTTACAATAAAACACAATGTATTTACCATAAAACACAATGTATTTACAATAAAATACAATGCATTTACCATAAAACACAAAGTATTTACAATAAAATACAATGTATTTACAATAAAACACTATGTATTTACAATAAAATACAAGAACACTTCAATGGCAGCAAAGCATCAGCAACTATTCGCTCATTTTAAACCAACTAAAAAAAGTTGGAACTGGGGCGACAAAATGCCGTAAAAATGCTTTTACTACAACGGAACACCTGGAGGAACATGTTAAAAATGATATGTGGTTAACTGGCAACAGCTCACCGACATGGCTGGGCTTGAAAAGAGCACCTTAAAGAGGCAAAGTCTCTGAGACGCAATGAGCAAAGACTCGGAAATCTGCAAGGTCGTCATTGAACGCAGCCCCAAATCAATACTGGATGCCTGTGATCTTTAAAAATAGACTTTATTCTGCCACTGAATCTCTGAGGAACACCTCTGGAAATCCACCTTCAAGGTTCCAGCTCGATCACGCACAGAAGGCGCCGGGGAAAGTGTCTCACTTCCGTGTTTTATGGGATTCAACAGCAATGCAATGCGTTGAAAAATCTACTTTTTCAGAACTGGGAGTTTCGTCCTGATTTGACCACAAACATCCATCGTTTGCTGAGGCGGAGTGGGAAGTTTCAAGGGTGCATTAGGGAGTATTCTGATGGTTCTTCATCAGGACAGCAAACAGCTGCTCATAAGAAGCATCATGACATCAGATGCGTCAAAATGTCATCATCACTACAGATCTGTGCCAAGAAAACACTTAGTGCCCCCGAGCAGCCGGCATCTTCTCCTTTGTTGCCTTCATTCCTCACCTTGAAACGATGCTGAACCATTTTCTTTCCTCTCCACCTTCCCCGCAGATGAGGAACACGCCGCCTGCTGTGCCCCATAAACGCTGGGAGGAGGGGGGGGTGGGGAAGGAGGAGAGGTAAGATGGAAGGAAACGAGGGAAAAGGAAAGGACGCGTGAGAGGAAGGAAAGAAAAAGGGGGGAGGGGGGGAGAAAACCGAGAGAGAGTTAGTGGATGTAGCTCTAGCTGTGGGCCGGGGGGTGAGCTTCCTAACCCGGGCTGCTCTGCTGATATCCATGGGTGGCTGTGTCGGGAGCCACCACGACTCTTCCGGCAGCTTGAACGAGAACTCGGACGGCACAGGAGGTAACTTACGGGCTTTATTCTGCTGTTTCAAGGGCTTCCTCCAGGTTTTTCTGCATGTTTTCCTGGCTGGAGGTCTTCTTGCCTTCCTCAGTACCGGAGCCAGACGGAGCCGCAGATGGCCGGAGCGGACCTCCCGGTGCCTGATGCCACACGGCCGCCCGGGAGGCGAGCGGCGCCGGCTCCGCTGCGCGCTCCCCGGCACACCGGAGAACATTTACTGCGCTACGTTGTGTCTCTTTGTTCTTTGATGTTGACTGAGCTAGCCGGCTAAAGCCTAGCTGCTTAGCTTGCTAGCTCCGTGCACAACAAATATGGGTCACGGGCATGAGTGGCACCGCTCAGGAGGGATTTGAATGACTCTGCCGAACTTCAGCCCGCTATTAGCCGCGGATGCGTGCTGCATTTACGGCCCCTGTAGCTGTGGCTGTTTTCAGCAACCTTTGCACACGTTTGGCAGCGTGTTTTGTGCTGGAAAGTGCAGGAGAGGAGGTGTCACAACAGCTCGGTGGAGGAAGTGTGTGCTTTTAATAGTTGGCTGCGTTTACATGCTGTGAACGAGGCCTGTGGTCAGAGCAGGCACCGCTGAGCGTGCACGCAACGCTGCAGAAACGCTGTTTTGGGTGACTTTACATCCTGGTGACTGAGGCTGTGACACACTGTGACTTTTGCATGAAAAATGCATGAAGAAAAGGTGTTTTTTTCTGCTGATGGGCCGCTGCTGGATCCAGGATGGCTTGTTGAAACTTCGTTAAATGTGCAAAATGTGCAGGATTGCTGTGATGGCTCCCAGAGAGCGTGCCGGCAGGGCTGAGGCGCGCATCAGGGCGCCTGGATGGACTGTGCATCCTCAGCAGAAGGCTCCTGGAGCGTGGAAGGCAACTTTGTGGTGTAGTTTGCTGGTTGGTCCGTTCTGGGGAGGGGATCCGCTGCTGGCCACCGAGTTATTTTAATTGCAGGCTGGGAGGGGGGCTCATAGATGCTGAGATAAGTGTGATTTCCTGTTTGTCTCTACATCAGAACCTTTGCCTATCCCAACCCTTTTGCTCAACCAGATGCATTCAGAATCAGTGGTTTGGGTAGCTGCGGGCCGTCCGCCGTTCAAATGCAGCCAAGCAGCTGTTATTTGACACCTTGGTTGGACCTGAACACATCTGCATTTATGTTCTGGTGCAGCAGATGTCAGGTTTTCCGGGTCTAAGTGGGACAATAATGTAGTTGTGGCCTAGATAAATCCTGAAGGGTTGCCCAAGGACGGCCTGAGAATTAGGCTCATGCTAAAGAGCCGTTTGATAAAAATGGTTTGAAGCAACTTTCTGACCATTTTATGTCACTTTTAGGCTGTTTTTTTTTCTTTTCCACTGCAGATCCAATAAATTGCCTCATCCGACTTAATGGGTTTTCCATCTTCATCGGCCGTAGAACCAGAACGTGCCGACATTGTTGCCGAGGCGCTTGGCAACCAAAGCAAAGACGTTAGCCAAGAATGCTTTAAGTAAGAGAAAAAGGGTGTCGTGGAGCGCTGCCAATCCGCCTCGACTGATGACGGTGCAGTTTGAAATGTCTGAATTATAAGATGGATTTAAGAAAAAAAAAAGGAACAGGTCCATGTTTCACCTGTCCTGCTAAGAGAATTCAGGCTGAAAATGAGGAATAAATGGTTAAAACGGGACATTTTTAAGCTGAAAACGTGTGAAGTGATCAAGTCCAGCATGAGCCAGCAGATCCCTTCACAAATGCTTTGTGGGATCACATAAATCCAGTCATTTCTGCCTGCTCCAGCAACTCTTCCTTCTTCCCTTGAGCTGCACTTAAAGGCTCGTCGGGCCTTATTGGATGGAAACGAGCTTATTTATTTTCTGTAAAGCGTTGGCTGAAGGCATGAACATATATACTTCTATATTTCTAGATGTCTTGGAAAGAAATCTAGAAGCAAGTCTAAGCATTGATTGACTTCTAGACTTCTTTTCTAAATATCTAGAAAGAAATCTAGAAGCAGGTCTTGACAGCGATAGACTTCTAGATTTCTTTCTAGACTTCTTTTTTAAATTTTCTAGATGTCTTGGAAACAAATCTAGAAGCTAGTCTTGATGTTGATAGACTTCTAGATTTCTTCTGATCTTTTCTGATCTTTTCTGATCTGGTCTGATCTTTTCGGATCTTTTCGGATCTGATCTTTTCTGATCTTTTCTGATCTTATCTGATCTGATCTGATCTTTTCGGATCTTTTCTGATCTGATCTTATCTTATCTGATCTGATCTGATCTGATCTTTTCGGATCTTTTCTGATCTGATCTTTTCGGATCTTATCTGATCTTTTCGGATCTTATCTGATCTTTTCTGATCTTTTCTGATCTGATCTGATCTGATCTTATCTTATCTTATCTTATCTTTTCTGATCTGATCTGATCTGATCTTATCTTATCTTTTCTGATCTTTTCTGATCTGATCTGATCTGATCTTTTCTGATCTTATCTGATCTGATCTTTTCGGATCTTATCTGATCTTTTCTGATCTGATCTTTTCTGATCTTTTCTGATCTGATCTGATCTTTTCTGATCTGATCTGATCTGATCTGATCTGATCTGATCTGATCTTTTCTGATCTGATCTTATCTGATCTGATCTTTTCTGATCTTTTCTGATCTTATCTGATCTTTTCTGATCTTTTCTGATCTGATCTTTTCTGATCTTTTCTGATCTGATCTTTTCTGATCTGATCTTTTCTGATCTTTTCTGATCTTATCTGATCTTATCTGATCTTTTCTGATCTGATCTGATCTTTTCTGATCTGATCTGATCTGATCTGATCTGATCTGATCTGATCTTTTCTGATCTTTTCTGATCTTATCTGATCTTTTCTGATCTTATCTTATCTGATCTTTTCTGATCTGATCTGATCTGATCTGATCGGTCTGTGCCATGTGATCACATGTGGAGCAGCAGTCGGTGCGACTCAACACCTGGACACACTGCCTTCCCCTTCAGAGGTGATCCAGATGGTGTTGTTCATCAGCCACTCTGCTGCAGATGGAGCCCCCCCCCCCCAACCTTTTAACTGGGTTTAATAACAGAAACCCGAGCGGCCCGAGGTGTGCAGCTCCGTGTCATTTACTGGTGAACGGTGCCGTGTTTCATCCGTTTCTTCTGCTTTTTCAGCAGACGCTTTGCTTCACATCAATATTAAGTCTTTAAATAATTATTCTCTCCTGATCTCATTTCTATCCTCTTTCTTCTTTCGTCATCTTGGTAATTCCTCCTGTATTTTCTTACTGTTGCTAATCGATCCCGTTCTTTTTTCTCTGTCATTCACTCCAACCTCCCTCATTTTCTTCCTCCACCCTCCCCTCTTCCTCTCCTCTTGTACCCTTCACATCCCTCTCTTGTCCTCCCTTCCAGTGGCTCTTGGGCGTAACCAGCCCCTGAAGAGAGAGCGGCCTAAATGGAAAAGTGACTACCCGATGACCGAGGGCCAGCTGCGCAGCAAGAGAGATGAATTCTGGGATACGGCGCCAGCGTTCGAGGGCCGAAAGGAGATCTGGGATGCGCTGCGGGCTGCAGCCAGCGCATTTGAGAGCAATGACCACCTCCTGGCTCAGGCCATCCTGGACGGGGCCAGCATCACACTGCCTCATGGTAACTGTCTCTGCTGTCTCTGCTGTTTCTGTCTCTGCTGTTTCTGTTTCTGCTGTTTCTGCTGTTTCTGTCTCTGCTGTTTCTGTCTCTGCTGTTTCTGCTGTTTCTGTCTCTGCTGTTTCTGTCTCTGCTGTTTCTGCTGTTTCTGTCTCTGCTGTTTCTGTCTCTGCTGTTTCTGTCTCTGCTGTTTCTGTCTCTGCTGTTTCTGTCTCTGCTGTTTCTGTCTCTGCTGTTTCTGTCTCTGCTGTTTCTGTCTCTGCTGTTTCTGTCTCTGCTGTTTCTGTCTCTGCTGTTTCTGTTTCTGCTGTTTCTGTCTCTGCTGTTTCTGTCTCTGCTGTTTCTGTCTCTGCTGTTTCTGTCTCTGCTGTCTCTGTCTCTGCTGTTTCTGTTTCTGCTGTTTCTGTCTCTGCTGTTTCTGTCTCTGCTGTTTCTGTCTCTGCTGTTTCTGTCTCTGCTGTTTCTGTCTCTGCTGTTTCTGTCTCTGCTGTTTCTGTCTCTGCTGTTTCTGTTTCTGCTGTTTCTGTCTCTGCTGTTTCTGTCTCTGCTGTTTCTGTCTCTGCTGTTTCTGTCTCTGCTGTTTCTGTCTCTGCTGTTTCTGTTTCTGCTGTTTCTGTTTCTGCTGTTTCTGTCTCTGCTGTTTCTGTCTCTGCTGTTTCTGTCTCTGCTGTTTCTGTCTCTGCTGTTTCTGCTGTTTCTGTCTCTGCTGTTTCTGCTGTTTCTGTCTCTGCTGTTTCTGCTGTTTCTGTCTCTGCTGTTTCTGCTGTTTCTGTCTCTGCTGTTTCTGCTGTTTCTGTCTCTGCTGTTTCTGTCTCTGCTGTTTCTGTCTCTGCTGTTTCTGTCTCTGCTGTTTCTGCTGTTTCTGTTTCTGCTGTTTCTGCTGTTTCTGTCTCTGCTGTTTCTGTCTCTGCTGTTTCTGTCTCTGCTGTTTCTGTCTCTGCTGTTTCTGCTGTTTCTGTCTCTGCTGTTTCTGTCTCTGCTGTTTCTGCTGTTTCTGTCTCTGCTGTTTCTGTCTCTGCTGTTTCTGTCTCTGCTGTTTCTGTCTCTGATGTTTCTGTCTCTGCTGTCTCTGCTGTTTCTGTCTCTGCTGTTTCTGTCTCTGCTGTTTCTGTCTCTGCTGTTTCTGTCTCTGCTGTTTCTGTTTCTGCTGTTTCTGTCTCTGCTGTTTCTGTCTCTGCTGTTTCTGTCTCTGCTGTTTCTGTCTCTGCTGTTTCTGTCTCTGCTGTTTCTGTCTCTGCTGTTTCTGCTGTTTCTGTCTCTGCTGTTTCTGCTGTTTCTGTCTCTGCTGTTTCTGCTGTTTCTGTCTCTGCTGTTTCTGTCTCTGCTGTTTCTGTCTCTGCTGTTTCTGTCTCTGCTGTTTCTGCTGTTTCTGTTTCTGCTGTTTCTGCTGTTTCTGTCTCTGCTGTTTCTGTCTCTGCTGTTTCTGTCTCTGCTGTTTCTGTCTCTGCTGTTTCTGCTGTTTCTGTCTCTGCTGTTTCTGTCTCTGCTGTTTCTGCTGTTTCTGTCTCTGCTGTTTCTGTCTCTGCTGTTTCTGTCTCTGCTGTTTCTGTCTCTGATGTTTCTGTCTCTGCTGTCTCTGCTGTTTCTGTCTCTGCTGTTTCTGTCTCTGCTGTTTCTGTCTCTGCTGTTTCTGTCTCTGCTGTTTCTGTTTCTGCTGTTTCTGTCTCTGCTGTTTCTGTCTCTGATGTTTCTGTCTCTGCTGTCTCTGCTGTTTCTGTCTCTGCTGTTTCTGTCTCTGCTGTTTCTGTCTCTGCTGTTTCTGTCTCTGCTGTTTCTGTCTCTGCTGTTTCTGTTTCTGCTGTTTCTGTCTCTGCTGTTTCTTCTACTCCCCAAACAGAGACGGCTCAGCCCAGCATCACTGCACGCTTCTCCTGCTGTAACTGGTCAAAAGTTCTGCCTTTAATAGCTTCCAGGGTGCGGGCAGATCATGTGACAGTGGCGCCTGGGGCCACGGTTACTTTAAAAGTGGGTCTAAAGAACCTTGTAAAGCTTCCCCAGAAAATCTCTTTTATTTTCTGATGCTGGAGTACAATAAATGGGACCTAAAGTTAGCCTAGGCTTAGCGTAGCTGTTGATTTCTGCTTTGGGGGGTGGCTTCTGCCCACTCCTTCTCACTGTTATTGACATTTCAGAGAAAAGGGAGCAGATTATAAACCTCTGCGTCACTCAGACTGCAGTTAAAAGCAGATCAAGAGCACATTTAAGAGATTAGACTTCAGGAAGCACAGGATGGAAGGATCGATGAATAATAAATGGAAAGGAGCGTCTTCCTGGTCCCCTGGAAGTGGGACTAAATGAAGTAATCACTCAGAAGTATCCCAAACAGAGCACACCCTCCTGAGCATTAACGGACAGCGCTTGTCCGCAGTGCACGTGCACTCCTCGTGCACTCCTCGTGCACTCCTCCTGGACCTAAAGGTCGATTTTCAGTCGATTTCTGTGGTTTTTGCTCACTGGTTTCTAATCAGTGCTGCTGGAGTGGATTCTCCTCGTACTTCTGACACTTCCCAACATCTGCGCCAGCGGCTTTTCACATAGAAAATGAGCTTCTGTTTGTGTTTGTATGCAAGCAGAATGTCCATCGTGGTCTTTACCGCCTTCATTTTGCTGACGCCGCCCTCCTTGAAGCGTGACCCGGCATCTAGACTTTTATATGCTTTCAGGCTTTGCTTTGGGAATGTCTTGTGGAACCAGCTGCCTTTAATGTTCGTTATCCTGCCAATCCCACGACTTAGCAGCCGCCATGTTGAATATTTTCCCATTAATTCCAGCATTTTTGCACAGTACTGTTTAAATTAAATTAGTTTAAATTATTGTGCTCGCCCGACCAAAACAAGACTCTTAAAATGAACGTAAACATGTCAGTTTGACCACAATCTAATGAAATCAAGCCTCTGAGTCAAAGCTGTATGCGCTCAGCCCGACCCGAATGAGCCTCGCTGCTCTGTGCAGCTTCAGTCTTTTTCTAAACTCCCAACAAAGCTGCTCTCACTCGCATGCTTTTCGGTTTCTCCTGTCAGGTCAGCTGAAAATCAGCCCATTGAGACGCCTCTGCGCCGCCCTAATAAACGTTTAACCACAGCGTCATCTGACAGAACCGCCCGGGAAGCCACTGTAAGGCAGGAATTTGGCTGTACTTTCACTGTGATCTTCCAAAGCAGCGGCGTTTCTCACAGTCTCACAGCAAAGGACACATCTCAGTCAGTAGGTTAGCTGCATGCTGTTGTGGAGAAAAGGAGAAAAGACCAGCCCCCCTCTGCTCAGTCTGTGAAAACAAGACGAAATGATCAACTTAGAACCATATAAGCACCTTGGTGTACAATCCTGGCACAGCATCACGGTGCTGTGGGCATCAAATAACTGCACAGGTGGCTCGTCATTTCTTTTCTGGGTCAGTTACGTAATTTCTGAGCCTGGCTGGGTGCCTTTCTCTTTCCCCCCAGATGTTTGATGGTCTCACAGATGTGGCTGCAGGAGGGTTAAGGTACATCAGGTACCAGTGACAGGCCTTTCCTGAAGAATACTCAGCATTTAGCCCTGTTTCTGCAGTTTGGCTGGGCCAGATCGGACCCTGCTGGGCTGCAGCTGTGGATTCCCCAAAGCTGACATCACTGTTTCTCTGGGCGTTTTCGCACATGAACAGCAGAGATGTTCAGGAGGCTGCAGTCGCCCTCCACATGCGCACATCGCAGCAGAGTGTGCTCGTCTTCCTGGAAACAGCAGAGAGGTGGTGCGGGGTCACAGCAGGCCGAGGAAAGCTGAGGTTTTCTGGGAAATCTCAAAGTTTGGAGCGTCTTCTCGTACTGTTTCACTCAGCCAGTTCTGCAGGCAAACCCGTGCCATCCCTGCCACCGAGAGCATCGCGCTCCTCTGGTTTTGCATCGTAAATCCCAGGATTTGCTTCAGATTGTTCAGTGTCCTGTGCCGGTTTGGTCTTTTGACTTCTGTGATTTGAAATTCTTTCCAGTCGACGGCTTATGCAAGGACAGAAAGACTCTGTATGCTAACATTAAGCTAACGTGCTAACGCTAAGCACGTTAGCTTAATGTGTGGCCACTGAACACAGAGCACAGCTGAGGCTGGAGCTTTACGCATATTGGGAAGTCTTTATAGAGGTTTTTAACTATGAATGGGAACCCCGTCATGGCGTTGACAGATCACACCGAGGGGGGGGGGGGCGTAAAGATTCACATCCAAGTCTAGTTCTTGTGTTTTCCCTGAAGCACAGTTAGCTTATATAATATAATATGATTATGAAAGTAATCTGATGCATTCAGGGGACTTAAGGAGCGCTGCAGAGTGCGGTTTGAGGTGTTGCATCAGATGAGGGTAACTGTCCTTTAGTTCACAGGCCCTCAGACGACTTATTGTTAAACTGTTGATGTGACAGAAGAGTATTCGGCTGCATGGGATGAAGGTTTCCAGCATGAAGCTTTTTCTTTGCTGCTGTTGAGCAGCTCTGCTTCCCAATAAGATTGTTACTGGGTTAAGATGATGGATGTTTGCTGGTTTCTGGTGAAATGACACCACCTTGTTCAGAAGCAGAGTAAGCTGAGCTGCCCCCCCCCACCACCAAACCCACAATGACCTCTGCAGAAGTTTCCTTGGGCTCGGTGTTACTCGAATCCTCAGCTTGACCACGGCGGCTGCATCCTGTGGGCGTCGGGTGACTCATCTCCTTTACCTCCAGTAGAAACACGGGCAAAACTTACCTGACATTAGGTTGTTCTGAGGTCTCTGAAATCCCCTGGAGGACCCCTGGGGGTCCCCCACCAGCATAAAATAACCGCTTACTCTCCCTCATCATTAACCTTTCAGTCATTTCGTCTCTGGTGAAGTTTTTCTTCTCATTCTGCAGCAGCACCACGCATTTAATTTCCCTTTCTCCGGCTTTCACTCTCGTGCCTCTGCTCCCAGGCCTGGACTCATTTCTCATTCATTTGCTTTGCTAAAAGGGAAAAGTATGAGCCGAACTTTCTAAAAACTAACTAAATAACGTTTTAACTGGTGAAGTTAACATAAAGTCTCTGCTGGGAGTTATCAGCTGTTTTAGGTGATGATGGTTTATAGCTTCCAGTGTGTGGGTGAAATGAGATGAAAGCTTAAAATAGACGTGGTTATTACAGCAGATCGAGTAGTTTGCTGCTGAGGTAACTGGGAGAAATAATCACTTCCCTTTTACAGTTCTTTACTGATCTGCTTTGGATAACTGGGTCAAACCGACTCGGCTGATGCTCCATTTCTCCTTTCCTTTAGGAGCTCTGACCGAATGTTACGATGAACTGGGGAACCGCTACCAGCTGCCCGTCTACTGCCTCTCTCCCCCCGTCAACATGATCGAGGAGCGCTCGGACGACCCCGACGGCTCGGATCCGGACTCCGGGGCCGCGGACCCGTCCACGGGCAGCGCCGGCGACCCGGGCGCCGGAGGCGAGTGCCAGCTCCGGCTCCGGCTCTCCACAGGCCGCGACCTTCGGCTGGCGGTCCGCTCCACGGACACGGTGGGCATGATGAAGCGGCGTTTGCAAAGTCAGGAGGGAGTTCCCGCTGCCACCCAACGCTGGTTTTTCTCAGGCCGGCCGCTGACCGACAGGCTGCGATTGGACCAGCTCAACATCTCCCGGGACTATGTGGTGCAGGTCATCCTCAGCCAGCGTCCGCCGCCAGACGCCGTGGTCGCACCAGGACATGCACCCGAAGCCTCCGGGCCAGTGGAGGGGGGGCCTGCACTGCCTCAGGAGCCAACACCGGTGGAGAATTAACCCCTGAAGCTGGGCGGGCCACAGGCCCCGCGGTGGTGCTGAGGGACGAGGAAACGGCGATTCCTCTCAGCTGGTTTCACTGAGGAGGCCTTTGGTGGCCGTCTGCCGGAGCATAAAGACTCTGTTGAGAGAAGACTCTTCCTCTTGGTTTTACACGTTGAAATTTTGACCTTTTTTGGAGTCTTTTTAACTGTTCCTATGGAAACCAAACAACAAAAGGAGAACTTTGTCAGATGGCATGAAGGGTGTTTTTTTTTTTTTTTTTTTTTAGCAACACTGAGATTTGAATGTTCCTGTGTTTCAGTTTCAGATTAAGTTCTGCTCTTGGTGAGCTCTGGGGGGGGGGGGGGGGGGGGGGGGGGGGGTGGGTTAAGGCTACAGGGTCCTGAAAGAGAAAACTCAACAATCCTATCAGTTATTCTGGCATTTTTTTGTAACTACATGTGAATTGAATAAAGAATCCTTCAGTCCGGAGCCAACAGCTGCGAAGAAGCTTTGGTTTGGCTGCTTGGCTGCAGGTGTTTCCTTTATTTAGTCTAAAAGTTGCAGTCGGGAGGCTGTGTTTGGACCAAGCTGCTGCTGGATTCAGTACTTCTCTTCTTTCTGCTTCACTGAACAATCAAATGAATCATGTGATAAACCCGCAGCCTTTGGGTATGAATGAGTGAATAAATGTGTGTCTGTGGGAGCTCATGTGATCAGGACTCAATCCCCACTTATTCACGTGGCAAAAGGCTGGAGATCAGGAACACAGTTGCATATTTTGATTAAAAATAGAATGTTTTTAATTAAAATTGGTCGTTGTTTCTATTCTTTGGTCTCTGTCTGATTGTTTCAATGAGCTTTTAGGACTAAACGTGGCCAGAATTTCTCCCTCAAGCTCAAACCCCGGAGCAGGGCAGAGTCGATCTTTATGCAGATCTCAATTTCAATTCAATTCAATTCAATTTTATTTATAAAGCGCCAGATTACAACAATTGTCATCTCAAGGCACTTAAGTAATATAGTCCAATTCAAGCCAATTGGAATTCAATTCATTGTAATCATAATCCAATTAATTCATATGGAGCCAATTCAAAAAAACACCATAACGCCATTCAAAGGATATCTGTTGGAACAGGGAAACACAAGTTAATAACCACAATAATGTCACATGTACATAAAATCAATTTTGAAATTAAACAGGGGGAAAAAGAGAGCAAAGTGAGGAAAGGTGTGACAGATGAGGTCCCCCAGCAGTCTAAGCCTATAGCAGCTTAACTATGGGATGTTTCAGGCTCACCTGAGACATCCCTAACTATCAGCTTTATCAGAAAGGAAAGTTTTAAGCCGAATCTTAAAAGTGGAAAGGGTGTCTGCTTCCCGGACATTTACTGGCAGCTTATTCCACAAGAGAGGGGCCTGATAACTGAAGGCTCGGCCTCCCATTCTGCTTTTAGGGGCCTGATAACTGAAGGCTCTGCCTCCCATTCTGCTTTTAGGGGCCTGATAACTGAAGGCTCTGCCTCCCATTCTGCTTTTAGGGGCCTGATAACTGAAGGCTCTGCCTCCCATTCTGCTTTTAGGGGCCTGATAACTGAAGGCTCTGCCTCCCATTCTGCTTTTAGGGGCCTGATAACTGAAGGCTCTGCCTCCCATTCTGCTTTTAGGGGCCTGATAACTGAAGGCTCTGCCTCCCATTCTGCTTTTAGGGGCCTGATAACTGAAGGCTCTGCCTCCCATTCTGCTTTTAGGGGCCTGATAACTGAAGGCTCTGCCTCCCATTCTACTTTTAGGGGCCTGATAACTGAAGGCTCTGCCTCCCATTCTGCTTTTAAGGGCCTGATAACTGAAGGCTCTGCCTCCCATTCTGCTTTTAGGGGCCTGATAACTGAAGGCTCTGCCTCCCATTCTGCTTTTAGGGGCCTGATAACTGAAGGCTCTACCTCCCATTCTACTTTTAGGGGCCTGATAACTGAAGGCTCTGCCTCCCATTCTGCTTTTAGGGGCCTGATAACTGAAGGCTCTGCCTCCCGTTCTGCTTTTAGGGGCCTGATAACTGAAGGCTCTGCCTCCCATTCTGCTTTTAGGGGCCTGATAACTGAAGGCTCTGCCTCCCATTCTGCTTTTAGGGGCCTGATAACTGAAGGCTCTGCCTCCCATTCTGCTTTTAGGGGCCTGATAACTGAAGGCTCTGCCTCCCATTCTGCTTTTAGGGGCCTGATAACTGAAGGCTCTGCCTCCCATTCTACTTTTAGGGGCCTGATAACTGAAGGCTCTGCCTCCCATTCTGCTTTTAGGGGCCTGATAACTGAAGGCTCTGCCTCCCATTCTACTTTTAGGGGCCTGATAACTGAAGGCTCTGCCTCCCATTCTGCTTTTAGGGGCCTGATAACTGAAGGCTCTGCCTCCCATTCTGCTTTTAGGGGCCTGATAACTGAAGGCTCTGCCTCCCATTCTGCTTTTAGGGGCCTGATAACTGAAGGCTCTGTCTCCCGTTCTGCTTTTAGGGGCCTGATAACTGAAGGCTCTGCCTCCCGTTCTGCTTTTAGGGGCCTGATAACTGAAGGCTCTGCCTCCCATTCTGCTTTTAGGGGCCTGATAACTGAAGGCTCTGCCTCCCATTCTGCTTTTAGGGGCCTGATAACTGAAGGCTCTGCCTCCCATTCTACTTTTAGAAACTCTGGGAACAACAAGTAAACCTGCAGTTTGGGAGCAAAGTGCTCTGTTAGGAAAATATCTTTCAATGAGATCTTTAAGATGTGATGGAGCTCGCTCATTAAGAGCTTTATATGTGAGAAGAAGAATCTTAAATTCTATTCTGAATTTAACAGGGAGCCAATGAACAGAAGCTAAAACTGGAGAAACATGATCTCTCCTGTTAGTTCTCATCAGAACTCAGATCTGCTTCTTTGTCAGTAGCTACACGACTTTAGCACGAAGCAACCTGTGGTTTGCAGTCAGATCGCAACATTTAGCACGAAAACTACAACCTCGGTTTAAAAAAGAGAAGAAAAGATGTGTAAAACGGGCAGAAAACAATTGTGTAGCATCCCGTCCTGTGTTAACGGCAGTCTGGACCAGCTGCTGGGCCTTTGGGGGGGGCAGGTATCCAGTTGTTGTTTGATTACAGGATAATAAGCTGTTCAACGCCTCGGAGTCGTTTTTTTTGTTGTATTTTGAGTTTGATGATGCTTCAAATGTTTTCCGCGGGGCTGAATTGCTGAACTATGCAAGGCTTTCCCTAAAATAAAAGGCTGGATGGGAGCATCGGGTGAAATTTATGTAAAATGTACAAAGTTCACGCTACAGTCATATTATATCCTGAAAGTAGGGCGTTTAAGAAGAAGCATGCACTGGTGATTTCCTCACCTCAAACAGTTTCTTTAAACAAAAGCCAACAGTGTGGTGGGCTCACCACAACAAGAAGTTCCAGCCTCTGAGTAACTCTATGTGCTCCTGGGCATCAGTTCCTCCAGCCTCCCCCTGAAGGCCGGCCCTCTTCTGGGGTACAGAGTTAGGAGCCTCCTCCTGAAGGCCGGCCCTCTTCTGGGGTACAGAGTTAGGAGCCTCCCCCTGAAGGCCGGCCCTCTTCTGGGGTACAGAGTTAGGAGCCTCCTCCTGAAGGCCGGCCCTCTTCTGGGGTACAGAGTTAGGAGCCTCCCCCTGAAGGCCGGCCCTCTTCTGGGGTACAGAGTTAGGAGCCTCCTCCTGAAGGCCGGCCCTCTTCTGGGGTACAGAGTTAGGAGCCTCCTCCTGAAGGCCGGCCCCCTTCTGGGGTACAGAGTTAGGAGCCTCCTCCTGAAGGCCGGCCCTCTTCTGGGGTACAGAGTTAGGAGCCTCCTCCTGAAGGCCGGCCCTCTTCTGGGGTACAGAGTTAGGAGCCTCCTCCTGAAGGCCGGCCCTCTTCTGGGGTACAGAGTTAGGAGCCTCCTCCTGAAGGCCGGCCCTCTTCTGGGGTACAGAGTTAGGAGCCTCCCCCTGAAGGCCGGCCCTCTTCTGGGGTACAGAGTTAGGAGCCTCCTCCTGAAGGCCGGCCCTCAGGTCATTGAGCTTCTGGGGTACAGAGTTAGGAGCCTCCCCCTGAAGGCCGACCCTCTTCTGGGGTACAGAGTTAGGAGCCTCCCCCTGAAGGCCGGCCCTCTTCTGGGGTACAGAGTTAGGAGCCTCCTCCTGAAGGCCGGCCCTCTTCTGGGGTACAGAGTTAGGAGCCTCCTCCTGAAGGCCGGCCCTCTTCTGGGGTACAGAGTTAGGAGCCTCCCCCTGAAGGCCGGCCCTCTTCTGGGGTACAGAGTTAGGAGCCTCCTCCTGAAGGCCGGCCCTCTTCTGGGGAACAGAGTTAGGAGCCTCCTCCTGAAGGCCGGCCCTCTTCTGGGGTACAGAGTTAGGAGCCTCCTCCTGAAGGCAGGCCCTCTTCTGGGGTACAGAGTTAGGAGCCTCCTCCTGAAGGCCGGCCCTCGGGTCATTGAGCTTCTGGGGTACAGAGTTAGGAGCCTCCTCCTGAAGGCCGGCCCTCTTCTGGGGTACAGAGTTAGGAGCCTCCTCCTGAAGGCCGGCCCTCTTCTGGGGTACAGAGTTAGGAGCCTCCTCCTGAAGGCAGGCCCTCTTCTGGGGTACAGAGTTAGGAGCCTCCTCCTGAAGGCCAGCCCTCTTCTGGGGTACAGAGTTAGGAGCCTCCTCCTGAAGGCCGGCCCTCTTCTGGGGTACAGAGTTAGGAGCCTCCCCCTGAAGGCCGGCCCTCTTCTGGGGTACAGAGTTAGGAGCCTCCCCCTGAAGGCCGGCCCTCTTCTGGGGTACAGAGTTAGGAGCCTCCCCCTGAAGGCCGGCCCTTTTCTGGGGTACAGAGTTAGGAGCCTCCTCCTGAAGGCCGGCCCTCAGGTCATTGAGCTTCTGGGGTACAGAGTTAGGAGCCTCCTCCTGAAGGCCGGCCCTCTTCTGGGGTACAGAGTTAGGAGCCTCCTCCTGAAGGCCGGCCCTCTTCTGGGGTACAGAGTTAGGAGCCTCCTCCTGAAGGCCGGCCCTCCTCTGGGGTACAGAGTTAGGAGCCTCCTCCTGAAGGCCGGCCCTCTTCTGGGGTACAGAGTTAGGAGCCTCCTCCTGAAGGCCGGCCCTCTTCTGGGGTACAGAGTTAGGAGCCTCCTCCTGAAGGCCGGCCCTCCTCTGGGGTACAGAGTTAGGAACCTCCTCCTGAAGGCCGGCCCTCTTCTGGGGTACAGAGTTAGGAGCCTCCCCCTGAAGGCCGGCCCTCTTCTGGGGTACAGAGTTAGGAGCCTCCTCCTGAAGGCCGGCCCTCTTCTGGGGTACAGAGTTAGGAGCCTCCTCCTGAAGGCCGGCCCTCTTCTGGGGTACAGAGTTAGGAGCCTCCCCCTGAAGGCCGGCCCTCTTCTGGGGTACAGAGTTAGGAGCCTCCTCCTGAAGGCCGGCCCTCTTCTGGGGTACAGAGTTAGGAGCCTCCTCCTGAAGGCCGGCCCTCTTCTGGGGTACAGAGTTAGGAGCCTCCTCCTGAAGGCCGGCCCTCTTCTGGGGTACAGAGTTAGGAGCCTCCCCCTGAAGGCCGGCCCTCTTCTGGGGTACAGAGTTAGGAGCCTCCTCCTGAAGGCCGGCCCTCTTCTGGGGTACAGAGTTAGGAGCCTCCTCCTGAAGGCCGGCCCTCTTCTGGGGTACAGAGTTAGGAGCCTCCTCCTGAAGGCCGGCCCTCTTCTGGGGTACAGAGTTAGGAGCCTCCCCCTGAAGGCCGGCCCTCTTCTGGGGTACAGAGTTAGGAGCCTCCCCCTGAAGGCCGGCCCTCTTCTGGGGTACAGAGTTAGGAGCCTCCTCCTGAAGGCCGGCCCTCTTCTGGGGTACAGAGTTAGGAGCCTCCTCCTGAAGGCCGGCCCTCTTCTGGGGTACAGAGTTAGGAGCCTCCTCCTGAAGGCCGGCCCTCTTCTGGGGTACAGAGTTAGGAGCCTCCTCCTGAAGGCCGGCCCTCTTCTGGGGTACAGAGTTAGGAGCCTCTACACGGAGACCCAGCTGATCCTGTAGGCTTTCTGGGGGAGATCTATTCCATCTGAGGCACCCCAGCCTCCAGCAGCCGTCCCTGAAGGATGTGAGCTTGAAGGAGCTGGAGCATTGAGGTCCATGAAGGTGAAATTAGGCCCGTGTTCTTCATGCAGTGACTGGATCAGTGATGTTACTCAGGTAGGATGAGCTTGTCACTGTACCAAAGGTGTAGAGCAGCTCTTCCATCAGAGAACAGCGCTGAGTCCCACCGGTCCAGCCTAAAAGCTCCCTGACCCATGCAGGACGATGACACCTGCTGTGGTCAACGGTTTCCAATGGTGACGTGACACTTGGGGGCCTCTCACCTCCCTTAAATGTGCTCCACCTGTTTCTCCTTGTTAGAGAACAGAAAGTTGTGTAAAAAGCTCTGAAACATTGAACATTTGGACATTCAAAAGTCTCAGAAGGTCACATTAAGGTCACCTGTAAAGGTTGTAATGCGTTTCTATCTGAAATTTCACCTGAAAGCAGAATATCCCGAGCTTTTTTTAGTCGTGTCCCTTCATGGAGCCTTTCCAGATGTGTAAGCTGCCAGCTCCTGTACCCCCACACCATCAGAGGTTGGTCCCTCTCCTCTTTAGCCCCCTTGTCTTTGTCTCGGTCCATTTTAAATGAGCTTTGGTCAAGAGAAGGCAGCATTTCACATATGGCTGCTTCTCTGCATGGCCGAGCTTTAACCTGCATTTGTGGCTGGCACGGTGAGCTGTGTTCACAGACCATGACTTCTGGAAGAGTTCCTGAGCCCATGCAGCGACAGAATTAATGCGGTGCTGCCCCAGGGCCTCCGGGTGCCTCCATAGAGACGTCTCCAGATTGATGAAACTCTCCAAAGTCTTCACACATCGATCAATATTATTCTGAAATAATGCTGCAAGATTTGTAGATGCAGATTGAGCTTTTCTATGAGCTTTTATGAACATTTGTGGCAGTTTTTGCATAATATTTCTCACAAAATCGGTGCAATCTGTTGGTTTCCTTAGCTAGGATATTAATTTTTTTAATTGGCTCCATATGAATTAATTGGATTATAATTACAATGAATTGAATTCCAATTGGCTTGAATTGGACTTGAGATGACAATTGTTGTAATCTGGCGCTTTATAAATAAAATTGAATTGAATTGAAATTGAAAAGACAAGAAAATGAACAATAAAAGAGACTTTATTACCCGATGTGTGGTTACTGAGATCCATAATAAGTTAGTGGATGAACACTGTTGAAATAAACAATGATAGATCAGAGATATCGGAGGAAACGGGGCGTTAATGTAGCCGTAAAAGTGAAATATCACACCATTCAGAGGATGGAAAGTGAATGAAAACCTGTGTTTTGCATAATAGATTCAGAAAAAAACGAAACAAAATGGTGGCTTTTAGGAGAAATGCCTTCAGAAGATCAGTTCCAGCGTGTTGATATGGTTTGTTTTCACCTAAAAGGTACGAAATAGTTCCTTTTGATGAGCTCACAGGTGAGTATCCGGCGTTTTTCCTGCACAGTTTCGGGGAAATGAGCTGAGCAAACCTGGCGTTTCTTTTCAGAGCTTCATGTTCAGAGAGAAAACCTCCCCTCAGAGTCCATTTGATCCTAACACAGAATACACCGAGCAAGAGTCATTTGTTTCCTTTTTTTATAGCTGCAGAGTTACAGGAAATAGCCTCATTTCAGAAATACCTGCATTGTTAAATGTTAGTGGTTATAGTGGAGGCTTAAAAAACCCCCATTAATCAGTCCAGTTTGTTTTAATCAACCCTCTGTTGAGCTTTTATTTAACCCTTTGCTTTCTGTGTCAGATGCTTTCCTGTTCCTGAGAATTTCCACGATCCTTTTCCAGGGTACCTTTTCACCGTTTAGCACAGATATGCTCCCCAGTCGTCATGTGCAAACTCTCCAGCCTCACCAGTTCCCTTCCACAGAAGTTTCTGTCTCTTGCTTTTCTTTACTTCCTCCAATGAGTCTTTGAGGCTTCGCAGTGACGCTCCAAATGAAACCCACAGCAGCACAATAGGAATTGTTCTTCTTTTGTAAACACTTGTCATCTTCCACGTGACTCTTTGAGCCGAACTGATGATCAAACATAACTGTTGAGGATTTCTTTATGATTTATTCCTGTGATTCATGGTTCATTCCAGCTGATAGAGGGGCTCTTATCTCACTGTCCTTCCAGGTAAAATCCCTCAGACCAGTCCTGAGCTCAGGCACACGCTCACATTACGTAGTGCCTTGTCACAGTGGGGTTTTTTCACTCTTCTGCTTCTGTCCTACATAAATACTGCAGCTGAAGGCAGAGTTCAGACAGGCAACACATACCCAACCAGCACCTCTGAAACCAGGGCAGCTTTCAGGTGTGAACGCTTTGGATCGAATCAAGGTGAGATTCTCAAGGCTTTGTCTCATTATTTTAACTTCTCTGCTTGTCTTTTGGTTCATATCTATTCTTGTGTTTATGTATAAAACTCAGATTTCATTTAAAGAATTGGATAATTAAGAAAAAAGAACCTCATGTCAGTTTAATCACCAAGTGGTGATAATAATGTGATCTTTTTTATTCAGTGTGAACACATTTTTATGCTTTGTGAAAGCTTCTTACTGCCCATGTACAGAAAAACCTGAACTTTTTTCTTTTAAAGGCACCTCTTAGCTCTGGTTTGAACCCCAGAAAGATCTTTAAACAAGAAGAAAGCATAAGAAATGTCTTAATTTGACTGCTTGTGCATCCCAAACAGAGACAGAAATATATATATCATATGTCTTTTGGTTCATATCTATTCTTGTGTTTATGTAAAAAACTCAGATTTCATTTAAAGAATTGGATAATTAAGAAAAAAGAACCTTGTGTCAGTTTAATCACCATTTGATCTTTTTTAGTCAGTGTGAATACATTTTTATGCCATTTTTATACTTTTTACTGCCCATGTACAGAAAAACCTGAACTTTTTTCTTTTAAAGGCACCTCTTAGCTCTGGTTTGAACCCCAGAAAGCTCTTTAAACAAGAAGAAAGCATAAGAAATGTCTTAATTTGACTGCTTGTGCATCACAAACAGAGTCTGTCTCTGTTAATCTGTCAAGTGGTGATAATAATGTGATGTTTTTTAGTCAGTGTGAATACATTTTTATGCCATTTTTATACTTTTTACTGCCCATGTACAGAAAAACCTGAACTTAGCTCTGGTTTGAACCCCAGAAAGCTCTTTAAACAAGAAGAAAGCATAAGAAATGTCTTAATTAGACTGCTTGTGCATCCCAAACAGAGACAGAAATCTGTCACCAAACACACTCTGAAGGGAATTGGTGATTCTTTGCATTGGATGAACTGAATCATCTCAAGCCAGAAACAATTATCTGACCGTAGCTGCACTCTTTGTGGTCCCTGGCAGATGCACCTGTTGTTCCTTACGCTCCTCTGGGCCGGCCTTTGCTCTGCCACCACTGACAGTCCCCTGGATAACCTCGAGACTCTAATGGATAATGGTTAGTTCCTTCTTCTTCTTCTTCTCTGGACATGCTTTGACCATCCTCCCCTTTCAGCTCTCAGATCTTATCTGTGATTTCTGCAGTTGTGGTCCTGAGGGTGCCTTACATTCAGGGTACCATGGCGGAAGTTCCTCTGACCTGTGGAGAAGCTTATCAGAGCAAATCTGTGCTTTGGAAGAAAAACGGTAATGCAGCCATCAGCAATTTACTTGTAAATGTGCCAATATGCTGAGTGTTTTGCGGTAAAATACAAGATAAATCTGTTTAATATGATGTGAAACAGTCTGATGGTTCAGATTCTTTACATTTTTGAATCACCGACATCACTGCAACGCTGTCCCTGGCACAGGTAAGGAGCTCACACCAGCTCTGCAGGGAAACCAAGTCAAGGCTCTGGTGAGAGAAATGAACGGAGGAAACTACAGCTGCCACCTCAGCTCAAACGGAGAATACCTGAACCACACCACCATCCTGGTCCAGCTAGATCCAGATAACAGGACCGTCATACTGGAGGAGAAATCCCCCGAAGAAGGTGAGCTAAGAGACATGGAAGTGACAACCGCATAGAAAAAGGAAGAAGAACAAAGTATTTATCGGCCCTGATGACAGTAAAATGATTAGAGAAGAGGTTTTTTATAACTGGGCAGCCTTAACTGGTTCTCAAAACAGAGCATCGAACTTCCTGTAAGCTTTCTCTTCACATGTATTCATGGCCAAATGATGGAAGCTTGGTAACAGAGTGGCGAAACCCATACACACCCAAAGATTCTTTGCATTGTCATATATCATATGTCTTTTGGTTCATATCTATTCTTGTGTGTACTTATAAAACTCAGATTTCATTTAAAGAATTGGATAATTAAGAAAAAAGAACCTCATGTCAGTTTAATCACCATTTGATCTTTTTTAGTCAATGTGAATACATTTTTATGCCATTTTTATACTTTTTACTGCCCATGTACAGAAAAACCTGAACTTTTTTCTTTTAAAGGCACCTCTTAGCTCTGGTTTGAACCCCAGAAAGAGCTTTAAACAAGAAGAAAGCATAAGAAATGTCTTAATTTGACTGCTTGTGCATCCCAAACAGAGACAGAAATATATATATCATATGTCTTTTGGTTCATATCTATTCTCTAAACTCAGATTTCATTTAAAGAAAGGATAATTAAAAAGTTTAATGGACAAGTGGTGATAATAATGTGATCTTTTTTAGTCAATGTGAATAAATTTTTATGCCATTTTTATACTTTTTACTGCCCATGTACAGAAAAACCTGAACTTTTTTCTTTTAAAGGCACCTCTTAGCTCAGGTTTGAACCCCAGAAAGAGCTTTAAACAAGAAGAAAGCATAAGAAATGTCTTAATTTGACTGCTTGTGCATCCCAAACAGAGACAGAAATATATATATCATATGTCTTTTGGTTCATATCTATTCTCTAAACTCAGATTTCATTTAAAGAAAGGATAATTAAAAAGTTTAATGGACAAGTGGTGATAATAATGTGATCTTTTTTAGTCAGTGTGAATACATTTTTATGCCATTTTTATACTTTTTACTGCCCATGTACAGAAAAACCTGAACTTAGCTCTGGTTTGAACCCCAGAAAGCTCTTTAAACAAGAAGAAAGCATAAGAAATGTCTTAATTTGACTGCTTGTACATCCCAAACAGAGACAGAAATATATATATCATATGTCTTTTGGTTCATATCTATTCTCTAAACTCAGATTTCATTTAAAGAAAGGATAATTAAACAGTTTAATGGACAAGTGGTGATAATAATGTGATCTTTTTTAGTCAGTGTGAATACATTTTTATGCTTTGTGAAAGCTTTTTACTCCCCATGTACAGAAAAACCTGAACTTAGCTCTGGTTTGAACCCCAGAAAGAGCTTTAAACAAGAAGAAAGCATAAGAAATGTCTTAATTTGACTGCTTGTGCATCCCAAACAGAGACAGAAATATATATATCATATGTCTTTTGGTTCATATCTATTCTTGTGTGTACTTATAAAACTCAGATTTCATTTAAAGAAAGGATAATTAAAAAGTTTAATGGACAAGTGGTGATAATAATGTGATGTTTTTTAGTCAGTGTGAATACATTTTTATGCCATTTTTATGCTTTTTACTGCCCATGTACAGAAAAACCTGAACTTAGCTCTGGTTTGAACCCCAGAAAGCTCTTTAAACAAGAAGAAAGCATAAGAAATGTCTTAATTTGACTGCTTGTGCATCCCAAACTCATCAAAATCATTAAAAAGTTTACTTTTGACAGTAAAATGATTAGAGAAGAGGTTTTTTATAACTGGGCAGCCTTAACTGGTTCTCAAAACAGAGCATCGAACTTCCTGTAAGCTTTCTCTTCACATGTATTCATGGCCAAATGATGGAAGCTTGGTAACAGAGTGGTGAAACCCATACACACCCAAAGATTCTTTGCATTGTCATATATCATATGTCTTTTGGTTCATATCTATTCTTGTGTTTATGTAAAAAACTCAGATTTCATTTAAAGAATTGGATAATTAAGAAAAAAGAACCTCATGTCAGTTTAATCACCATTTGATCTTTTTTAGTCAGTGTGAACACATTTTTATGCCATTTTTATACTTTTTACTGCCCATGTACAGAAAAACCTGAACTTAGCTCTGGTTTGAACCCCAGAAAGAGCTTTAAACAAGAAGAAAGCATAAGAAATGTCTTAATTTGACTGCTTGTGCATCCCAAACAGAGACAGAAATATATATATCATATGTCTTTTGGTTCATATCTATTCTCTAAACTCAGATTTCATTTAAAGAAAGGATAATTAAAAAGTTTAATGGACAAGTGGTGATAATAATGTGATCTTTTTTAGTCAGTGTGAATACATTTTTATACTTTTTACTGCCCATGTACAGAAAAACCTGAACTTTTTTCTTTTAAAGGCACCTCTTAGCTCTGGTTTGAACCCCAGAAAGAGCTTTAAACAAGAAGAAAGCATAAGAAATGTCTTAATTTGACTGCTTGTGCATCCCAAACTCATCAAAATCATTAAAAAGTTGACTTTTGACAGTAAAATGATTAGAGAAGAGGTTTTTTATAACTGGGCAGCCTTAACTGGTTCTCAAAACAGAGCATCGAACTTCCTGTAAGCTTTCTCTTCACATGTATTCATGGCGAAATGATGGAAGCTTTGGTAACAGAGTGGTGAAACCCATAAATGTTTGACATTTAGAAAACGAAAGGAAAAGGAAGTGACTCTGTCCATGTTCCAGGTCACATCCACTGCTCGGCACCAAACTACAAAGGCTCCTTTCACTGCACCTGGACAAGAACACAGTTCAGATCCCACGCCGCTGTGCTCCTGGTGAAGGCAGAACGGTGAGATTTCCGGTGAAATGTTCAGTACAGTGAAGGCATCACTGTAAGTGAAGGATAATGTCCCATTCTGCAGTTTTTCACCAACCATTTTGCATTGAATCCAGCTCAACGGATGAGATTCCCTGTGTGGTGGACGCGGATGGATCAGGGGTTCACTGCCTCTATGTGAACTGCCCGTACAAAGAGGAGCAGCACCGCATCACACTGACCGTCCACATGCACAGCTACTCCCGACTGGAGGCCTACACAAAGTCTTTCTACCTCAGAGAGATCGGTACGTCATTTTATGTAAATCCCACTTTTATTTGAGTGCACTTAAACCTTTCCACCACCTCATTCCTCTCATTCCCTCCGTGCAACATCTAGTGAGGCCAGCGGTGCTCCAAAACCTGCGCGTCAGTAATGGGAAGGTGTTCAGC
The DNA here is from genome assembly GCF_036924035.1 of Leuresthes tenuis. NCBI lineage: Eukaryota > Metazoa > Chordata > Actinopteri > Atheriniformes > Atherinopsidae > Leuresthes > Leuresthes tenuis. The sequence goes on along the minus strand of NW_027325375.1, from coordinate 1,532,373 downwards.
TGGGACTACCCCGACTCCTGGGAGAAGCCCTGCACCTTCTTTGGACTCCACTTCCAGGTCAAGACCGTCCCCAGCGGCCACTCCTGCAACAGCGAAGAGCTCATAGCAGTAAGAAGCCAGGCCCGAATTACGCGTTCACCTGCGGTTTAATGCGTCTTTAACGCGTCGCACTGTCTTTCGAGCAGAACAGCACCACGGATGAGACCAAGTACGAGGTCAATATCCGGACCAAGAAGTATGTTTTCTGCGTGCGGAGCCAGGACAAACACACCATGGGCCCCTGGAGCGACTGGAGTCAGTGCGTGTAAGTGAACCACGGCTTCTTATTAAAGCGTGACGTCATTTTCCATGTGGTTTCACCCCCTTTCTGAGCTGTTTTATTCCCACCGTCTTTTCTCCAGAGTGAATAAACACCATGTGATGTGCTAAAGTCCGTCTCTGCGCTGCAGCCACGGCAGAAAGAGGAAAACGCAGCTGGAAAGAAAATCTTCTTCCGTATTTTAAGGCTTTTTTTTGTTTGTTTTAAGTGAAGTGGACGCATACATGTACAGTATTTATTCATCATTCATTTAGGTTACCCTTATGGAACTGTAGCGCATCGTTTAAACACTTTTAAATTAATCATTTCCTCCATGTTGCATTTTTAATTCAAGAAATGTTGCTCAAGTTATTGTTTTTTGCTGAATTCATAATAAAATTGATTAACTTCTTAATTTTTCTGCACTCGTCGGTATGAGAAACCCTTAAAATGTCTTTCAGATCCCGGTAATTCACTGTCAGGAGAGCTTTAAAAGATGATTAATTTTAAATGACACCAAGGAGCAATGATTAGGTACAAAAAAAAAAGTTTTATTGTCATATTTACAGCCAGGATGTCAGGGGAGTGATGTGGAAACCCAAAAAGGCAGATCAAGAGTTTATCTCAAGAAGTGAGAAGGAGCTTACACCGAAGAAGCCCAAAAACTGCTCCCAAGCCCCCCCTTCTTCATCCATAACTTAAGATCAATGCTAACATTTAGTTCAGACAGACGTCAGAGGCTACAATTAGAAAAAAAACCATACAAACAAACAAAAACATACTATGTTTTGTTCTATTTCTGGGAATCCCCTTCATTCCTCAGTCAGAGAAAACCGGATTTACCCACAGTTCATTAAAAGTTACTCAGCTGTGTATAAAAAAGGAAAATAAAGGACCCTTGTTTGGTTTTTTTGTCCACTGAACAATCCAAAGAAACGTCTCAAACACCCGTCCAGTCATGGAAACCGGACCATCTCTCCACCCACAGGCCTGTGTGCATTAAAGGACGGAAACATGCACCACAGCGAGCCGTTTGGTGCAGGTATCTGAGCTGTAAACCTTTTTAAATCCCACAGCAGTTTTGAGGATCATTGCATACTAAAACGCTTTCAGAAATCTGTTCGGCGCTCAGGGGACGCAGATCCAGGATATTCAGCTTGGAACGTGTTGACCGGGTTGTGTTTACCTCTCAGAGACCAATAATCGACTTCCCTGTCCAGGTGTTGAAGTCCTTTCCGCCCGCCGTGCACTCGCTCTGAGGCCGTTTGCAAAGAATATCTGGGAAGGTTTTCAAAACTAGGCAGAGAACATGCGACCCAGAGTGGGTTTTTCCAGCTGCAGGGTTATTAAAGAGTGGACAGACGGACTCGTAACAGACAGAGGTGTGTAAGTGTGTGAGAACCGGAGGATGGGAAGGTTGTGCCCAGAAGAAGCTCCTCCCCCTCCTCAGTGGTGCTGCCTCTTAGAAAGGTACCTGTGCAAACACACACAGACGCACACATTCAGGGCATCCTTCCATGCTCCGGAGCATCTACACGGACTGTGGCGGTGCCTTTAGCTGCTTTCCTGCAGGATTAAGCGTTCATTCAGCACAGGCTTGCCTACCTCTCCCAGTGTTTGTGGTTGAGTCCGCCGAAGTCGTCAAGCTTGGCGATTTCTCTGAGGTATTGGGCGAGTTTGTAGAGCTCCCTGTCCTTCTCCCTGTTGAGATGGGCCTTCATGAAGGGCCGGATCTGTCCACACAAAGCAAGTTTCAGCTAAATGTGTGGGCGGCAGTGATGATGAGGGTCAGAGGAAGGGCAGCCTACCTTCAGTCCATTCTGAGGGTTCATTAGGAAGTTTCGCCCAATATCGTCAAACATGATGGTGTTCTTCCTGTTGTAATACTCCCCGTACTTCCCCCATATCACACCTAAAGGCTTCACCTGGACGCCATCAAACACAGGGAACCCGCGGCAACATAAATGAGATGTTTACAGCAGTGATGTGTGTAACCACGGCAACGAAGGAGATGTACCAACCTCCACGACCCCTCTTTTAGGGGTGTGCACCGTGATCATGGCTGCACTGTCCAACATGAACGTGATCTTGTAGTTCGGGTTATCTGTCACTCCCAGCTCCTACGCACACGTGCACACACACACGTGCACGCACACACACACAAGCAGAGATCTTTGACTAAACGCGGCAGGTTAAATTGATCAACGCTGCCACCTGTTGACAGAAATATGGTACCGCACTAAAGAGAAAAAGTCCAGTTTTTGAGTTTTTGGTCCTACTTTTCTGGGCAAACACAGTAAAAAGTTACACTTTTAAGAAAGAGAAGATTCAGTAGAATACTTGCTTTCATTTTGGCATCAATCCACTTCATACTTGTAGCAGCTAAAGAGAGAAAATATTTGCACACATTGATAAATCATAGCAGAGGAAACACAGTCTGTGTCCAGATCTATAGCTCCTTAAACAAGAAGAAGAAGAAGAAGTACGTACACCAAATGACAATATCATAGTCCTCATAGGCTGAGGTGAGAAACTCGTGGAGGTACGGTCTCATCAGCTCCTGACCCGTCTCTGCACATGACTTGTGATCTAAAACACAAACACAGCACCGGCTCAGAGTGTTCAGCATTAGAGCGGCAGCAGATGAGCAGATGTTCACAGACACTGACGTAAAACCACAGCAACAACGCCTCAGGACAGCTCACCAAACAGCGTGTAGTCCACATCTAGCACCAGGAGCCTCTTGCCTTCTCTCGGGGGGTTCAGTTCCTCCACCTTGTAGTCTTTCACTCTGCGAGCTATTTTAGCCAAGTTCTCTTCTCTAAAGACACACAGAAACACTTGTTTCTCAATCGCACACAAGCATCTTCTGGCATCCTCTCTTAAAGGGGAACTCTGGTGTTTTTAATCCATATAACGGAGTGAACGGGGCTTAGAGGATGCAGCCTCTAAATAAGGCATTATCTGTCTTTATTTCACCAATACTTTAAGAAGAATGAATGAATGAACGTGTGCTATAGCTCTGTTAGCTCATAGCTCTGTTAGCTCATAGCTCTGTTAGCTCATAGCTCTATTAGCTCATAGCTCTGTTAGCTCATAGCTGCTGTTAGCTCATAGCTGCTGTTAGCTCATAGCTCTGTTAGCTCATAGCTCTATTAGCTCATAGCTCTGTTAGCTCATAGCTGCTGTTAGCTCATAGCTGCTGTTAGCTCATAGCTCTGTTAGCTCATAGCTGCTGTTAGCTCATAGCTCTATTAGCTCATAGCTGCTGTTAGCTCATAGCTCTGTTAGGTCATAGCTGCTGTTAGCTCATAGCTCTATTAGCTCATAGCTGCTGTTAGCTCATAGCTGCTGTTAGCTCATAGCTCTGTTAGCTCATAGGTGCTGTTATGTGGCTACTTGCAGCTATAGGAGAGCTAACGGAGGGATTTCTACACAGGCACTCTACTGGGACCACTTCATCCACACGGCCCCCTGCAGCACAGTTTATTCACTCCGTGCTCTGTGACAGTCGGCTAACTTCACGCAGAGTTTGCTGCTGATAGTTTTGTGCAACATGGCAGGATATTTATCAGATTTTGACGATGTGAACGATGACTTTGAGTAAGATGGACGTTCTTACAGCGGCGGGCTGTTCTCTGTGAGTAAATGAACATATTTCATGCCAGAAATAAGGTCTAAGGTTTAAAAATACCGGAGTTCCCCTTTAAATTCTACCAATCCTCTACGGCTAAAGCTTATCTTACCTGTTCTCCACTTCAATGACCTCCTCCTCAATGTCGAAATCGTTGACGACGTCATCATTCTCTGGAGGAGGGGCTAAAACCTCTTCCTTCACAAAACAAAATACATGCACAGATCAAGCTTGTTTGAATCAAGCGAGCCACCAGCTGGGAGGAGGATCCCCGTACAGACAGATTACTGAGCGGCTGGTAGAAACAGGTGACCAAAAGTCTAAAATAACAACAAAACGGGTTTCGTGGCTCACTATTTGACAAACAAGCTAAATCACGTTAGATAAAGCTGAGATAGCCACAATCAGTAAAGCTATTATTGTAATCCCTTCTTCCAATTCTCCCCTATCGTCCCGACACCTACCAGGCTCTCCTCTCGGGTGCCCATCATCATGATTTTGGTGTTAGGCTTCAGCTTCAGGGAGCCCAGCTTCACCTCATCCTCTGCAGGTTTACCTGCAGGCGGGAACGAAACAGACAGGGAACAGCAGGGAAGCTAAAACACAGCGTATGTCCGTTCAAGTAAAACAACGTGTTCATTTTCTGACTGGGAACTGACACCAAGCACGTAACAGACTGAGAAATGGAGAGGTTTCTATTTATGGGTACAAAACATCTGCTGATCATGAATGTAGATTATTTATTATTATTTATCAGAGCATACGTTTCAAATGGGATGGATTTCTTACACATAGGGACCAGGAATGCAAAGAAAGTCCTGCTGTCTTGTACTTGTGTTTCTCATTGTTTACAGACTTGGTCAGGAAATGACGTCATGTGTGGCACCTGCTCACCTTTGACCTTAAGTCCCAGTAGCTTCTGTCTCTCTGGCAGCACCCCAGTCAAGGTCTTGATGGACTGTTTCAGGTCCATCACAGTGTCCTCCTCAGACAGGGAGCTGATGGAGTACTCCTGTCCTCCCCACTTTATGATCACCGATACCGACATGGCTCACGAAGTTGGGTGTGCACGCGCACAGACCTTTGTGCACAGCACCGTCACGCCAATATTTCCAGCCAACGGCGACAACCATGCACACGCGCAACTTGCAAGGAGAGCAGAAGAGGCAAAGTCAGAGGAGAGGTGCCAGGGTGCCACACTGTAATTTGGCGCAGTTTTAAGGCACAAGAGCAGAAAATGGCGCACGCACACAGCAAAACACAACGTCACGATTGCTAAGTGTGCACAGTCTCAGCTGAGTCATTTAAGACACGATGGGCAAATACCACCTAACCCGAGAAGACAGTTTGATTGTCCTTGACTATTTTTAGCATGGGATGGCTAACACGGATTAGCCACAATGTAAACACGGCAGACACCTAGCTAACTAGCAAACATCAGCCGACCAAACTCAACAGTGTGGGTACTCTTACCGGTCAGAGTGAGCTCACGCGCAATGCCGGACAAAAACTGTCAATTTTAGGGCAAACAGCGAATGAATGAATGAGGTTTGCGGTCGAGCTTCATTCATCGAGAGGCGCACACTGTGTGCTCTTCCTGGCGTCCGGCACCTTTCCGGTAATGACGTAAAAAAAAAAAGCTTCGTTGCCATAGCGACAGCTCCCCTCGAACCTCCTCTCGTAATTCAAAAAGTACATTTCACGTCCGGGCATTATGACGGAGGAAGAAATGTTTGCAACAAAATTGTATTATTTAGGAATAAACTGACACAGTAGAATGTATTCACCGTGTTTTAAGGCTGTTAGCAACATGTTATCAAGTAATAATCGACTATTTATGATCTGACTGCATTTTTCTAACGTAATTCAAGCCAACTTTCTCCTTTGTAACATTTACCGTTATATTTTTTTTATATAATTACGTTATTCACAGATCTTATTAATATTACGGTAACAGGTAGTCATGTACAGTGTCCATCTTTATCTCACTGCCACAGTTTAGAAACAGTTCTAATATCTCAAAGACTGATTCTCTGAGCATGCGTAGTTACAGTCCGTTGACTCCACCTCAAACAGCCTTGTTTCGTTTTTATTGACTATCTCACTTCACAAAAAGAAGACTAAACAGCTTATTTTGGGAGCACTATTTGGACTTTTCGTTTTCGACTTACTGGATCCAAGAGTTTATCGGGGGAGACCGCACTGCGCATGCCCAGCACATCCTCTGGTTGTCCGGTTAATGGCTGCCAGGAAAGATGAACGGATGGGCCCCGTCTTTTCACTGTGAAGCGCATCCAACGAGAGGACCGTTATCTCGGGCGGTTCCGAGTTAAAATGGTCGATAAACGACTCAAAAGGCACACCGAAACCGTTTTTCACAACGTGAACACCTTGAAACGTAAGTTATCTCCTTTTTCCCTAAAAGTCTTGGTCCGTCGCTGCAGCTACTAGCTTAGGATATCTACCAGTCTGTTGCTTGTTAGCTGCGCTTAAGTAGGATTCGGCTTGTCGGCTACGACAGTTGGTCGCAGTCATCATATGATTTAAGTTAAATGCTTTTGTGGAGGCGGAGTGCAACACAAGAACCAATATATTCTGCCGGAAACGTTTACATTTCCCATTGTTTTGAAGCCTGTTGGTTTGATTATCGTAGTTAGTTGGCTAACTAACAGCAATGCTAGCTAACAGCGTTAGCTTTATTTTGTTGGCACTGCGCCTGCTGTCTGCTCGATGCAGCTCATCACCTCCACACTGCACAGACACTGTCATAGCAGGCGTGTAGAATCCCTTTTATATTTCCAACCTGACTGTCACACCTGGGACTGTCTTGCCGAACCAAAGGTGCCGCTGTGCCCTACCGCCTGTAACACCACAACAGGCGGAGTATTGAAGTTAAGAAGGTGTTGCAGTCTTTTTTTGCGGCGCAGTTTAGAGGCTTTTTTTCTCCAGTCGAGACAGAGGGGTTACTAGAGTTCATACCACGCACAGCAGTCGATGCAGCGCTCACTTCTCCATAACGTTTGCAGAGCAGGTGTAATACCAGATTAATTTAAGAGCTGTTTTAGTGAGCTGACTAGGATTTTTAGCCACTGCAGTTTGCTTTTGGTTACTGTGTGAAACACCTGCGGTGACATTTTGCCATCAAAGAGTAAGAAAAACTTGATGATGGTCTGGTTATTTGTTAGTGCACTGTCACTCCCAGCTCCTGCGGGCACTGAAGTTTCTTTTCTTCTCAATATCTATGTGTTAGCCACACTTTTATATCCAAAAAGATTATTTTTAAATGCAGTGTTGCTGGTGTCAGCAATGCAATGGCAACACAATTGAAAGTGTTGCAGTAATTCTGTCACATAATCCGACAGGCCTCCAAATTCTCATGGTTTTTGTTAAACAAATAAAGTTATTGATTTACCTATTGAGCCCAAGCACCGTCACACCCATCCGTGTCAGCATGAATGGATTAGGGCAGATAAAAATACAGCGTTGGATGTGTCCGTTATGTAAGGTGGGGTTCTGTAAAGTGATCTCTGTCCAGCGAATACACAGTTACATAAGTAATCGGGATCCTCTCCCAAAGCTGCAGGGACGATAACAGATGGAAACTCTTGGAGACACTGAGGATTTTGAACAAATCTGGAGCTTTGCATGAATTTAAAGAGGATGGAAACTCGTCTTTGAAGTGGCACAGCTTGAGATGGCACAAAAAGATCTAAATCGGGTGTAAATTAATCATTTTTCTGCCTGTTTGTATAGTTGATGACATCCGACGTGAACTGTTTCCTTGACTCTGCTTCAGAGACTGCATCTGACGAGCTTCTTTGCAGCAATTAGATTGTGGGATTGTAAACAAAGGATTTCAGGAAATACTGCCAGGGCTTTCTTTTGTGGAATCAAAGTTTGAGTACTGCTAGCAATAAAGCAGGGAAACGTGCAAGTTTATGCAAGTTAGTGGTTAAAAGTGACTCTTTAGTTTGATGTAACAGCTAAAAACGAGTGAAAAGCGGTTTTTTTCTGGCTGATTTAGTCACGTAAGCAGCAGCAGAGTCGCTTAACCGTACTAAAACAACATCATCGCAATGCCCTGGAGAAAGAGGCGATCACAATGAAAAGCTTTCTATCATTTTAACCATTAGATCAGATTCAGAACTTGGTGATTACATTAGCTGTTTTTTTGCCTTCTGTAAAGATAGAAATCAGTTTTATTTATGAGCCACATTTATGAGTGATGACACACTTGATTTGATTAGTTAGTACTCTGATAGTTTTTTCCAAAGTGCCTTCTGTAGTAATGGAATAAGGAACTGTTGTGTACTTATGTCCATAGTACTGTCAACAGTGAAAAATGTTAAGTTTTTTTCCAGCTTTCCTTTCTGAAATTCTGAAGTGCTAAAAGAATATGCTACATTTTGCTTTTTGCATGCTTTATGCATGCTTTTTGTATGTTTTTTGCATGCTTTATGCATGTTTTTTGCATGCTTTATGCATGTTTTTTGCATGCTTTTCGCATGCTTTTTGCATGCTTTATGCATGCTTTTTGAATGCTTTATGCATGCTTTTCGCATGCTTTATGCATGCTTTATGCATGCTTTTTGCATGTTAACGTCACAGAAGTAAGTGAAAATAAAGAACTGCCCTTCAAGAGAGAAGCAAAATGTGTACAGACGTATGTTTAATGTTCTGTAAGTGGAGTAAAACATATCTATAAACGTCCAGTTTGGTTTTAGAACAAGGGCTTCTGCACCATGTTGTTCACTTTGGATCCAGGATACAGCATCCTGTCTCGAATACATTTCCTTCTCTCTGCAACAAGTCCAAAACTGAAGTCATGGAGTCATTTGAGAAAGCAGGAAGGATTGCTCATACGTGTGATCTCATGTCACTTTATTTGAACACTTGATTACAAAATATTGCCAGATATCTCGTGTGGTCCATGAATATCTGAATGAGTGATAATATTACTGTCAGGGATTCAGACTACGCTGATGTCTGTTCATTCAGAAAAAAAGTCACTTTTTCTTTTGGTTCCCCTTTCAGTGCTGGGAAATGAAGCCTTCCAGTTAACGGATGCATGTCTCCACTATTTGAGCAAATTGATTACAGACCATTACAAATACTTTGTGGTAATCAATCATGAGACGCTCAGATATTCTCACACCCAGTGGCGGTGCAGTCCAGGACAGGACAGACATCTTGGTAGTCTGGTGGGACCGGATATAACTGTGGTAACCAGTTTATATGCAGGGCTCTCTGCATATGACCGTGTAACCCACAAAATTGTTGTGACCACATAGAGTTGTGTTCTTACGTGATGCCCTGGTGATCATGAAGTGCGGTCCAGGTGGACACTGTGGTAGGAGCGACTGAGCCTCAGCCAGCCTGTAAACCACTGAGTTAAAGGTGTATCATCCCAGTGTGATGGAAAAACTGAGGATGGTTCTATGTGAATAAGCAGAACGTGCACGGATCTCATTTATCAGGGCTGACCTGAATCGTGCCCGCTGACAACACCTGAAGCATGTGGTGTATTTATACAGTTGCCTGTGCCTTGCTCAGCGTTGCTAATGTGCAGTTAGTTTGTATGTAGCACACAATCATTTGCATGTATCTCACTGAATTGGTTACTGAGGGATGGTTGCAAATCATAGTTCTTCACTGGACCAGTCCTGCTTAATTCCTGTGGCGTGTTGGGAGTTGCAGCTCGTTGTAGATTAGATGCATGAAGTTTTCTGCGTTACTTTACGACCGGAAGAATGTCAGAAACAGGATTATTAGGGTTTGGTGTTGATGGCGGCTCCAAAAACCTTTAAAAGTTCATTTGTTTCTGCAGCAAACTTGGTAGCATAATTTGACAGCACTGTTAACTCAGTACCACGATGTACTGAGTTAACAGTGGTTATCAGTGAGTTAACTGTTGGTTATCAGTGAGTTAACAGTGAGTTATCAGTGAGTTAACTGTGAGTTAACAGTGGTTAACTGTGAGATATCAGTGAGTTACCAGTGGTTAACTGAGTTATCAGTGAGTTAACAGTTATTAACTGAGTTATCGGTGAGTTAACAGTGGTTAACAGTGGTTATCAGTGAGTTAACAGTGAGTTATCAGTGAGTTAACTGAGTTAACAGTGGTTAACTGTGAGATATCAGTGAGTTACCAGTGGTTAACTGAGTTATCAGTGGGTTAACAGTGGTTAACAGTGAATTAACAGTGAGTTAACAGTTATTAACTGAGTTATCGGTGAGTTAACTGTTGGTTAACAGTGAGTTAACAGTGAGTTAACAGTGGGTTATCAGTGAGTTAACTGTGAGTTAACAGTGGTTAACTGTGAGATATCAGTGAGTTCCTAGTGGTTAACTGAGTTATCAGTGGGTTAACAGTGGTTAACAGTGAATTAACAGTGAGTTAACAGTTATTAACTGAGTTATCGGTGAGTTAACTGTTGGTTAACAGTGAGTTATCAGTGAGTTAACTGAGTTAACAGTGGTTAACTGTGAGATATCAGTGAGTTACCAGTGGTTAACTGAGTTATCAGTGGGTTAACAGTGGTTAACAGTGAATTAACAGTGAGTTAACAGTTATTAACTGAGTTATCGGTGAGTTACCAGTGGTTAACAGTGGTTATCAGTGAGTTAACTGTTGGTTAACAGTGAGTTATCAGTGAGTTAACTGAGTTAACAGTGGTTAACTGTGAGATATCAGTGAGTTAACAGTGAGTTATCAGTGAGTTAACAGTGAGTTATCAGTGAGTTAACTGAGTTACAAGTGGTTAACCGAGTTATCGGGGAGTTAACAGTGGTTAACTGAGTTATCAGTGAGTTATCCTTGAGTTATCAGTGAGTTAACAGTGAGTTATCAGTGAGTTAACAGTGAGTTATCAGTGAGTTAACTGAGTTACAAGTGGTTAACCGAGTTATCGGGGAGTTAACAGTGGTTAACTGAGTTATCAGTGAGTTATCCTTGAGTTATCAGTGAGTTAACAGTGAGTTATCAGTGGTTAACTGAGTTATCAGTGAGTTACCAGTGGTTAACTGAGTTATCAGTGGGTTATCCTTGAGTTATCAGTGAGTTAACAGTGAGTTACCAGTGCTTAACTGAGTTATCAGTGAGTTACCAGTGCTTAACTGAGTTATCAGTGAGTTACCAGTGCTTAACTGAGTTATCAGTGAGTTACCAGTGGTTAACTGAGTTATCAGTGGGTTAACAGTGGTTATCAGTGGGTTAACAGTGGTTAACAGTGGGTTAACAGTGAGTTAACAGTGAGTTAACAGTGAGTTAACTGAGTTACAAGTGGTTAACTGAGTTATCGGTGGGTTAACAGTGGTTAACCGAGTTATCGGGGAGTTAACAGTGGTTAACTGAGTTATCAGTGAGTTAACTGTGAGTTACCAGTGGTTAACTGAGTTAACTGTGAGTTACCAGTGGTTAACTGAGTTAACTGTGAGTTACCAGTGGTTAACTGAGTTATCAGTGGGTTACCAGTGGTTAACAGTGAGTTAACTGTGAGTTATCAGTGAATTAACAGTGGTTACCAGTGAGTTACCGGTGAGTTACCAGTGGTTAACTGAGTTATCGGTGGGTTAACAATGGTTAACCGAGTTATCGGGGAGTTAACAGTGGTTAACTGAGTTATCAGTGAGTTAACAGTTAACTGAGTTATCTGTGAGTTACCAGTGGTTAACTGAGTTATCAGTGGGTTAACAGTTAACTGAGTTATCGGTGAGTTACCAGTGGTTAACTGAGTTATCAGTGAGTTAACAGTTAACTGAGTTATCTGTGAGTTACCAGTGGTTAACTGAGTTATCAGTGGGTTAACAGTTAACTGAGTTATCGGTGAGTTACCAGTGGTTAACTGAAAACATTTAACATCGGTCACATGCTTTCAGTGAAGTATGTGAGGAGAATGTTCAGTTTTTGGTGTAGCTTAGCACATGCTACAGTCTGGGTTTAGCTTAGCACATGCTACAGTCTGGGTTTAGCTGTAGCTGTAGCTATTATTACCATTAAAGTTTTGAACTGTGTTCGAGTCACTGAGAGTATTCCAGTTCTGTGTTTCATCAAACATTTTGTTTGGGTGGTTTTGATCCTGTTCAGGTTATTTTAGACGCCCCGTCTCGTTGTGGTAACTATGTTCTCCATAAGAGTGTTTTCCAGTGTGATTGAATGGGATTTGTTCAGCTGCAGCCAACCAAAACAAAACTCAACTTACACGAAGTTGTTCTGCTTGTGGTAAGATTTACATTCACTTCCCTCTGTAGGCCACAGATGGAAAAGCCCGTTGTTTTGCTTCATGTGAAACTGTTTGAGTGTTTTGTCACTTCTCATTAGTTTTAACCCCCCCCCCCCGGCTCCCTGTGACCCTCATTAAACCCCTGACTTTGCTGCTGCTTGGCTTTTGGCTGTTTCCCTCATCCTCTGTAAGCAGCAGCATATTAAATTTCCATCTTCTGTTTTTCTTCGGCTTTCTTTCTGTGCAGAGCGCCCACAATCAACATTCCCTCTTCGTGGTCAGTTCTGCCCGCTGATCAGAGGTTAACCTGAGGCCATGGCAGTGAAGGACCGCGTGGAGGCGGTGCTCAATGTGGGCCTGCGTGTTCCCAGCATCATGCTGCTGGACGTCCTGTACCGCTGGGATGTGAGCTCCTTCTTCCAGAAGATCCAGCGCTCCAGCCTTTCCAACAACCCTCTGTTTCAGTACAAATATCTGGCCCTCTACCTGCACTACGTAGGTGAGTGTAATGCACACGCTTAAAGAGGTCTGAACACCTGTCAATCATCTGTCATGCTATGAACATTTATTTCTCTTTTCCAGCAGTCTTGGTTTTACCGCTTTTCATTGGACTTGGGTGTTTTTTCCCCTCAATTTGTCCCGTGTCAGAAGGCTTCTTTGTGGCTGGCTGTTGATTGTCAGCCATAGCTTTGTAGGGACTTCACAGCAGTCAGGGTGGATTATTTGGCTTGACAAGTTGGGTGTGAGCAGGGCCAGTACCTAATTGTTAAAGAATGGGTGAATAAACGCAGCCTGGATCCAGTTTTTACTCATTCAGCTTTGGCATTCAGGAGGTGTGAGACAGTCATAGTTAAAGTGATACCACTGCTAAATGTGTAGCTCTGTCAGAGTCTCACGGAGAAAAACGGTGCTAAGATCCCTGTGATTTTGTTGCAGAGGGTGCACAGCGGGTATAGTTGCTGCTCAGGCTGCTGCAATTGTGAAGACATGAATTATAAAGCCAGGCCTAAACAGCATGGGATTCAAGTCGCTGTGCAGCTCACAAAGCAAAGCCTAGCAAAGCCTGGCTAGAAGGGAACCAACAGCACAGTGCTGAGTTTTCATTGTCTGAGTTTTTTAATGGCTGTGAGCGCTCTGAAACTTGGCTGCAGTTGGTTAATGAGGCAGTGCACTTGGTATGCGCTGATGAACACTGTGGGTGGACCAGCGGGATAAAGGGGGAGCGAGGCAGTAAAACTGGAGTAACTGTTGCTGAGCACTCAGAGGTTTCTGCACATGTTTTATGGTGAGGCTGTCTGTAGCAAAGGCTCATGTGGTTCAGCTGTTAGATGTCACACCGAAACATCTGTCCCATATAGGGCTGCACCATTATGACCAAAATCATAATCACCATTATTTTAATTACGATTAATTAATCGCGATTAATTAATCACGATTATTAATCGCGATTAATTAATCGCGATTATTAATAATGTCTGGAAAAACATGTATTTTTGTTGCAGCATTTATAAACAAACAATGTGGCAACAATTTCTAGTGAAAAATTAAGCTTTAAATTAGAATAAATTATAAATAATGCAAAATAAAAACAAAAACCCAATAATTTAACATTTTAAAGCACTAACTGTATTGATCGGACTCACGTCTTTGGCCAAATAAAAAGATCTGGCTGTTATTCCTGCGTGTCTTTGGGAGGTAGATGGATCGGGTTCTGCCCGGTGGACAGGGTTTCTGTAATGGTTCTCTGGGTTGCCGCTGGACACGAACGGGGATTTTGTGAATTAACATTAGCTTTGGCCTTCATGCAGTCCTCATATTTAGGTTTGTGATGTTTTTTCAGGTGATTTAACAGATTAGTGGTGTTACTCTGGGACAGACACTACTTTCTTACACTCTTTGCAGATAACTTGCTCTTGTTTCACGTCACTTGCCCTGAATCTTGCTCTCATCAGTCTAACTCATGGACTGTCTAACTAGCTGCCTGCAGGCTTGTTATTCAGGCAGCTTAATGAAGCCTTAGCTATGCTGTCGCCCCCTGGTGGTTGGTGGACTACAGGTTCAGAACATGTGGTTCGATGCAGGCAGCAGAGCATTTTGAATGTAAATATCATTGACGATTAGGTTCATTTAATTGTGGCCACCAAATCAATTGTGCAGCCGTAGTCCCACATCAACATCGGCTGTGAGATTTGTGCCTGAACATTCAGTGAGGTGTACAAACAGGAAATGGTAGAGATTGTTTTTAAATGCATTCGTTTTCCTGGCAGGTTACATTCTGAGCTTGGTGCTCCTGACTCTGCCCCGTCAGCACCTAGTTAAACTCTACCTGTATGTTCTTACGGCCCTGCTGCTGTTTGCCGGACACCAAGTCTCGAGGTACACACACACACACACACTTAGGCTGTTTTCCATGGCATCCGGTGCCCAGATTGTTTCTCAATCTCACATTTCATCAGCATTGGGAGATTTCCAGTTTTTGGTGGCTTTATTCTCTCAGGCATATAAACACCCACCTAATGTTTCACTGTTAAAATGTCCTTTAATTGCTTTTTCAGATAGTTTTTAGATCCTTAGACTCACATTGACATAGCGGTGGCTGTGCAGTACAGTGTAGTTTATTTTCTGAAAGATATGACATCATTGGCTGTGAGTTTCCTCTTGGCTACAGATATTGGAGGCTGTCACACTGTATGTCAGTTTTATGTTACAGTTCACAACACATTTGCCTAAATGCTGAGCATTTTGACCCCTTTTTCAGGGATTATGTTCGCAGCGAACTGGATTCTGGCTACGAAGGACCCGTCTACCTGGAACCGCTCTCCATGAACAGATTCACCACTGCACTCATAGGTACTGTACTACACCTTAAAGGGGAACTCCGGTGTTTTTAAACCTTATTTCTGGCATGAAATACGTTCATCTACTCACAGAGAACAGTTTGGTGAAAGTCGGCGTCCTTCGTAAGATATTTAGCTAACAGCAACATGGCAGGATATTTATCAGATTTAGACAACTGTGCTGCAGGGGGGCGTGTGGATGAAGTGGTCCCAGTAGAGTGCCTGTGTAGAAATCCCTCCGTTAGCTCTCCTTTAGCTGCAAGTAGCCACATAACAGAGCTATGAGCTAACAGAGCTATGAGCTAACAGAGCTATGAGCTAACAGCAGCTATGAGCTAACAGCAGCTATGAGCTAACAGAGCTATAGCACACGTTCATTCATTCATTCTTCTTAAAGTATTGGTGAAATAAAGACAGATAATGCCTTATTTAGAGGCTGCATCCTCTAAGCCCCGTTCACTCCGTTATATGGATCTCCAGTTATCTAAATATCTTCCGAAGGACGCCGACTTTCACCAAACTGTTCTCTGTGAGTAGATGAACGTATTTCATGCCAGAAATAAGGTTTAAAAACATTTAATGCATGAAGATGAATGAGGTGCGTGTGTCAGACTGTAAAGATAAGCATCTTGTACTTTGTAAAAAGTATTCTCATTGACTGTTTTAATTGTCTTTAACCGGCACATTTAGTACCTTAAAAGTCATTTAGTTTAAATGGAAAATGTTGCAGCGTGTCTGGTTTATGAGACCTGCTTTCATCTTACCTGGGGAAAGGGATGGAGTTATAGATGGACCATACAGAGGGCTGATTTGGCTGTACAGTGGAAGTCTGAGAAAGGGAAACTAACACTGTAACAAAAATAGACCGTTACTGAAAGGTTTGAGGACAAAGTCCACTTACTTTGTCTTTTATGGTCAATATTTTGTCACAACTTTAGGACAGATTCTGATTAAAAGTCAAGCCGACTTTATTTATAAAGCAACAGACCAACTCGGAGCATTAAAAACACAGATGGATACAAAATATTAACACAGAGGACACATGAAAGATGATATAAAACAAATAAAATGCTCGTGCTGGGTCAAAAAGATGAGTTTAAAGAACAGATTTACAAATACACAGCGTCTGATACGCCAAGGCAGCCAGTTCCAAAGCCGAGGTGCTGCCACAGGAAAGGCTCTGTCTGCTCCGAGCGACCGGGAGTCGTAAAGCTCAGAGAGGCAGGGCACAGCGGGACCATTTTAAGATCTAAAAACGAGGCTCTCGCTTCCTTGAACTAGTTAAAAGACGTGCAGCTGGAGGTGAGACAGGCTCTGGGAGTGTTACAGTAATCCAAAGAACGCTGTTTTAAAGTCCCACTGAGATGAGTTTGTTCATATATGTGCGTGCATGTCCTTTCAGGTCAGCTGGTGGTGTGCACGCTGTGTTCCTGTGTGATGCAGACCAAGAGGATATGGCTTTTCTCTGCTCACCTGCTCCCCCTGGTGGCCAGGCTGTGTCTGGTCCCCCTGGAGACCATCGTTTTCATCAATCGGTTCTCCATGATCTTCACTGGCTTGGAGGTCATTTACTTCCTGGCCTCCAACTTACTGGTACCATATAATTTGGCCAAAACTGCGTACAGGGAGCTGGCTCAGGTAAAACTGTGACTCTGGTCCAAAGACTGTCCACAGATTTCCCATTTTCACGCTAACCCCTACCTTTCACTCCTTCATTTGGGCCCCTCTTTCTCCCCCTCAGGTGGTGGAAGTGTACGGCCTGTTAGCTTTAGGTATGTCTCTGTGGAACCAGCTGGTCCTTCCAGTCCTCTTCATGTGTTTCTGGCTCCTGCTGTTTGCTCTGCAGATCTACTCCTACTTCAGCACCAGAGACCAGCCTACCTCAAGGGAGAGGCTTCTTTTCCTCTTTCTTACAAGGTAAATAATTCAGACTATGAGGGCTGTCCTAATAGAGCTTTAACAGTGTTTTATATGGATATTTATAATATGTGTAAGACTGTGACACACAAGTGTAAATATGTTGTAATAAACTGTTACATATATAGGATTTTCTAGTCTTTCTGAATTGAGATAATCTCTAAGCTGCAGTACAGAACAAATACAGTTCAAACTAAAGGAAAAGTCACTAAATTTCACTAAGAAGGACCTTAAATCTTCTTCATAGTCAAAGTCTGTGTTGAAGGAAAACTTCAACCGTCTTTGATCTTGAAATATCCATAAAGTATATCCGGTCTAGCCTTAATGAGCAGATTTCTAAAGAGTTCAGAGGCCTTTCCTACGGACAACAGCACCTTTGAACTGATGCACTGCAGTGTTCTTAAGGCCTTTTTGGCCTGAGTAAAAATAGAATTAGGGTAATGTTCCTGGATTTCATGATGAGTGGATAAATCGTACGTCCTCCTGGAAATTAAAGGGGAACTCCGGTGTTTTTAAACCTTATTTCTGGCATGAAATACGTTCATCTACTCACCGAGAACAGTTTGGTGAAAGTCGGCGTCCTTCAGAAGATATTTAGATAACTGGAGATCCATATAACGGAGAGAACGGGGCTTAGAGGATGCAGCCTCTAAATAAGGCATTATCTGTCTTTATTTCACCAATACTTTAAGAAGAATGAATGAATGAACGTGTGCTATAGCTCTGTTAGCTCATAGCTCTGTTAGCTCATAGCTCTGTTAGCTCATAGCTGCTGTTAGCTCATAGCTCTGTTAGCTCATAGCTGCTGTTAGCTCATAGCTCTGTTAGCTCATAGCTCTGTTAGCTCATAGCTCTGTTAGCACATAGCTGCTGTTAGCTCATAGCTCTGTTAGCTTATAGCTGCTGTTAGCTCATAGCTCTGTTAGCTCATAGCTGCTGTTAGCTCATAGCTGCTGTTAGCTCATAGCTGCTGTTAGCTCATAGCTCTGTTAGCTCATAGCTGCTGTTAGCTCATAGCTCATAGCTGCTGTTAGCTCATAGCTGCTGTTAGCTCATAGCTCTGTTAGCTCATAGCTGCTGTTAGCTCATAGCTCTGTTAGCTCATAGCTGCTGTTAGGTCATAGCTGCTGTTAACTCATAGCTCTGTTAGCTCATAGCTGCTGTTAGCTCATAGCTGCTGTTATGTGGCTACTTGCGGCTATAGGAGAGCTAACGGAGTTCTACTCTGCTGGAGTTCCCCTTTAAATCTTCAGTTCTGGCAGGATAAACCTGCAGAGTTTCCATATTCCTGTCGTTTAGAGGCGTTCCAGCAGGACAGTGTTGACTGGTTTGTGTTCTCAGGTAGAATTAGATTAAACGGGGCTGTTAAAAAGTCTTAAATCTGACTTGTTGACACCTGCAGAGGCATCACTGTTCACTCTGTGTGCATCAGGATTTGATCAAAGGTGATTGTATCTCTGCCCTGTTTTGTAATCAGCATTCACTGTCCCCCTTTGTGCCCCCCCCACACTGCTCTCTCCCCCATCTGTGTCCTCAGTATTGCAGAATGTTGCAGCACACCTTACTCTCTGCTGGGTCTGGTGTTCACCGTGTCCTTCATCGCGCTGGGAGTCCTCACTCTGTGCAAGTTCTACCTTCAGGGCTACAGAGCGTTCATGAATGACAACACCATGCACAGGTTGGTGGGCGGGGGAGTGCTTTGTCTTGTCTGGGTCCGTGCTGTCAGTTAAAACCGTCCTCCGTGTCCCGCCTGTGCAGAGGCATGACGGAAGGCATCACTCTGCTCATCCTCGCTGTCCAGACTGGCCTGATAGAGCTGCAGGTCATCCACAGAGCATTCCTCCTCTCCATTATCCTCTTCATCGTTGTTGCTTCCATCCTGCAGTCCATGCTGGAGATAGCTGACCCCATCGTTCTGGCCCTGGGAGCCTCCAGAGACAAGTAAGATGATGTATTACTGTGCATTTAAAGGTCAGCACCAGGCACACCTTAAAAGGCAGGCGGTTGTTCTGGAAAGAGGAAATCTAACCTGCATGAAAGCCTTTGAGCTGAGTTCATGTTGCTTCTGCTCTGCTCCTCCAGGAGTCTGTGGAAGCACTTCCGAGCGGTGTCTCTGTGCCTCTTCTTGCTGATTTTTCCAGCCTATATGGCGTATATGATCTGTCAGTTCTTCCACATGGACTTCTGGCTCCTCATCATCATCTCCTCATCGATCCTCACCTCGCTGCAGGTAAAGTTGGAGTCCGCTGCTGCCACATCACGGCTGCTCTGCCTCCCTTCACTCACACACACTTGGATCAATTCTTCTCATTTAGTGCTTTTTCTTTCATTTTTACACACATATACACTCCATTTGGGAAACTCCTTGATTTGGTATTTTGCCCAAGGGCACTTCAACAGATCTTCAGCAAATGTTGACAGGAGGTGCTGGAATCCAAGCAGCCCTGGCGCGCCTCTTCAGCCACAGCCAGGCCTACTTTTTCTCCTTTCAGTGCTTTAAGAGGCTAAAACATGAGGCGTGTGCTGGGGGTTGAGCATCTTTAAGCGTGTGTTCAGCTGAGTAACAATGAGACACTCCTTCATCACCTCCAGGTCCTCGGCACTCTGCTCATCTACGTTCTCTTCATGGTGGAGGAGTTTCGAAAGGCTCCCGTAGAGAACATGGACGAGGTCATTTACTGTGTCAACGGCACCTACAGACTGCTGGAGTTTCTGGTAAATCTCCCACTCAGAATCACAGCAAAGGCAGCTGATAAGGTAGAGTGTCGCTGCCTCACTGTCTCTGCTTGCCTTCCCTTGCAGGTGGCGGTGTGTGTGGTCTGCTACGGCGTGTCGGAGACCGTCTTCGGGGAGTGGAGCGTCATGGGCAGCACCATCATCCTGGTCCACTCCTACTATAACGTGTGGCTCAGAGCCCAGCTGGGCTGGCAGAGCTTCCTGCTCAGGAGAGACGCCGTGAACAAGATCAAAAGCCTCCCCACAGCCAGTAAGGCACAGCTGGAGCAGTACAATGACATCTGTGCGATCTGCTTCCAGGTATGCAAAGTCTCCTGTGCTCGGGAAGAACCAGAACCATGTACAGCACTGCTGACGCTGAATTTGATTCCTTGCAGGACATGAACAGTGCTGTGATCACGCCGTGCAGCCATTTCTTCCACGCTGGCTGTCTGAAGAAGTGGTTGTATGTCCAGGAAACCTGTCCTCTGTGTCATTCCCAACTGAAGAGCCAAACCCCGGCTGTCCCCAGCCAGGACAGTCCTGCAGCCAATCAGAGCCCAGCGGGGGCGGAGGAGGCCTCCGCCAGCAGCAAGGAGGAGGAGGAGAGAGAAAAAGGACCTGAAACCTCCTCCTCCTCCGGCCCGCCCTCTTCAGCCGCCGTCAGGCCTCCATCAGCACCTCCTCCACCTGAGTCTCT
Source organism: Leuresthes tenuis (assembly GCF_036924035.1). Lineage (NCBI taxonomy): Eukaryota > Metazoa > Chordata > Actinopteri > Atheriniformes > Atherinopsidae > Leuresthes > Leuresthes tenuis. Next base: position 1,512,050 of record NW_027325375.1, on the reverse strand, counting down.
GCAGAACCAGTCCTCTGACACTCCTCCATGTTGCCCCCACACAGTCGCCCCCTCGTCTTCGCAGGTTCTCGCCCCTTCAGAGATGACACCTGCCGAGTCCCCCCCCCCACGCCGCCTCTGAACTTCACCGCAACGCACACAACACACACGCATGCATGCACCGAAAACCCAACCTTAGAGCCTCCATCTGCTTCTCCCCGCCCCACCGTGAGGGAGACCCAACTCTTCAGAGAGAGAAAGAAGCCCAAACGGGTCCCGGAGCAGGTTCCTGTCCTCTTTAGACGCTTATCTGAGAACGGTTTCCCACTCATGTCACGCTGGCGGTTATTTTTCCCTTTCCGGGGACGATCCCATCTGAGAAATAATTGGTTGTACGATATCATGTCCACACAATGTGAAATCTTAGAACTATCATGTCCTGTGTTTCATACATGGAGCTCCGCGGCGGCGGCGGCGGCGGCGGCGGCGGTGGGGATGACCTGTTTTGTCCTTTTCAGACGCGCTCCGTGGCCCCTCCATGCCTTTGTTTGTGCAGCCTCTCTTTCTTACACTTTGGGTCCCCCGTGGGCCCGTCTGTGCCATGAAGAGTGGATCAGAGCAGCTTCGGTGGGTGATGGGTGGTTTTAAACCGTGAAAAAGTCTTAACATTTGGGTCATTCTGCTGGATGACGGTCGGCTGAGCATCAATGGGACTGAATGTTGTGTTTGAGGCCGTCATTTGACCCGAAGCCTGGTGCTAAGCAGCTGTGGTCTCACCATTTGTCGTTGTGTATAAAAGTCAGCGGGTTCACTTGGAATAACTAATTAATTTCTTATGTCAAGCTTTCGCTATTATACTGCTTCAATATTATATTTGAATCAAATTGTTTGGCTGGTCCCAGCAAAAAAAACACAAAAAAAACGGCTCTATTCCTCATTGCCAAAGTTTTCTATCGCTGTTACAGAAAGGTTATTTTTACAGCTGTTCATTGGACGCAGCGTGGTGCCGAAGGACTGAAGAAGCAGAGGAAGGCGGCTTTATTTCACTCGTTTTCTCAGACCATCCACATCCTCCTGCTGCTCGGTCACTTCACCACCAGCAAATTGAGCCATTTGATAGCTTTCTTTTCCTGATCCTGCACTCTCTCGCTCTCTCACACTCGGCAGAAGGTGGCTCTGGAGCTTAGGAAACGGAGCAAAAAGACTAAAATGGAGGATGGAGTCTTGATGCACGCCGCCACTCTTCCCACAGAATTTATTTTTGCTCTAACCTCGTCTTTTCTACCCTTCTCTCTCTCTTCTTTGTCTCCTTTGGGTTGTATTTGCACTAATGTCATTTATACTAGCGGCGCTCCAAAGCTGTTTCCCGTGGCGTTCGGCGACCAAAAACCCTCTGATGTTTGTGACGGGGGAAACGGCGGCGCCCGTGTGTGTGTTCGTGTTGAACCGTAGGCGTGTTGATGCGGTCGGGGCGGCGTTTCTTCGGCTCTCTGACCTGAGGCCGCTCAGTGTTACCCGGCTCCTGTCTGTATGACGCGTCTCGGGCTGGTGTGATCGCTGCGGCGCCCTGTGCGCTCCGGAGCGGGATCAGCATGGCGCCGACGGACAGGAGGCGTCCTACTTAACCCTTTACAGTGTTGCCACGGCTCTAACTACAGGTCTTATTACTCTGAATGACTTCCTGGTTGACTTTGGCTGCAGGGCTGAGAATGAATACACGAGTGTAGGATCCAACCTGGCCAATGGCGTTTAACTTTGTTTTATTTTTTAAGAGATGAAATGTAGAGTTTGTATTTTGCACACGTTCCTCTGAAAGGTGAAGATTAGGACTTCCTGCTTCTGTTTTCTTTTTAAACACGACTCCGTTCTTTAGACTTTGATTTAAAATGAAGCGCCCGACCCGGAGGGCGAGGCTGTGAGCCGCTGGGGGGTCCAGGGCTCTAATGCTGATGCTGTGAGAGGTGATTGGGAGAAGTGGTTTCCGTAGTAACCAGGAGAAATAATAATCATCTGGTCACTCGGAGCCACCCTGCTTGAAGTCTGAAATGTCCAGATGTTTTGGAGACATTTGGAGCAATTTGAATCAGAATTGTGTGAAATGTGTCTACGGCTGCCTGAAGAGATTCTCTCTCTGTGGCTGACAGATGTGTAACAAAGCTGCCCGGCGTTGTTGCCTCTGACTGACAGATGTGGCGTTGTTGCCTCTGGCTGACAGATGTGTAACGCGGCGTTGTTGCCTCTGACTGACAGATGTGTAACGCGGCGTTGTTGCCTCTGACTGACAGATGTGTAACGCGGCGTTGTTGCCTCTGGCTGACAGATGTGTAACGCGGCGTTGTTGCCTCTGGCTGACAGATGTGTAACACATCTGCCCGGCGTTGTTGCCTCTGGCTGACAGATGTGTAACGCGGCGTTGTTGCCTCTGGCTGACAGATGTGTAACGCGGCGTTGTTGCCTCTGGCTGACAGATGTGTAACGCGGCGTTGTTGCCTCTGGCTGACAGATGTGTAACGCGGCGTTGTTGCCTCTGGCTGACAGATGTGTAACGCGGCGTTGTTGCCTCTGGCTGACAGATGTGTAACGCGGCGTTGTTGCCTCTGGCTGACAGATGTGTAACGCGGCGTTGTTGCCTCTGGCTGACAGATGTGTAACACATCTGCCCGGCGTTGTTGCCTCTGGCTGACAGATGTGTAACGCGGCGTTGTTGCCTCTGGCTGACAGATGTGTAACGCGGCGTTGTTGCCTCTGGCTGACAGATGTGTAACGCAGCGTTGTTGCCTCTGGCTGACAGATGTGTAACGCAGCGTTGTTGCCTCTGGCTGACAGATGTGTAACGCGGCGTTGTTGCCTCTGACTGACAGATGTGTAACACATCTGTCCGGCGTTGTTGCCTCTGACTGACAGATGTGTAACGCAGCGTTGTTGCCTCTGGCTGACAGATGTGTAACGCGGCGTTGTTGCCTCTGACTGACAGATGTGTAACGCGGCGTTGTTGCCTCTGGCTGACAGATGTGTAATGCGGCGTTGTTGCCTCTGGCTGACAGATGTGTAACGCGGCGTTGTTGCCTCTGACTGACAGATGTGTAACGCAGCGTTGTTGCCTCTGGCTGACAGATGTGTAACAAAGCTGCCCGGCGTTGTTGCCTCTGACTGACAGATGTGTAACGCGGCGTTGTTGCCTCTGACTGACAGATGTGTAATGCGGCGTTGTTGCCTCTGGCTGACAGATGTGTAACGCGGCGTTGTTGCCTCTGACTGACAGATGTGTAATGCGGCGTTGTTGCCTCTGGCTGACAGATGTGTAACGCGGCGTTGTTGCCTCTGACTGACAGATGTGTAACGCAGCGTTGTTGCCTCTGGCTGACAGATGTGGCGTTGTTGCCTCTGGCTGACAGATGTGTAACGCGGCGTTGTTGCCTCTGGCTGACAGATGTGTAATGCGGCGTTGTTGCCTCTGGCTGACAGATGTGTAACGCGGCGTTGTTGCCTCTGACTGACAGATGTGTAACGCAGCGTTGTTGCCTCTGGCTGACAGATGTGTAACACATCTGCCCGGCGTTGTTGCCTCTGACTGACAGATGTGTAACGCGGCGTTGTTGCCTCTGGCTGACAGATGTGTAACAAAGCTGTCCGGCGTTGTTGCCTCTGGCTGACAGATGTGGCGTTGTTGCCTCTGGCTGACAGATGTGTAACGCGGCGTTGTTGCCTCTGACTGACAGATGTGTAATGCGGCGTTGTTGCCTCTGGCTGACAGATGTGTAACGCGGCGTTGTTGCCTCTGACTGACAGATGTGTAACGCAGCGTTGTTGCCTCTGGCTGACAGATGTGTAACAAAGCTGCCCGGCGTTGTTGCCTCTGGCTGACAGATGTGGCGTTGTTGCCTCTGGCTGACAGATGTGTAACGCGGCGTTGTTGCCTCTGGCTGACAGATGTGTAATGCGGCGTTGTTGCCTCTGGCTGACAGATGTGTAACGCGGCGTTGTTGCCTCTGACTGACAGATGTGTAACGCAGCGTTGTTGCCTCTGGCTGACAGATGTGTAACAAAGCTGCCCGGCGTTGTTGCCTCTGGCTGACAGATGTGTAACGCGGCGTTGTTGCCTCTGACTGACAGATGTGTAATGCGGCGTTGTTGCCTCTGGCTGACAGATGTGTAACGCGGCGTTGTTGCCTCTGACTGACAGATGTGTAACACATCTGCCCGGCGTTGTTACCTCTGACTGACAGATGTGTAACACATCTGCCCGGCGTTGTTACCTCTGACTGACAGATGTGTAACAAAGCTGCCCGGCGTTGTTGCCTCTGGCTGACAGATGTGTAACACATCTGCCCGGCGTTGTTGCCTCTGGCTGACAGATGTGTAACGCGGCGTTGTTGCCTCTGGCTGACAGATGTGTAACAAAGCTGCCCGGCGTTGTTGCCTCTGGCTGACAGATGTGTAACAAAGCTGCCCGGCGTTGTTGCCTCTGGCTGACAGATGTGGTGTTGTTGCCTCTGGCTGACAGATGTGTAACGCAGCGTTGTTGCCTCTGGCTGACAGATGTGTAACACATCTGCCCGGCGTTGTTGCCTCTGACTGACAGATGTGTAACAAAGCTGCCCGGCGTTGTTGCCTCTGGCTGACAGATGTGTAACGCAGCGTTGTTGCCTCTGGCTGACAGATGTGTAACAAAGCTGTCCGGCGTTGTTGCCTCTGGCTGACAGATGTGTAACGCGGCGTTGTTGCCTCTGGCTGACAGATGTGTAACGCAGCGTTGTTGCCTCTGGCTGACAGATGTGTAACGCGGCGTTGTTGCCTCTGGCTGACAGATGTGTAACGCGGCGTTGTTGCCTCTGGCTGACAGATGTGTAACAAAGCTGCCCGGCGTTGTTGCCTCTGGCTGACAGATGTGTAACGCGGCGTTGTTGCCTCTGGCTGACAGATGTGTAACAAAGCTGCCCGGCGTTGTTGCCTCTGGCTGACAGATGTGTAACACATCTGTCCGGCGTTGTTGCCTCTGGCTGACAGATGTGGCGTTGTTGCCTCTGGCTGACAGATGTGTAACAAAGCTGCCCGGCGTTGTTGCCTCTGGCTGACAGATGTGGCGTTGTTGCCTCTGGCTGACAGATGTGGCGTTGTTGCCTCTGACTGACAGATGTGGCGTTGTTGCCTCTGGCTGACAGATGTGTAACGCGGCGTTGTTGCCTCTGACTGACAGATGTGTAACACATCTGCCCGGCGTTGTTACCTCTGACTGACAGATGTGTAACACATCTGCCCGGCGTTGTTACCTCTGACTGACAGATGTGTAACACATCTGCCCGGCGTTGTTGCCTCTGGCTGACAGATGTGTAACACATCTGCCCGGCGTTGTTGCCTCTGGCTGACAGATGTGTAACGCGGCGTTGTTGCCTCTGGCTGACAGATGTGTAACAAAGCTGCCCGGCGTTGTTGCCTCTGGCTGACAGATGTGGCGTTGTTGCCTCTGACTGACAGATGTGGCGTTGTTGCCTCTGGCTGACAGATGTGGCGTTGTTGCCTCTGGCTGACAGATGTGGCGTTGTTGCCTCTGACTGACAGATGTGGCGTTGTTGCCTCTGACTGACAGATGTGTAACGCGGCGTTGTTGCCTCTGGCTGACAGATGTGGCGTTGTTGCCTCTGACTGACAGATGTGGCGTTGTTGCCTCTGACTGACAGATGTGTAACGCAGCGTTGTTGCCTCTGGCTGACAGATGTGTAACACATCTGCCCGGCGTTGTTGCCTCTGGCTGACAGATGTGTAACAAAGCTGCCCGGCGTTGTTGCCTCTGACTGACAGATGTGGCGTTGTTGCCTCTGGCTGACAGATGTGGCGTTGTTGCCTCTGGCTGACAGATGTGTAACACATCTGTCCGGCGTTGTTGCCTCTGGCTGACAGATGTGTAACGCGGCGTTGTTGCCTCTGGCTGACAGATGTGTAACGCGGCGTTGTTGCCTCTGACTGACAGATGTGTAACGCAGCGTTGTTGCCTCTGGCTGACAGATGTGGCGTTGTTGCCTCTGGCTGACAGATGTGTAACGCGGCGTTGTTGCCTCTGGCTGACAGATGTGTAACGCGGCGTTGTTGCCTCTGGCTGACAGATGTGGCGTTGTTGCCTCTGGCTGACAGATGTGTAACGCGGCGTTGTTGCCTCTGGCTGACAGATGTGGCGTTGTTGCCTCTGGCTGACAGATGTGTAACGCGGCGTTGCCTCTGGCTGACAGATGTGGCGTTGTTGCCTCTGGCTGACAGATGTGTAACGCGGCGTTGCCTCTGGCTGACAGATGTGGCGTTGTTGCCTCTGGCTGACAGATGTGTAACGCGGCGTTGCCTCTGGCTGACAGATGTGGCGTTGTTGCCTCTGGCTGACAGATGTGTAACTGACAGATGTGTAACTGACAGATGTGTAACTGACAGATGTGTGGACAGAGTCTCAGAAGGACAGATGTTGCGTTCAGGGCCGCTCTCCCTCAGTTTCTTTCTGTCTGGTTCATTTCAGCTCACACAGATTTATAAAATCCCGGCTCTGAATGCCGCCATGTTCTGTTCAGATGTCCCACAGCTGGGTTCGGACCGGTTCGGACCAGATCGGACCGGTTCGGACCGGATCTCTGGCGTTGCCTTGGTTTTTTTTTTTTTTCTTTTTTTTTTTTCTGAAAAAGGTGAATGTCTAATAAAGAAGAACCACCCACTCTGGAAACTGTCTGATCTTTATTAATGTTTGGTTTGACAGTCTGTTAAATGTGTGCGCGTGTGTGTGTGCGTGTGAGACATATACGCGCACGTGCACGCTGAATGAATAAAGCACAGGTGACGCAAAGCAGCAGTTCATCCATCCTTGTTGCTGAGTTCGCATCCTTTCTGCAGAAAATGGCCCAAAGTGTTCAAACTCCAGAAGTCCAGCTGAGATGAGGCCCGCGAGTCCTTCACCTGACGTCACCTGTATCCTGATCGATTAAATCGATTCCTCCCTCAGTCATCCTGTCGCTGACCGTCTTCTTCTGCTTCGGTGTCAGTGAGGGTTTGACCTCGTAATGCTTTTGAGTTTTTCTCTCTGGTTAAAAACAAAAGTGAGACGTTATGACGTATTTTCTGCCTCTCGCCGATTGGCTCGTTGGGTCGACGCACTAATTTCACGTCATGCAGCAGAAAATGAGCGACTCTGCAAAGCCTACGGGTCCGTTTCTGGGTCAGCATCCTGCCAGGCTGTTTTTAAAAAAGAGAAAAAGTAGGAGACATTAATGTTGGGGCAGGATCCCTGGCAGGCGACCAGCCGCTACCCGAGCCTCTGAACTGCACACATTTGCATATTCAGACTTGTGCGGAATGTAAATTACAAGTTTTTTTCCTCCCTCGGCTCCATCTGAGAGAAAAAAGCAAAGATCACAGCAGTTTTATCTAACTTTTTGGTTTTATATGCTTTCCAAAGTCAAAGTCTGTGAAATAAAATAAGTTTTTTTGCGTCACGTCACGTGTTCCATGAACCATTTCTAATTTCCACCAGGGGCCGGAGCTGAGCTCTTCTGTGGACCCGGAGCCGACAGGGACACATTTTTGGATTCAGATCATAGTTCTTAGATGGAATAATAACGCTGCTGATAAGAAAAAAGAAGAATTTGCTTTCAGGTGTTACCGGACGGAGCGGCGGCGGGCTGCAGTTGCACTGATCGGACGCCAGATGGTGCTGTTGTGCTTTTTTAGTTTTTTTCTCACACCGACATGGAAGAAACCGCCGCATCAGTCACACGCGCACACACACGCTCACACTCCGAAGACCCTGCTACACCCATCAGAGTAAATCAGTGAGTTTTTGGTGTTTAAAAAAAAAAAAAGGAAAAAAACATCTGATATGAGATATTTTCCTTTAATCTTCATGTTGTTTATTTTGCTCAAACACTTCCGGTAATGCTCGTGCGTGCTTCTGCGTGATTATGCATCGGAATTATTGTTTTTTTCCCCCACATAAATTATCACCTTTAAGGTTTTTAATTCAGCACGTGAAACGTGAATTAACACGTATGTGTTTGGAATAAATCGGCTTTGATGCGCGGTTTAACTACGGAAGCCTCCCTGATTTTCAGTCGGCCTGCTTTAAATATGATTATTGATTTAACAAAAAAATAAAATTAAAAAAAATCACCAAACAATTGATTTTAATTTAATCTGTTTTTAACCCTTTCATTTACTTAATTTAGCTGCGCGTGACCAAAACTCACGGATAAACATTTCCTTCAATCCGTTTAATCCTTTTATTATTATTATTTTCCACGTATAATTAATAAAAAGCGGTGAACGCAGGTGTTTCTTCCCCCCCACGCCAGTGGTTCCTCCGGCCCTCGCAGCTCTGCCTTCTCACCTCTTCTCTCTCCTGTAAATTCCACGCGCACTGACCCGCCTCCGTGTCCGTACGAGCGGGAAAGTGCAGCATAAAAGACTCTTCTTCTTCTCCTTAATCAAGGTCAAGAGCGTTTTCCAGCCGCCTTTGGGAATTAAAGCCTGGAACGGCGCCAGGTCGTCCTGCCAATCATTTTCACAGAAACTTGTTGACCCCTCGCGCCTCAGCGGATCAATGCGCCGCTGTTGGTTTCATTCTATAAAAAAAAAACCTGCCTTATCTATTAATATTTGTATGCCCCCCCCCCCCCCCTCCATGTTGTTGTTTTGGCTTCCCTCCTCGGCGGCGTGATAAATAGTTTGAAATAACAGATGGTGCCAGAGGGAGAGACGAAGCAGGGAAATCTGCTAGCAATTATCCTCAATTATGTTCATTGTTATTTTGAGCTAATTATTGTTATTGTCACTTTTGTTTGCGTGTCTCGCGGCGCTTGGCTGTGAAACGCCGGCCTACGGAAGACAATGGCGACCAGGAATAAGTTGTGACGCTGAAAAAAAGGCTCGGAGTTGAGCCTCCAGCTGATGGAGCCTGAATAAAATGTTCTGATTCCAGATCAGATGCACGTGAACGTCGGCAGATTATTTGATTTTCTGTGAAAGAATTTCGGAGTTTGGTTTCTGTCAGCCTGAGGGATGCTTTTTTTTTTGTGGGCACAATCACACGTGCGTTTCCAGCTTCCTCTTTTGATTTTCCGCTCGTAACCGTGCGTGAAACGTTTGAGGTATTTAAATCAACGGGGCCTGAGATGTCCGCCCCGCTCCGGCTCTTTCTTTCCGCACATTTTGCGCTACAGCTCTGCGCCGCCACGCACAACTTTGCGCGCAAGACTTTATCTGGTCCAAGAGAAACCTTTTGCTTTGACCCCACCCCCCCAAAGTCCATCAAGCCAGAGCGCAGTCCGAAGCGGGCACCCGAACCGGGCCAGATGAGCTCCGCGGCAGCCGCGTGAGGCAGACCTGACTCCACTCTCGCCTTTGTTTTGGGGGCGTCTTCTCTCTGTTTCTCGCCCTGTCCTTTCCCCTCCTCTCCGTCCGTCCCCTCCCTTTTTTTTTCCTTTTTTTACCCCATCCCTTCTGCCTCTCACTCTATCTCTCTCTCCCTCCCTCTCTCACTCTCCCCGGGGCGGGAGAAGATCGCGTTTGGTTCTCAGAGAGGGTCCTTTGGGAAGAGTCGCGAAGCGATTTCCTCAGAGAGCGCGCGGAGTGGAGAGAGCTCAGAGTCCTCGCTGCTCCGGACACCATCGACCCCACAACACGTCCCGGACCGCAAGGCTGAGGCGGAGTAAAAGAGCGCAAAGAACAAAAAGAGGAAGAAAGAAGTGTCAGATGATGATGACATCTGATCCGGGTGCTATTGATCGCTTTTCCCCCTCCCTGACGGCTCAAAGTGTGGATCCCGCAGCGCACCAGGAGTGACTTTTTAACATCTTTCCAAACTAGTTCTCGTCATCCCGTTTCCAGCGACTTAAAGCCGTAATTCAAATGTTTGGACGTTTTGGATCACAGTGTTCTGCTATGTTTCTGAATCCACTCCCACACCAGGACTAGAGTCGGAGGAATAAAGCGCGCAGCTCCTGATTTCTAACGAAGCTCCGCGTGAATCGGGATCCTCCGCAGAACAAGTGCACCGCCGGGAGGATAGAGACCGGAATCGGGCTCAGGAGGTCTGTTGATGTTTGGGATACAGGAGAGCATCCAGAGAGGCGGCAGCAGCCTGAAAGAGGAGCCGCTTGGAGGCATGAACGTCCGGAGCTGGATGCAGGGGGGCGGCGTGCTGGATGCCAACACGGCCGCCCAAAGGTGAGCTCTGCCCGGTTCAGGAGGAACCGCAACCCTCCGTCACGCAGGCTTCCGAAAAGATGGAAACAACGTGCGTTTTGTGTGCGCGGATCCTGCAGACTGGGGGCTGTTGTCCAGAGAAGGACTTCTGGATTTAACCGGATACTTTGGGAGAATAAAGATTCGTATTCAGAATCATTTTACAACATTAACCAGCAGTTAATGGCAACACGAGCGCGTACCGCAGATTTACGCATAAAACGCGCGTTGTCGTTAGATAAGGAGCGCGACACTGAAATGGATAAAAGAATAAATTTGGTTAAATTATGCTGAGGGCTTCAGAATGAAGGAAATATGCCCTCTTTTCTGAACAAACACACCTTTGTATTTTATTAAACGAATTCCGACAGGGAAGGTGAATAAATAAATCCTGGCCCCCTTCGACACGAGAAACAACCTGAGCAATTCAGCTAGCCGACAGTTTGTGGGGGGGGGGGGGGGGGGGTTGGTTTGGAGTGTTTATTTGCTGGTTTAATTTTTAATGATGTAAAAAAGAGGAAAAAAAAAGTTGTGCCTGATATTTAAAGCTTGATAAACACGCGCGCAAACTGGATTTTCTCCTTCTTCCAGGCCCCGCGCCGTAGGATAAGTCTGATTTAGTCTGAAAGGGTAACTTTTCATTTCTAAAAGCGACTCATTTACGCCTGTGTGTCCGCAGCGGAGTGGGTCTGGCCCGGGCTCACTTCGAGAAGCAGCCGCCCTCCAACCTGCGGAAGTCCAACTTCTTCCACTTCGTCCTGGCTCTGTACGACCGGCAGGGCCAGCCGGTGGAGATCGAGAGGACCAACTTCGTGGACTTCATCGAGAAGGAGAAGGTCGGTGCAGAGAGTAAATAAAGCTTTAGATTTCCCACAGGCCCGATTATCCAAAGATGCTGCTGATGTCAGTGCAGAATATCACTTCTCTGCATTATTATTCTCAGGATGAGTGTTATTATTATTATTATTATTATTAAACCTTACAGACAAACCTCTCCTCCGTGCATGTGTGAAAATGACAAATATAAAACCCTTAAATCCTTTTCATTTACAGCTTAATTCAACTATTCAAACAACAACCTCTTCATCAATTATGACATCGCAATGCAGCGCGAGGATTTAGTGTCGGCTTTATTGGTCCCCGCAAACATAACCAGTAATTAGGGAGGAATTAAAAATCCACAACAACACAGGAGGAAATTACAAGGTTCCGCATCTAGAATATATCAGCCGTGAATATAAATGCCTTCATTTTGAATTTTACCTTAAATGTTGTGAATTATATCCGGTCTGCACGCGCAGGAAGATGCTTGAAAAGTTTCGACATTTCCACAGAAAGTTCAGTGTTTGTTGTGTGCGTGTGCGTGTGCGTGTGTGTGTTAAGGAGACGAGCGGGGAGAAGACCAATAACGGGATTCATTACCGGCTGCAGCTTCTCTACAGTAACGGTGAGTGGCCCGACGCGCGCGCATTATTCACCAAATCAGCTGGATTGCCTTCTGTGATAAATCACGCACACGCGCAGAAACTTTTTTTATTTATTTTTATTTTATTTTCTAATATTTAACGGGGGGAAATGTCCCCTGTCCTCAAAGCAATGAGAGGAAACGCTGCGGAGGACCAACAGGCTGCCGTAGCTGGCTCGCGCCACAGAAACAGCAGCTTCATCGCATCTTTTCCGCTAATTTCAGCGCAGCTGTTGCGGGAAATTAGTCGCAGCTTTGTGGCTTCTTCGCTGTCCCTAACTCCGGTTGTGCAGCCTGAAAAAAGGGCAGCAGTTTCCAGGCTCGCGGGAGTCACGCGCAGCCACAGAACGTGGCCTTCACTTGTTGATAGGAAACATATTCAGGCTCTGTGCGCGTGTGACTCCAGCTTTACGCGGGACTCTGTTTTTAAAATGTGAACTGATGAGATGGTCCATCTTTTATGTGTTTAAATTTCCTCTGGACCCTTTTTTTTGGTCTCGTGAAGATTTCCGCGTCAGATTGCACGTGAGAGCGGGCCAAGCAGGCAGCGCTGATTTGTTCTTCCTGCAGCTGGAATCGACTCTTTCTTCAACAATTAATAGACAAAATATCAAGTTTTTACATGTTCCATGTGAGGAGGGTTTTTTCCTTCTTTCGCTTTTCCATCTCGCAGATGCAGATATTTATGTGAACCCGTTTTATTGTAAATATTTACTCAATTTAAGCTCATTTGACGTGTTTTTAACGTGCTGTTCGGTGTCAAATTAATGATTTTTCCTCCTCTTTTGCCTCCCCACAGGCATCAGAACAGAGCAGGACTTTTATGTTCGACTCATAGACTCCATGACTAAACAGGTAAGCACACGCACACGCGCACGCACACTCTCCTGTCACCTCTCCTGTTACATCTCTGACAATGAGGCCCTCCACTGATCCGCCGCCCTGCTTTCTCTGCATGTACCTGCGCACACTGACGGGGTGCGCGCGCGCGTGTGTGTGTGTGATTGAGCGGGTGGGCGTTTCCACTGGGTGGGGGCACGCACGCACGCTCGCGCACAGCACCGCACGGCTCCAGGCGCTTTTTTGAGGAACAGGAGCGTAATTCTGCCGCTCACGGAGAGATAAACAGCACCTCTGGGATCTGGTCCGCTGAGTGGCAAACACGTTCCGATCGGATCCAATTTAGTTCTGAATGCTTTTGTTTATGTGTTAGAAGTGTTGTTTATTGTTAGAAGAGGCAGATAAATCAGGGTAGAACAGCTGATAGAAAACTGACGCTTTTAGCCTTTTTGCGCCTCAGGTAAACAATTAGAATTTCCCCTTTTTTTTTACTTTTTATTTTCCTGGAAGAAACAGCGAGTGAGATATGTCTAATGCAGCGTGTGTGTGCGCGCGTGCGTCGCCAGGAAAGCACGCCATGCACTGAATACTTGCTAATGTGGCTCCAGGCTCCGGCGGAGTCTCACATTACTGCTGCCACACTGCGCCACGCACTGTGTGTGCGTGAGTGTGTCTGGCAGGCGCGCGAGACCACACTGTGTCACAGTAACACTGTTTAGCTTCAGCTCAGCGGGGGGACCGCTTCGTTAGGCCTCGCACCCGCTGCAGGTTTAAGCCGTCAAACGCGTGCGCGCGCGCACAGATTCATCCCCAAGCTGACTGGAATTAAATGGATATTTTTGGAGCCACCAAAAGAAAAGTTTTTATGTTTAAAAAGGAAAGAAAGGAGAAGAAAAATCACTTTTCCTCGAGGTGTTGATAAAAGCAGGTGTGCGCGTGGGGAAGAGCGTGAACTGGCAGCTCAGTTGGCTGAGTGTGCACCTTTGTTGGGAGGTTCGGGGTGAGATTAGGGCCTGATTTAGTTCTGGTTCAGGTTCGGCTGTCCGTGATGAATGGACTGAGTCTGAGGCCCGCGTGCGCTGCTATTCCCGGCAGAAGAGGAATATTAACAGGTGGCCGAACCAAAACAGCTGTGTGGTTGGCTTAGTTGGTCAGTGATGTCATGGCTGCTGTCTCTCTGACCACACACACACGCACGCACGCGCGCACACACACACAGAGTGGCACTGATGTCGATCGATTTGATCTAAAGGAAAAACTCAGCGGTCAGCAGCTAAGTTTCTGCCGTTTTCAGAGGCTTTGTTCTGCATCTGAAGCTGAACGGACACAGTTTCCCGCTCACATCACCATCTTCTGCGGCTCCGAAAGCGGACCTGCTAATCCAGACCCCGCAGGCTGCAGCCGGAGCATACCTCGGACATATTTTAAAGACGGTTAGAGTCCAGAAATAGACGAAGATAAGGGCGAAACAGTTGCAATGAGGTAGAATATGCTCTGGACAAACCGCGTGGATCAGAAGGGATTTAGACCTGGAAATAAACCCAGAGTGCATGAAACTGCAGAAAGTCTCACCTCCAGTGAGTCATGGAGGCTGCTGGAGCAGCAGGTGGCCTGGAAGTGACACCAGGATGTGTTTCTCTTTAGTCTTTACGTCACTAACCTGCAGATTTGTTGCACGTGGATGGATCGATCCATCGACTTTCACTTTTTGGATGCTGTTTTGGTGCTGCCTTGTATTAAAAGTCAGGTATTTATTCCCCAGTTCTCTGTCTACTGCCGGGAAAAGTAAAGCCCACCCTAATGACGAGGCTCTGTTACTCTCCCGTGTGCGCGTGCTCGCGGCCAGCACTGATTATGTGAAACGGAGAAGGTGAGCGTAAAGCATCTGTCAGCGCGGCCCTGACGGATCACTGGCTCACTAGTCAGGCTGACACTAACGCGGGAGGAAGAGTGTTCCCCTGCTCGTTTACACGCCGCGCGTGTCACGCTCCTTCAAAGGTGCGCGAGAGAGCAGCAAAGATGCTGCGCGAAAGACCCGCGGAGAGGGAGGTGGGATGAAAGACAGGAGGCGAAGTGACAGGATGGAGAATATGAGACAAACAGGGGCAGGGAGGCAGAGGAAGCGGCACATTTACACGGGAGCCTGTCACAGAGGGGGGGGGGGTAAAGGGAATTATTTTTAGCCTTGTCAGTTTTTCCTCCTGGAGCTCCAGATGTCTGCTTGCCAAGCAGGACAAGAGTACCTTACTGAACAAATGAAGACCTCAGTTTATGCAATCTTCCTTTTTTATGATCAACAATGGCTGAGCCCCCCCCCCCCCCCCCCCCCCGGAAAGCAGGAAACTGCAGCTCTCCTGAAGAGTCGAAGCGAAGCAGAGAATTACTGGCAAAGACCAGGAAGAGCCAACAGTAGCCAGCTGGAGATCATTTACAGTTTGCCTGCAAGGAGAAGAGCTAAAGAGCTAATCTGCTCACTTTGTTGGTGAAATGATCTTGTGTTTATTCTGCAGATGTTTTTGATTGGTTTCCTGCATGAACAGGTCATCTGAGAGGGGGGGGGGGGGCTGTCTGTTGGAAGGCTTTAAGAGCCGTTCATCACAGATTTATCAGCCATTCGCTTCATTGTTTGTGGGCTTTTCCCAGACAAAATGTTTACCTGAAACAAGGAAAAAACCTTAGTTTTAAAGGTTAACAGGTTGCTCCACCTCCTCCCAGCCCCCCCTGTGTTTGGCAGCTGAATTAGATGCTCAAACTGGCCCCGGGGCTCGGCTCATGCTCCACGGTGTAAAGCATAAATGCATATTATTCCAGCCAATCAAATGTCTAAGTTGAGCCAGATAATGAGTATGTTAGAAAGTGAGAAAGCCCAGAGTTCTTACCCTGGAGTTCGGCCTTTTATTCTGCTGCTTGATGACATCACTTCCAATAAATGTGCTTAATGCTGGCTTTGAGGATGCTTTCAGAACGAAGAACGAGCTGCTCGCTTTGGACCAATCAGCTGGCAGGATTGGGCCTTAAAAAGAGCCAAAATAGAGGATTTTAGATGCAAAACAGTGTAAACTCGTTATAGTGGACCCACCAAATGAGTGTAAGATGAGCTCTTTGAGATGAATCCATTCAGCTGGCCCCAGGTTTGAAGGTTTCCTTCTGAGTTCCAGTGTGTGGGCGTCAGAGAGAAAACTCCAGAGCAAAAGTGCACCAAAGTGGGAAGATGTGAGAGGAGGAGATTAAACTGATGTATTTCGTTGGTTTGACCTTCTTTTCCCGGGACACAGCGAGCCGGGCTGGAATAGAGTTGATCTTTTTAGATTTCCTGCGCTCAGATTTGCTTTCATTAAGCTGTAATCGTGGTAATTTTACAGCTTCGGTGTTGACAGAGAGAGATTAGAGGCACACATCCAGTCACTCGGCTGTTGGGTCAACAGGAACTCCTTATCTCTGTGGTCATTTAAAAGGTTTATTTTGTGTTCTGAGCAGCCCAGTTTTCTTCGAAATGGCAGCTCAACGTCGCAGCTTCTGCTTTAAGCTCGTATTTTCTTTGTTTCCTGTCACCCATCACGCTTGGATGGCCTGGGTGTGCACGTCCCTGGAGGCCTGGACCACCTTCAGCCGCTCAGGTTCACGTCTCAGAACATTTTCAGCAGGGAGTTTCAGATGGAATAATTGTAACTGACAAGGGCCCCGGGCCCTGAAACACAAAGAGGCTCCAATTCCAGAAAACAAGGGGGGTCTTGGAGACAAATAGCTATTAGTATGAAACTCTCAATTAATCCTGCAGAGCTTCGAGCTCCTTTCTGGACCAGTTTCAGCAAATGAGGGGCTCTGTCTGCAGGCTTTGCTCACGCTGGGGCCCCATAAAGAACATCTGAGTTCACACAGTTTAGAAATGCCACAGGTGGTTCCTGTCCTGTCTCTGAGTCAACACCCTGAATCCGATGAAAACAAGGCCAGTCGCTGGTTACAATAAGCGATTTGAAGCTTGTGTTTTACTGAGTTTGGAGCTTTGGGAAGAGCTCAGGGGCCTCAGACATGATTATTAGCTCTGAATAAGTTCGGCGTTTCATGCCAACATCAGTGGGACTCTGCAGGGCTGCAGTTTTTAGAGCTGTTCAGCTTTCACCACAGGAACTTAATTCACTTCTGCTAACTTGGTGGCAGCAGGTCGACTGAACCTGAGCTGAAGATTATTACAAAGGACAGAAACTTCCTCACCGCTCCTTGGGAAAAGTGAGCTTGTCACTCGGTGCGAGTCGCTGCAGTTTGGAATGACAGATCAAACGGACTGGAATAGACCAAAGACAGACAGGGTGTGCATACTGACTGATGGATAGCTTAGTGGGGGGTTCACTCCACTCTGAGCTTCCTAACACAACCCAGGAATGAAGTATAATGGAGGCAGAAAGTGTGGCCCTTATGAATTTAAAGACTTCAGAGATTCAGCTGCTCAGCTGATGGGATGCCCTTGGTTTTGTGTGGATGCTCTAAAACGAGCTACATGCCAGTTTGTGTGGATGCTCTAAAGCATGTCAGCTGATGGGTCGGGAACCTATGGCTCGCGAGCCAGCTGTGGCTCTTTTGATGATTGCATCTGGCTCGCAGATAAAACTAAATATTCTTGCTTGTTTTAATCCATCCATCGATTTT
The DNA here is from genome assembly GCF_036924035.1 of Leuresthes tenuis. Classification (NCBI taxonomy): domain Eukaryota; kingdom Metazoa; phylum Chordata; class Actinopteri; order Atheriniformes; family Atherinopsidae; genus Leuresthes; species Leuresthes tenuis. Next base: position 1,494,910 of record NW_027325375.1, on the reverse strand, counting down.
TCATGTCCTGTTCAGGGCTGCAGGAGCATTATTTTAATTGGATGATGCTGGACTACGTTGGCCGTTGTAAAACAGGTAAACGCCCCCTTTTGAATCAGTCTGCTCGGTCATTAGCTCAAAGCTAACCCTTCGACGAAGAAGAAAAGATGACGAGTATCGTACATTTCAGGCCCCCGAATGGACTGAAGAATTCGCCTTTGTGGAGAGAGCAAATTCTGCGGTGTGTCTAATTTGCAAAGACAAAATTACATCGATGAAACGGTCGAAAAACACGCGCCATGCTACCTTTGCATCAAAATACCCGGCAGGAGGCAGCAGAAAGAAAGCGTGCCAAGAGCTACTGAGCAGGGTACAAGCTAGAGCTACTGAGCTACTAAAATATATTATATGGCTCTCATTGAAATAAATTTCCAAATTTTTTGCTTTCATGGCTCTCTTAGTCAAAAAGGTTCCCGACCCCTGCTCTAAAACGAGCTACATGCCAGTTTGTGTGGATGCTCTAAAGCATGTCAGCTGATGGGTCGGGAACCTATGGCTCGTGAGCCAGCTGTGGCTCTTTTGATGACTGCATCTGGCTTGCAGATAAAACTAAATATTCTCACTTGTTTTAATCCATCCATCGATTTTTCATGTCCTGTTCAGGGCTGCAGGAGCATTATTGTAATTGGATGATTCTGGACTACGTTGGCAGCGTAAAACAGGTAAACGCCCCCTTTTGAATCAGTCTGCTCGGTCATTAGCTCAAAGCTAACCCTTCGACGAAGAAGATGGCGAAAAGAAAAAAAGATGACGAGTATCGTACATTTCAGGCCGAATGGACTGAAGAATTCGCCTTTGTGGAGAGAGCAAATTCTGCGGTGTGTCTAATTTGCAAAGACAAAATTACATCGATGAAACGGTCGAAAAACACGCGCCATGCTACCTTTGCATCAAAATACCCGGCAGGAGGCAGCAGAAAGAAAGCGTGCCAAGAGCTACTGAGCTACTAAAATATATTATATGGCTCTCATTGAAATAAATTTCCAGATTTTAGTCAAAAAGGTTCCCGACCCCTGCTCTAAAACGAGCTACATGCCAGTTTGTGTGGAGGCAGGGGGGCTGTGCTGAGACAAAAGGTGTGATCGTGCACGTGTTACCGCTGATCTGTGTGTTCTTCAAGGTGAAGTGGGACACTTTTCCAGCTTTCGTGCCACGAGGCTACGGAATAAAAGAGGAATTATTGTCCTTTCAGTATGAAAGTAGAGCTTTGCTGCAGAATCTTTGGTAGCTGCAGAGTGCAGTGGACTGAAAAAATGCAAATGCTCTTTCATGCATACGTGCACTGGTGCAGGCAGTGACTGGCACCTTTCAGCGAGTAGGACTGATACTGGATGTGTGACATTTGAGAATTAACCTTGTTTTGCATTGCTGATCTATGTAATTAAGCTCTTCAAGATCAAAGTAATTATTTTACTTATCCAAAGTAACATTCTTGACATATAGAAGGAATACAATAGAATTCCCACAAGAAACAGTCAAAAAGTTCAATCCAGCTATCTAACATGATTTGAATATCCAAAATGCAACGTAATTTGTAAAAATTTCATTATGAATATCAATAGTTAAATTAAAATGTGGTAACATGTTTAAATCATAAGTTTTCACAACTCAACACAACCATTTTGATATGTGAAGTAACATCATGTGACTTTATTTCTAAGGACCTTTTGACATCTTAAATTTAGTGTAGACATCTATAATCAAAGTTCAAGAGATCTATCCGTAGAGGCTGTAGCTTTTTAAGTTTCTTTAGATAAAAACATCTATTGAATACAAAGAAAATACAATTTAATCAGTAAGAATGCTAACTGTAAGCAGCTTACCATTGACTGAACATTAAAGTGATGGTATGAGTGGTTCCAGAAAGGTTGGGGTCACCAATTAGCCTGACGTGCATGTTTTTGGACACATGCAAACTCCTCACAGGGCTGGGAATCGAACCATGAGCCCTCTTGCTGTGAAGCAATGGCGCTAACCAACCCACCACCGTGTGGCCCGATGTATATAAGAATAGAAGCAATTCTCTTCATGCAATATTTACCTCAAAACACAGAAAATGTCTTAAAGTGAGATATTCAATGAAAAATCTTAAGTCAGTAGCCTCCCTTTAACTTTTAATAGTCTGTAAACCTTCATAGATGCAGAGTGTGTCCAGCCTTTGATTAAAGGTCCCACAGCGAGCCTTAGCAGCCCTGTTGAATGTAGGTAGAAGAGTAAAGTTGGTGCATAGCGTGAGAAAGAGCTGGGATGAAGCCATATGGGCAAAAGTTGGGATGGGAACTATGTGGTGGACCATATCCAGTCAGCTATCAATGCAAATATTTAAAAAAAAACACTATTTTAGTCTGAAACGGTGTCTCTATTCCTTGAAAAAGACTGGATGGGAGTCGGTAGCTTTAAAACCTGAGAAAGAAGCTGAGATGAAGCCATATGGGCAAAAGTTGGGATGGGAACTATGTGGTGGACCATATCCACTCAGCTATCAATGCAAATATTTAAAAAAAAACAGTATTTTAGTCTGAAACGGTGTCTCTATTCCTTGAAAAAGACTGGATGGGAGTCTGTGTTCGCTGCAGTAGCTTTAAAACCTGAGAAAGAAGCTGAGATGAAGCCATATGGGCAAAAGTTGTGATGGGAACTATGTGGTGGACCATATCCAGTCAGCTATCAATGCAAATATTTAAAAAAACCACTATTTTAGTCTGAAACGGTGTCTCTATTCCTTGAAAAAGACTGGATGGGAGTCGGTAGCTTTAAAACCTGAGAAAGAAGCTGAGATGAAGCCATATGGGCAAAAGTTGGGATGGGAACTATGTGGTGGACCATATCCAGTCAGCTATCAATGCAAATATTTAAAAAAAAACACTATTTTAGTCTGAAACGGTGTCTCTATTCCTTGAAAAAGACTGGATGGGAGTCGGTAGCTTTAAAACCTGAGAAAGAAGCTGAGATGAAGCCATATGGGCAAAAGTTGGGATGGGAACTATGTGGTGGACCATATCCAGTCAGCTATCAATGCAAATATTAAAAAAAAAAACACTATTTTAGTCTGAAACGGTGTCTCTATTCCTTGAAAAAGACTGGATGGGAGTCGGTAGCTTTAATCCTGAGAAAGAAGCTGAGATGAAGCCATATGGGCAAAAGTTGGGATTGGAACTATGTGGTGGACCATATCCAGTCAGCTATCAATGCAAATATTTAAAAAAAACACTATTTTAGTCTGAAACGGTGTCTCTATTCCTTGAAAAAGACTAGATGGGAGTCGGTAGCTTTAAAACCTGAGAAAGAAGCTGAGATGAAGCCATATGGGCAAAAGTTGGGATGGGAACTATGTGGTGGACCATATCCAGTCAGCTATCAATGCAAATATTTAAAAAAAAAACACTATTTTAGTCTGAAACGGTGTCTCTATTCCTTTAAAAAGACTGGATGGGAGTCTGTGTTCGCTGCAGTAGCTTTAAAACCTGAGAAAGAAGCTGAGATGAAGCCATATGGGCAAAAGTTGGGATGGGAACTATGTGGTGGACCATATCCAGTCAGCTATCAATGCAAATATTTAAAAAAAACACACTATTTTAGTCTGAAACGGTGTCTCTATTCCTTGAAAAAGACTGGATGGGAGTCGGTAGCTTTAAAACCTGAGAAAGAAGCTGAGATGAAGCCATATGGGCAAAAGTTGGGATGGGAACTATGTGGTGGACCATATCCAGTCAGCTATCAATGCAAATATTTTAAAAAAAAACACTATTTTAGTCTGAAACGGTGTCTCTATTCCTTGAAAAAGACTGGATGGGAGTCGGTAGCTTTAAAACCTGAGAAAGAAGCTGAGATGAAGCCATATGGGCAAAAGTTGGGATGGGAACTATGTGGTGGACCATATCCAGTCAGCTATCAATGCAAATATTTAAAAAAAAAACACTATTTTAGTCTGAAACGGTGTCTCTATTCCTTGAAAAAGACTGGATGGGAGTCTGTGTTCGCTGCAGTAGCTTTAAAACCTGAGAAAGAAGCTGAGATGAAGCCATATGGGCAAAAGTTGGGATGGGAACTATGTGGTGGACCATATCCAGTCAGCTATCAATGCAAATATTTAAAAAAAAACACTATTTTAGTCTGAAACGGTGTCTCTATTCCTTGAAAAAGACTGGATGGGAGTCGGTAGCTTTAAAACCTGAGAAAGAAGCTGAGATGAAGCCATATGGGCAAAAGTTGGGATGGGAACTATGTGGTGGACCATATCCAGTCAGCTATCAATGCAAATATTTAAAAAAAAACACTATTTTAGTCTGAAACGGTGTCTCTATTCCTTGAAAAAGACTAGATGGGAGTCGGTAGCTTTAAAACCTGAGAAAGAAGCTGAGATGAAGCCATATGGGCAAAAGTTGGGATGGGAACTATGTGGTGGACCATATCCAGTCAGCTATCAATGCAAATATTTAAAAAAAACACTATTTTAGTCTGAAACGGTGTCTCTATTCCTTGAAAAAGACTGGATGGGAGTCGGTGTTCGCTGCAGTAGCTTTAAAACTTGAGAAAGAAGCTGAGATTAAGCCATATGGGCAAAAGTTGGGATGGGAACTATGTGGTGGACCATATCCAGTCAGCTATCAATGCAAATATTTAAAAAAAACCCACTATTTTAGTCTGAAACGGTGTCTCTATTCCTTGAAAAAGACTAGATGGGAGTCGGTAGCTTTAAAACCTGAGAAAGAAGCTGAGATGAAGCCATATGGGCAAAAGTTGGGATGGGAACTATGTGGTGGACCATATCCAGTCAGCTATCAATGCAAATATTTAAAAAAAAACACTATTTTAGTCTGAAACGGTGTCTCTATTCCTTGAAAAAGACTGGATGGGAGTCGGTAGCTTTAAAACCTGAGAAAGAAGCTGAGATGAAGCCATATGGGCAAAAGTTGGGATGGGAACTATGTGGTGGACCATATCCAGTCAGCTATCAATGCAAATATTAAAAAAAACACTATTTTAGTCTGAAACGGTGTCTCTATTCCTTGAAAAAGACTGGATGGGAGTCTGTGTTCGCTGCAGTAGCTTTAAAACCTGAGAAAGAAGCTGAGATGAAGCCATATGGGCAAAAGTTGGGATGGGAACTATGTGGTGGACCATATCCAGTCAGCTATCAATGCAAATATTAAAAAAAAGACACTATTTTAGTCTGAAACGGTGTCTCTATTCCTTGAAAAAGACTGGATGGGAGTCGGTAGCTTTAAAACCTGAGAAAGAAGCTGAGATGAAGCCATATGGGCAAAAGTTGGGATGGGAACTATGTGGTGGACCATATCCAGTCAGCTATCAATGCAAATATTAAAAAAAACACTATTTTAGTCTGAAACGGTGTCTCTATTCCTTGAAAAAGACTGGATGGGAGTCTGTAGCTTTAAAACCTGAGAAAGAAGCTGAGATGAAGCCATATGGGCAAAAGTTGGGATGGGAACTATGTGGTGGACCATATCCAGTCAGCTATCAATGCAAATATTTAAAAAAAAACACTATTTTAGTCTGAAACGGTGTCTCTATTCCTTGAAAAAGACTGGATGGGAGTCTGTGTTCGCTGCAGTAGCTTTAAAACCTGAGAAAGAAGCTGAGATGAAGCCATATGGGCAAAAGTTGGGATGGGAACTATGTGGTGGACCATATCCAGTCAGCTATCAATGCAAATATTTAAAAAAAACACTATTTTAGTCTGAAACGGTGTCTCTATTCCTTGAAAAAGACAGCTTTAAAACCTGTACATATGTCAGCACATGTGGAAGTTACCAGCACCACAGGCATTAATTTACCCCCATAACACAGCAATGCAGCCTCTGGAACTGAGCGCTGACAACCAGCCAGATGGTCCCCCTTCTCCTTAGTCCATAGAATGCAGCGTCCCTTATTTTCAGGGAGAATTAGCGCGACCACAGAGCCGTTTTCCACTTTGCCTCAGTGGAAACCAGCTTCGGTCCAGAGAAAGTTTCCAGATCATGTTCACATGTGGCTTCTTCTTTAGCTTTAACCTGACAATGGTTTCTGGAAGTGTTCCCGAGCAATGAAATGAATAAAAAGAGGGATATTTCTTTCTTTTTAAGCTAGTACTGCCCCAGGGCCCCAGTATTGATTTCCAGCCCTGACCCTTTCACACAGAGATGTCCAGATTCGTTAACTCTTTTGATGAAATGATTCCTCGTGGATGATGGACTCTTCAGGGTCTTCACCCTTCTACATGGAGGAATTCACTCTGAAATTGCTCCGCAGCTTATTTATTTTGCATTATTTGCTGAACCTTTGACGACTTTAGCAGTGAGAGACTCTGCCTCTGTGAGGTGCTCCTGAATATCCAGTTTTCTTCCTTTTCCACCTAATTCAACCTGACATTTCAGATGTTTCCATGTTGTTTTGTGACTGAAAATCATTGAATTCTGCTTTTTTTTCCTACGTTTTTTGGCTTAAAAACCAAATAGAAGCTTATTTTTCCGGCTGGACTCTTAAAACCTTAAAACCTTAACTCTTCTTTCCCGTGTCTTTGCAGGCGATTGTGTATGAAGGCCAAGACAAGAACCCGGAGATGTGCAGAGTGCTGCTGACACACGAGATCATGTGCAGGTGAGATGACGATTCCTTGTACCTTTCTTACTCTGTCACCATTATTAAACCCCCCCCCCCCACATATAAGCTCATCCTGTTGAGTAAGATGAGTTTTCGCTCTCATAGTTGTGGCTTTAATTATAATCTAAAGATGAATTTCTTTGTAAGTAGGCTGAGAGGAAAGAGGTTTATTTATAGAGGCGTTTTACCAGCCTATCCTTTACAATAGCAAATGTGTGTGTGTGGAAACGTGCGCGGTTTGCACGTGTGTGTGTCTGTGTGACGCCTGGTTAATTAGGACACGGAGAAACTCATTAGTCAATCTGAACCCTTCTGTTGTTTTGTGGCTAACAAATGGGCCTTCCTCCACAATCTGACAATAAAATATATGCAGGAACTGACTAAAACACACACATATTCAAGGATTTTTAAACACACAGAGAAGTATGCATGTGCACGTATATGTGCACGTATAGGCCTGCAAAGCACAGTTATAAAAATTCAAATTTAGCACATGAATTAAGTTGCTGTTCCTCCCCGAACTTTAACTCTAACAATATAAATTGGGCTTCATCTATATGCGTGAGCAGGGATTTTAGCGGTGAAACGAGGCTCTAATGTTTTATTCTATAGCTTTTGCTGAATGTTCCTCAGGCTCCACTGCTGCAGAGGCTCGTGAAAAATCCAATGAAATCCTGAAATGAGCCAGATTTTACTGCAAAGTCTCGTGGTTCCCGGTGTTGGGAATGATTTGTGAACACGGATAAACACTTTGGGCTTTTCGTGCAACACGGCGGCCTCAGCCTCTGCATCCAGAGCAGAACCGTGGCCATCTTCAGCAGCAGCTTCGGCCAAAGTCACGGCTAACGCTCCGTGTTCTCTGCTGATTCTGCAGCAGGAGCTCCGTGCACAGCACAAAACACCGAGAGTGTGCACAAAGAGCTCAGGGTGTCCATTAATCAGTGCGGCCTGATGTCACCGCGGTGCTGTTAACCATATGCTCAGAGCCAATCTGCTCTGGTTTTACTCCAGAAGGGATTATTTTAGTGTTCAGGATGAACAAATCAATTCAATTCAATTCAGCTTTATTTATAAAGCGCCAGATTACAACAATTGTCATTTCAAGGCTCTTAAGTAATAAAGTCCAATTCAAGCCAATTGGAATTCAATTCATTGTAATCATAATCCAATTAATTCATATGGAGCCAATTCAAAAATAATATCCGAGCTAAGGAAACCAACAGATTGGACTGAAACTTGTCTTCAGTCCAATCTCCCGTCCTGAGCCTGAGGGACTGTGGAAAGGAACGACTCCCTTTAACAGGAAGAAACCTCTGGCAGAACCAGAACCAGGAAGAAACCTCTGGCAGAACCAGGAAGAAACCTCTGGCAGAACCAGAACCAGGAAGAAACCTCTGGCAGAACCAGAACCAGGAAGAAACCTCTGGAAGAACCAGAACCAGGAAGAAACCTCTGGAAGAACCAGAACCAGGAAGAAACCTCTGGCAGAACCAGACTCAGGAAGAAACCTCTGGAAGAACCAGAACCAGGAAGAAACCTCTGGCAGAACCAGGAAGAAACCTCTGGCAGAACCAGAACCAGGAAGAAACCTCTGGCAGAACCAGAACCAGGAGGAAACCTCTGGCAGAACCAGGAAGAAACCTCTGGCAGAACCAGAACCAGGAAGAAACCTCTGGAAGAACCAGAACCAGGAAGAAACCTCTGGCAGAACCAGGAAGAAACCTCTTGCAGAACCAGGAAGA